>NC_046316.1:31211960-31521209 GCF_009819535.1 Lacerta agilis
ATGACACAGGCCTCCTCAGTGTGCTGCCAGGACCGGAACTCAAACACACAACATCAGTGGCATACAAAAAAGGGAAACCATCTGTATGAGGACTTCCACTTGTGCAGCAGGACTTCTCCTCTTTCTCCTCTTCCTATCCACACCTTATCCACCACCGCTCCCCACTCCAGCTTCCACTCCAGAGGGTTGGGGGAGGGAACCAAGAACAAATCTGGAGTAACGTCAGGAAAACATGTGACTTCTGCCATGCATGCAAAAAGACAATCCAAGCTGCATCCAGTAGCAGCAGGCACATAGACAGTTACAACTGGAAGTTAGCTGACACGGAGACAAATAGAAGAAGACACCTTCACCCCGGTATGGCTCCCCTTTATCACACACACAGCCCAACAAGACAATGACAAAAATCCACCAACAGCATACAAATCAGTATGACTAACCTGATCCAAAACACACACACACCCCACTCACACATGAAAACAAAGACCACTACAGCCAACCACAAATGAACAACCACACCCTAGGCCAACCCCAACCTCTCTCACCACCAAAGGAACACAAGCAAACAACAGATAACCTGCACAAGCAACGCTGACATCAAACCCTACATATATTATGCAAAATAGAAACATCGTCACCTGACCTCACCCCCACCCATCTTTCCCCCCATCCACCTCTTCCCCCCTTTTCTTCCTAATGTCTCAACAAATGAAACTAATTTGTAAAAATGTTACATGGAAAAAAATACGAGAGAGAGACATTGCACATACTTTTGTAAATCAAGAAAATCTTTAATAAAAACACATTTAAAAAACTGAAAATTAGCTAAAATATATATAGGAATGGGTGCTGGATTGAATTCTGACACTGGACATGTAGACTGAGTTGGGAGCTTAATACACAATTTTTGTTGCGTGAATGTTTAGTCTGACAATAGCAAAAAGTGAACAAGGGAGAATAAAAATAATTGTTCCTCTCTTACATCTATATATTAATCTTTTTTTAAAAAAGAGAGAGAGAGAGAGAGAGAGAGAGAGAGAGAGAATTTCTATGCAATTTTCCTTAGCTCAAGAAAAGCCCTTTTGAAGTTACTATTAATCTCCACCCTTCTCAAAAAGTAATCAAAGTATTTTATAAGAAGCTGAAGCGGAACAGAAAAATCAGGTTAATCCAAAGGTGTCATAATTTTTCACTCATTGTTATGTTCTTAATTGACAACAGGCCAATTAGAAAAGTTTAATGTTTTTCTTCATTTGTGAGTATGTCCAGTGTGTATGTGTGTGTAGATAAATAAATATATATGGATTATATCCTACTATATATAGATATTGCCAGAATTAAGATTGCTGGAAGAAATATCAACAACCTCAGATATTCTGATGACACAACCTTGATGGCAGAAAGTGAGGAGGAATTAAAGAACCTTTTAATGAGGGTGAAAGAGGAGAGCGCAAAATATGGTCTGAAGCTCAACATCAAAAAAACTAAGATCATGGCCACTGGTCCCATCACCTCCTGGCAAATAGAAGGTTAAGAGTACAATAAACGTTCTGGACAAACAAAAAAGAATAAAAATAAAATAAAATTAAGAAACAATTACAATTACTGTATCTGCTTGATTTTGTTGATACCCCTAACCGGTTTCCAATTCTATACACTTGTAATGAGAGAGTACAAATACAGCAATAATAATACAAATAAAATAAACAAAAATATCATATCATTAAGCAGAGGGGGGGGGGAAAGAAAAAGACAAAAAAATATTAAGCAAAGAGAAACAATACCAACAATTTTCCCAAACCCATCTGACTTCCTATCAAGCCCAACCGTATAATTCACTCTTACCTATGAGTGTAGTTCAACACATTCACTTGTCTTCTTATATATCTTTATTACACTGTAATATCAACCAGTACCCAATTTTCAATTCATATTGTTCTTTCTACTTCCAAAATTACTGAAAAGCTGGCATAACTATCCGACCCCTTGATGCTGAGCTTCAGATGGATCGCTGAAGAATTGATGCTTTTGAATTATGGTGCTGGAGGAGACTCTTGAGAGTCCCATGGACTGCAAGAAGATTAAACCTATCCATTCTTAATGAAATCAGCCCTGAGTGCTCACTAGAAGGACAGATCCTGAAGCTGAGGCTCCAGTACTTTGGCCACCTCATGAGAAGAGAAGACTCCCTAGAAAAGACCCTGATGTTGGGAAAGATGGAGGGCACAAGGAGAAGGGGATGACAGAGGATGAGATGGTTGGACAGTGTTCTTGAAGCTACTAACATGAGTTTGGCCAAACTGCGAGAGGCAGTGAAAGATAGGCGTGCCTGGCGTGCTCTGGTCCATGGGGTCATGAAGAGTCGGACACGACTACACGACTGAACAACAACAACAACCGTATTGGCCCAAATATAAGCTGCACTCCCCCCCCCCAATTCTGAATGTGAAAAGTTAAAGTGTGGCTTAAATTCAAAATTTGGCTTTTATGAGATTTACAAAATTTGGCTTTTATGAGATTGCGGTAGCATTTTCTTCTACATTTGCCATTTATGGGTGTGAGTGCCTGTGAAATTTTAAAGGTGCGGCTTATTTGTGGGTGTGGCTTATATTCGGACCAATGCAGTATTTTTTTCCCATTCAAAATCAAGGCCAAATGCACTTTTGCATAATATACAATTTTAGTATCCGACTTGTTAGTGTCTCAGTGATAATCGTTCCTTCCAACAGTGAACTGGGGTGATCAAATCGCTCAGTCAATACAGCTTGAGATTCTTAATCGCAGTGTCATGGATTCGAGCCCCATGTTGGTCAAAAGATTCCTGCATTGCAGTGGGTTGGATTTGATGGTCCCTTCCAACGCTACGATTCTATGGAATGCCTGTTTGTTTGGAGGCAAAACAGGGCCACCCATGTACTCAAAGGATTCCCTAGGTTTGCAGAAGCATATGGGTTTATAAATTAACATTGGCAGAGATGTGTAAAATTGTAGGGAGATCTTTTTCTAACTGGGGTCATCCAATGAGATTGACTGTTGGGAGATTCAGGACAAAAAGAAAGTTATTCTTCACCCAATGCATAGCTAAACGAGTCCACAAGATGTAGTGATCAGTGGCAATTTGGATGACTTCAATTCATCAACAGAGGATAAGGCTACCAATGGCTATTTGTCATCAGTACAGCCTCTGAATACCAATTCCTGGGGCTCATGGGGGGAAGACAACTATTCCACTTATGTCATGCTTGTGCACTTCCTAAGGCAGCTGGTTGGCCACTCCAGGAGCCTAATGCTGGATTAGATGAGCTTTAGGGCTGATCCAGCAGCACTCTTTTTATGCACTGCTATATAATTACCTTTGCAACTTTCCTGCAATCGTTTCCTACCTTTAGTCCAAGAGGACTGTTCTGGTGATAAGCAAAAGACAGATGGTGGAGAAATACGCACACATCCATGGTTCATTACAGACGTTTTATCCATCCTGGAGCCTTACCAAAACTGCCACCCAGGTTTATCACAGCAAAGGCTGATGAAATTTTGTCAAGAAACCCACCTGCAGAGCCAAGACATTCATCCCAAGATCCAATCATGCCATCCATTCAAAACCCTTTGAATCCGTGCAAGTTAGGAACTGAATTTACGTCTAATAAACTTCTGCAACAATTAGATATAATTGGAATCTTAGCTTTGGTGTGAATGCAACTAAGTAAATGTAAATTAGCTTTAAATGGGGCATAAGGAAAATTAAAGAAAGCCTCTCTTAATTGCATCTCTCATTTTGGAACAATGCCGCCTGTGTAATGTGATTTGGACAGGCTTCTTATGTAATTAATGCATTTAAAAAATAAATAAATAAATCCCCTTGCCCCCTTCATCCATTTTACTGTTCTGGGTTTTACTGACTTCCACTTAAGAGCAGGTGCAAGCAGGACTTGTGTCTTGGACTGTATCAGAGAGGACAGCAAATAAGGTACTGGAGTGTGATGAGCTGCCTTGAAGGATTTAACACAGGGATAGAGAAATCTGCAGCCCTCCAGATGTTGGACTACAACTCCCAATACCCTTGGTGGCCATACTGACTGGGGCTGATGGGAGTTTAACAACAAATGTGTAGATTTCTTGTTGTGTAAACAACAGTTGAGAAGAAAGCTGAGCAGACCTGACCACAGCCCTGACAAAAATCCGCTCCCTGAAGCTGCTATTTAGCTCCTTTCCCCAGCGCTGAGATTAATAATAATAATAATAATAATAATAATAATAATAATAATAGAATTTCTATCCTGCCCTGCACCCGCAGGTATCAGGGCTGTTCACAGGATAAAAATAATACACACACTATATAGATATAGACACACACACACACACAGAGAGAGAGAGAGAGAGAGAGAGAGAGGGAGAGATAGAGATGGTAGGAATTCTTGAATGTTCTTGTGAACCACTTGCTATTATGTATTTTGTATTCAGATAAAGGGTGATACACAAATTTAATAAATAAATAAAAATAAACAGAATACTATTAAAACCCTTATTGTGCTGCATTTCAGCTGTTTTTAGAAAAGATAAAATAAATGGGTATCTTGGGGTGGTGGGAAAGGAGGGCTGACAAGAAGAAAATTATTGAGGCTCTATTCTCTTCTATGAAAATAAATGAGTCCATTATCTAAGTGATCTGCTTGATAAAAGAAAGCTTTGCTTGAGTCTATAATGCTAGGAAAGAAGCAGGCACAAACAACATCAACTATGATCACAGAATGAGGAAAAGCACAGCGTTCACTGACTTTCTTCAGGAATGTAAAGCTGGCAACAAACTAAACTTTAAAGGACCACAGGATAAAACTAGATCAGGCTGATTGTTTATAATCAGAATCAAAAATACATTTTGTTTGAATTATGTTTATGTCATCCTTACATCTATCCTTTCTGCACGTTGTACATTGAAGTTCTAACCTTTAAGCAAAGGGAAGAAAGCAAGAAGCTAATATTTTAAAGAAAGCTAAGGACACACAGTGGGCAAAATGTCAGGACTAATCAGAAAAAAGGTGAATATGAACAAGTCCTAAAGCAAACTCAGTGTGTCCCCTTTAAATTATTAATACCTTGCCAAAATCTCCAGGTCAATTTCATACATGATTCAGAGATGGGATTTTCCCCACAGAGCAATTGAAAGTCTGTATTTACATGCCTGCCAACAGAGATACTGTAGTACCACGCCTCTGGAGACAAGCTGAATGCAACGTATAGGGGAAACAGTACTATATCAATGTTTGGTTTTTCTATTGCTCACAATTTAGACAAACCTTCCTAGATTTAGTTACTGTAGAAGCTGCATTATTAATAATTGATTGGGTTGCAAGGCAATTTGTTAATATCATATTCATTAGCTTATATTTGAATTGTTTCCTCCAGAACTTGAACCACTAAGCTTTCATTAACCGCAGTTGCGTTCATTGACACTTCTGTCGGAGTGGATTAGCTATCAAACAAATGCACTGCTTGAGGGTTTTATTTTAAAAAGGCCTCCGCTCACCAGTACTCAAAGAGTACTCTCAAATTTTAACATACAGCTGAAGAATAATTCATGAAAGAAGTACACAGAAGTGACTATGTCCTGCCTGATTGTTCTTCCACCAGACAATACAGCATCTATCTATATGAACATTATTAAGTGCCAAGATTCTCTTGTAAGACCTGCTAAATATGCTGCTATTAACTATTAATATTATTAAATAATAATAATAATAATAATAATAATAATAATAATAATAATAATAACATAAAAATAGAAATTTAATTGTTTGTTTCATTCATATGTTGTTTTTTAAAAGACACTTTTGTTCAGTCTCGTCAAGAGAGAGAGAGAGAGAGAGAGAGAGAGAGAGAGAGAGAGAGAGAGACCACCCTTCATCCATAGATGTCAGGCTGGGTTGCAATATTATATTTTATACAATATAAAAACTTAAACTACATAATAAACACAAGAACAAAAAAACACAAACCAATAACACCCTCCCACACAATATTTTTTTTAAAGATGTATAGCATGGTAATCAGTCAAAGGCATTCCACAATTTGGGAGCCACTGCAGAAAAGGCCCTTCTCATGTTGCCGGCCTCTGATCTCTCATGGGGAAGAGTTTTGCCGTGACATTTCCAGATGGGCTTGTGCAAGGCAGAAGAGTAACGCAGGAGGTCATTTCTACTCCCTGCTATTTATCTGAACTAGTACATTCTCCTAGGATGCCTGCCCATGCCTTACCCACATTCAAAACATACATTTCTGTGGTCCATTTGTACAGATTGAAATACTGTAGATTCTCTTCCATACATACAAAAAGAAGGAAGTTTCTTTTCTAAGGATGAAAACCAGACATCTCTGTACATATGAGGATCTGTGAATGAACTAAATAAATAACCGCTATGAAGTGTCTGAAATAAGTGTGCCAAGAATTCTTAAGAACAGTAACTGCAGAGAGTGATTGTAACTATGTACTCACATAAAACAGCATAAAACTCATCTTCTCTTGTAGTCACTTCTTATATTTCTTATTAAAATCCCTCCCCCCACTGCCAACATCCATGCAGCATGCAGGATGTTTCCCAAATGTTGTTGTTAATCCCATACATTGTAACTGTAGATGATCTCATTAATCACTAATCTTCTTTCTGAATAAAGTTAATCTCTTTAAGTCAATGATATTTTGCTTCACAGGTTAATTATGTGTTACAAAAAGTGCTTCTTTTTAACCATTTTAAATAGGAGACCTTTCAGTTTCTCTAGATGCCTTATTGTGTTTATCTTAGGTTTTTATATATATATAAAAATGACTGCCCCAATTCGTCTTTCTGTACATTATTTCGTATGTTACAATGTTGTCCTTTATAACTGGGCTTCCGACTGTTCTCACTGTCCATTTATGCAACCTGAGAATTACACAACCACAAAAATGAAAGGACAGTATAGCCTGCAGTTCATCATGTCACACAGAATCAGTGGGAACTTCCAAGGTGAACTGTGTTAAAGATGCTTGCAGGCCATTTGGTTACATGTGTTCAGATGGCTTGAGATAAAAGGCAGAAAAACAAAAGCAATCCCCCAAGATCTTGACTTTTGCTTTCCCTCAAGTTTACAACTAGACATGGGGAGAAGGGTATCCTTCATGATTCCAACCAAGGTCTTCTCAGCTGTACACAACAGAATTAATAATAATAATAATAATAATAATAATATAGGATACCTAACAACAACCTACCGGTAACCCTTATCACTCCAATGGCCACATTGACTACTGGCTAATCTTCCAAATAATGCCAGTGATGTGCATTTTAAAGTGAAAATGACAGAGCCATAGTTTGCGGAAAGACACACGGGAAGACATAATGGTGACCACTCTTTCCTCTGCGAATCCATGCCAATCAGTAGAGTGGAGGGAGGAGTGAAGATCAACTTCTGCAGAGCAGAGAGATATATTTTCCTTCCTATTACACACTGGCCTGGATGGAAAGGTTCCTCGATGGGGAGAAAGATATCCCTGTCCAGTGCTTTCCTTCAAAAATGTTTCTCCTTCCCCTTGAATGCCACCACGCATGGAGCTTTGGAGACAGAAGGGGCAGCATAAATTTTACTGGGGGCTTGCAAGAAATTAAAAGCATTTTGTTGGGCCTGATCAACATACTCTTCCACACCCTTGAAAAAAGCAATAGTTCCTGACTTGCAGCAGCTTTTCCTTTCTCTTCTCATACTGCACAAAACATATTTTCTTTCTTCTAACAATCCAATTCATAAAAGTTCATTATTTCATTGTTACTGCTACTGATTAAAGTATTCTGTTGAATAATCATAATCATCAAACCCATTGAACCTGAATAGTAACACTTGCTGCAAGTGGTTGTGAAGCTGAGAGATTATTTATCTTTACTGTACAGAATATGTGATCTTCATATTCTGTACAGTAAAGATAAATAATCTCTCAGCTTCACAACCACTTGCACCAAGTGTTTCTATTCAGGTTCAATGGGTTTGATGATTATGATTATTCAACGAAAATTTGATATTTCTGTTGCAAAGGCAGCTTACTAACTTATTGATAAGATTTATTATGCATTTTCAAAATTATTCTTAAATATATTTACCTTAATAAACTTAACATGCTTGCTCTTATATACAGTTTCTATAGTAAAGTTTTCTATCACACTGGATGATTCCCCCCCCACCCCCCACCCCAGTAAAATATGGTGTGGGCGCACAAACTTCATTGGAAAGGCATGCAAGCAAATGCTTTTGAAGCAGCCTAAACTCTCAGCCTGCTTCCCGTGCTAACTTTTTCCATATCAAAGTGAAAGTGGAGAGAGTCTCTGGGAAAACAGTCCCCCATCCCATTTTAGCAAATGGTACTATGTCAATTTTTTCCTGAGTGGTTCAGTCTCTTCCTTATTATTATTTCAAAGCTATGTAATGAATAAGGAGCTCTCTATATGACTTCTACATCCTACCAAAACTGTTTATATGCATAAGGACTTCAATTACATGTCAAAATACGCTGTCACTTTTTGTACCAAATCTCAGGCACGACTGTAGGAACTGTATAACTACTCGTTTCATTTCATGCATAATTTATGCTGATTTTCTTTTCTTGCAAGCTGTGGAGAACTAGTCCAATGCCAGGTAGGGGTTAATTTTTTCTGACAGTTAGAACCCTCAGGGGCGGGCTTAGCCTGGGTATAAAACACCCCTCCCAGTGGACAGTAAGGCAGTTGTAGTTCGAGTTGAAGTATGGGCAGGAGGAGTTAGAGTTTAAGTGCGGGGGAGTTGAAGTGTGAGTCAAGAGATAGAGCTGGGAGTTTAGAGTCTTAGGTGGATGTTAGCAGAGAGGATAAAGAGATTGTGAAACGCATTGTTATTGCTATTTAGTTAACATTTAGAGGTATTAGGCCGGTAACATTTAGAGGTATTAGGCCGGTATAGGACAACTGTTATAAGCTTATTGAACAACCGTTATTTTATCAGCAACCACAAGCTTTGTACGCAATAAACATCTTTTTAGTTCACAATATCCTCGTCTGTGGTGAATGAAGTAAGCAGGATCCAGCTAGTAGTCTGAAGGGCTGCTGCTGGGAACTGTTTGTCGTTGGTGCAGCACTCATAGACCGTAAAACGTCCGGGGGTGGGCTGTACAGGGCGAAGGGCCCGCGACATTAAAGTGGTGGCAGCGTCGGGATACGAAAGATTGTCATAAAGTGGTGGTCACATTGAGATCAAAGATAGATCTAAAGTGTTGGCAAGAAGTGCCAAGGTACAAGAAGGATTTAAGGGTGACGCATTGTGTGAAGTGTGAGGCTTAAAGAGGATTTAAGCAAACTTCAGTGAGACTCTACAATCTAGTCAGGAAGGGGATCGCATACACCTGGAAAGGGAGAAGGGGAATTCAGAGAGGAATTACCTGGCCCTAGGGTGTGGTGTGATAGCGCCTAAGACTGTGAGATTGTGAGAGAGTTACAAAGATACTTTGCGTTTGAAACTATTTCAGGCAGAAAGGTTTATAGTGAGAGGTCGGAAAAGTACGCTGGACGAAGTGCACTGAGGTAACTTTAGGCGTGACTTTGGACCTAAACTGTGGAAACTAAGCCTGGAGAAATAGTTTAACTGAAACATCCTTGATTTAAGTACAGAAATAATACCACCAAATAAATAGAAAATGCCACCTAGAAAGACTAAAACAGCTCTTAGGGACTCACAAGTAGAAAGCTCTGAAGAAGAAAATGGGGTTTCCCAGATTGAGGAAACCAGTACTGAAACAGTTAACAAAAATCCTACTGAGGGGACGAGTTTTAAAGCCTCAGAGGAATTTGAGAAATGGAAACTAGAACAAGAATATAAACTGAAGGAATTAGAAATGAGATTGCAAGCTGAGGAAAGAGAGAAAAAATTACAAGCTGAAGCAAAAGAGAGAGAATTAAATATTGAGAGAGAAAGAGAAAGGGAGGCAATGGCACTGAAAGAGAGAGAATTAAAATTACAAGCTGAAGCAAAAGAGAGAGAATTAAAGTTACAAGCTGAGGCAAAAGAGAGAGAACTGAAAGAGAAAGAAATGACCTTAGCTATTGAGAGAGAAAGAGAACGGGAGGAAAGAGAATATTTACTAGAAATGAAAAGACTTGAATTATCAGCTGTAGATAATAGAAACAACAACAATAGTTCCACACAAAATCCTAGCAGGGTGGATTTAAAAAGATTCCCTGACTTCAAAGATAAAGACGATCCTGAAGCGTTTATCATTTCTTTTGAGAGGGCTTGCGAAGATTTTGAAGTAAAAGATGAGGAGAAAATGCAAATACTGAGAGCTCGTATTAGTGGAACATTAACAGAGATTTATTCTCAAATGCCATCTGATCAATCCAAAGATTTTGAAGCATTTAAACAGTTGGTTTATGTTAGATTCGGAATTACTGCAGAACAACTGAGACAAAAATTTAGAACAATAACAAAAGGGCGTGAGGAAACATTTGCTCAACTAGGAGCTAAAACTACAAATTATTTAAACAAGTGGCTAGAACAGGAGGGTGCTGATTCTGTGGCGAAAATAAAAGAGGTGTTCGCATTAGAACAATTTTATGACACGATTAATACCCATCTGAAGTATTTAATTAAAGAAAGACGACCTAAAACCATCCTGGAAGCTGCTAATCTGGCAGATGAAATAAATGAAATCCGAGAACACGCTTATGATGCCCCAAAATATAAGGACAAACAGTGGGAAACAAATAAGTTTAAGAGAATGCAACAGCCCACAAAGTTTACCACAGAAACTGCCAAGAAAATTTTTCCCGCCAATGCAAATGTTCCCCATAACACGCCTATGACAACGGGGGGGACTGAGGGAAAAGTAAATAAATATAGTGAGGGTAAAAGGCCTGAATTAATCTGCTGGCAATGTGGGAGAAAAGGCCATAGACAATTGGACTGTAGAACTGAACTCAGAACTAGGAGTGCAAATACTATCCCTCATAAGCAGACATATTGTGTCCAAACTGTGGAGACAGAGCCAACTGCCAACATGGTTGCCACGACAACCGAGGCCCAGTCAGAGGCTGATGAGTTACCAGAGGCCCAAGTTGTGAGGTGCTATATAATTCAACAAGATGACATGCTATTACACAAAACAGGAGAAGAAATCTGGGTGAATGGTAAACAATATAAAGGCTTAAAAGACACAGGGTCTCAGATTAGTATTGTACATCCTGATTTGTTAAAGCCAGAAGACTTTATTAAAGGCAAAACAATCAGTTTAAAAGGAATATCAAAACAGCCAGAAATCTTGCCAGTCGCATTAGTTAATCTGACATATAAACAATGGTCTGGAAAATGGCAAGTAGCAGTTTCACCAGAAATCCCAGCTCCAATGTTAATCGGGTGGGATCTCCTTGACCATGTACAGAGTGCATTTGTAATAACTAGGGCACAAAAACTGCGACAGTTACCTCAGGAGGAAAGGCCTGATACAATTGCTGAACTGACACAAGATACAAGTATAATGCCAGTTACAAATAGTCAAGCAGCTAGTTTTGCAGCCAAGCAGAAACTAGATACAGATTTACAGAAATATTTCCAAGCCACAGCCGTGAATACAGTATTAACCCCTGAAAGCCCGGAGCGGTTTATAGTCAACAATGGGTTGCTATACAGGGAGATTCTTTTAAAGCCTAATAGAGGGGGTAATGAGATCCACAGGCAACTGATAGTACCTACTGAATTCAGAACCAAGATAATACAACATGCACATGGCAGTATCTTTGGAGGTCACTTGGGAATCACCAGAACCAAACAAAGGGTGTCCCAAAATTTCTTTTGGCCTGGGATGGGCAAGCAAATAAAGTTATTTTGTCGAACGTGCCATACTTGCCAATTACAAGGACATGGGCAAGATAAAACAAAAGCACATGAGAGATCTTTTGAGCCAGGACAAGATATTTTATTAATCAGACCAGTAAACAGTGACAAGTTACAACTGACATGGGAAGGTCCTTGTAAGATCATTTCAAAAATGAATGATATAAACAATATAATTCAGCATGGTGAAGGGAGGCGGGTCATGCATGTGAATAGGATAAACCCAATCAAGTCCCTAAACCATGAACCCAATCTAGACTACAGTAGTCACGTTGTTGAAAAAGCCTGTGATATTGGTAAAGAAGTGTCTACCTGCAATATGACCAGTGACCTATCTGTGAGATCAGTTAGAACCACTAATCATAGTTACGATAAACCATTCATCAGTTGGAAAGATAGAAAGAAAGACGTACTGGAAGTTATAGCTGGCATGGGGGCCTATCGACTTTCTATGAAAGTGAAAGTGTTTCCTACACTAGAGATTGTGTGGTGGGAGGATGGGTACCCTGCTGCTCATGCAACACAAATAAATGTCCAAAATGAATGTGGTTACACAGCATTAACAGGGCTACCACGTCAAAGGCATACAAAAGTAGTCTTAAAATTGCTCGAAGTGGGAACTGATAAATCAATACAGACCAAAGATGAACTGACAACAAGGGAGATTGCTATGAGCAATAAGCAATCAGAGCTTTGTAGCTTACTTTCATTAAGTGAACACGCTTGTCTACAAAGCGCCAGCAAGCTGACTAAAAAAGAAGATATACATAAACTTCTAAAAATAGTTCCCAGTGCATTTAAAAGCCAGACAACCAGTGTTTATGCAGCTTATGATGACCTGAAGATGTGTGTACAAGTCTGCGAGCTTAAACATTTAACGGAGATCCTGAAGGAGGGAGAGGTTGAACTAAGAGAGCTTTTGACCCTGAGAAACAAGGACTCTACCCAGCTTGGGATCCACAATCGTTACAGACGCCTCGAGTGCAGAGATCGGAATGGGACGGTGGCATCTGGCCGAGGAAGACAGCTTACATCCCATCACGTATGGCAGAGAAAAGACTGGTGCCCCGAGAAAGATACTTCTTGCGACGGTTAAGGACGATAAGGAGCGTGAAAGGATCCTAAACATCATCGCAGACGCCTTATAATGAAGACCCAAAGACAAAGGTTAATGGACAGTTACGGTTTTTCTTGCAATAAAGACCTAATGCTGCATGAACTATTGTATATAATGTTCACAACCATATGTACTTTTACTGGAGATGTAACTGTTTATGCCATAGTTAGGTAATATAGGTAGAGGTATAAAATGTTTGTTTATGTAATGTCTATAGTGATGTTTAAAATGTTGTTTGTATCAGAGGGATACTTTGGCTAGTAACTCCTCTGATACAAACCTAAAAAGGAGGGAGGTATGTGGAGAACTAGTCCAATGCCAGGTAGGGGTTAATTTTTTCTGACAGTTAGAACCCTCAGGGGCGGGCTTAGCCTGGGTATAAAACACCCCTCCCAGTGGACAGTAAGGCAGTTGTAGTTCGAGTTGAAGTATGGGCAGGAGGAGTTAGAGTTTAAGTGCGGGGGAGTTGAAGTGTGAGTCAAGAGATAGAGCTGGGAGTTTAGAGTCTTAGGTGGATGTTAGCAGAGAGGATAAAGAGATTGTGAAACGCATTGTTATTGCTATTTAGTTAACATTTAGAGGTATTAGGCCGGTAACATTTAGAGGTATTAGGCCGGTATAGGACAACTGTTATAAGCTTATTGAACAACCGTTATTTTATCAGCAACCACAAGCTTTGTACGCAATAAACATCTTTTTAGTTCACAATATCCTCGTCTGTGGTGAATGAAGTAAGCAAGATCCAGCTAGTAGTCTGAAGGGCTGCTGCTGGGAACTGTTTGTCGTTGGTGCAGCACTCATAGACCGTAAAACGTCCGGGGGTGGGCTGCATTAACAAAAAGCCAACAGCTTTAAATCATACAACTTTTTTTTTTACTTGTGTTGCAAGAAAAGGAACAGAGACACATTTTTAGATAGGCCTATCATTTAACAATACTAACAAAACATTGTTTTGTTCCATGCCAGTAAAAATAAATAAAATAAAAATATCCATTGCTATGAATCTAAACTACTACAAAAATAGCGCAGCATATTCCAACCACTGCAGCCAGCTCCTAAGAACATAAGACAAACCCTACTCGATCACACAAAGACCCATCTAATCCAGGATCCCATTCTCACTGTGGCCACCAGATGCCTACAGGAAGTTTGCAACTGGTAATGGATACTCATCCAATGTCTATTGTACCTTTTGAATATAAAGGTTCATGGTCATCAGCTCATGTTCAGCCAAAGGCCATTTGAATCCTCCTCTCTCAGTACTATTATCTATTCATGGATATTATACCTGGCTGCAGAAGAGTAAGGTCCACTCCATCAGATTGAGGAGTTCAGTTGCCATTTGGTTCATCTTCTCCGAGCACATAGCAACCATTGCACCTGACCATTAATCCTTAATGTAATGTATCTGAATTTGCTGGGTTTTCTTGTTCCCACTCCATCCTTTCGTCCTTTTGAATTATGCTGAGTCATGGGACACAAACCAGAACAAACCATAGAACAACCAAAGGAAGACATAGTTGGCATGCAAGAGTGGGAATTCTCAGCACTCATCAGCTGGGAGTCAGATAGAGAGGTGCAACAAACAGTGATCCCATCTTTCACCAGATGATTGCTGCTGGCAATTACGCTTCCCATAGCCTGACAAACAGCTGTTTGGTAAGGAGGGGAGAGTGAGTTTGATGGGCAGGAAGGTGGATGGGTAAAGTTATTCATGCACACCTTCCTACCAATGTAAATTACGCTCCATGTACACCACCAAACAGCAATTTAGCAGGCTAATAGGGCACTGGGGAAGTCCTGGGTGGATTGTGAGTTGTCCACTTATGTTGTAAATGAACATAATCCCTGTAACTGTCTTTTCAGTATTTGCAAAGAATTTCCCTGAGCTGAATACCTTCACTTCCAGTAAGTGCTGCAGAATGGAGGGTACAATTGAAAATTCCAAATTATTTCCATGTCAGTTTGTGTCATATCATCTGTGCCATATCATCTGTGATGATATGCAGCAGCAGTGCTTTGCTATTTTATGAAACACTCGGCTTCTTCTTTGGTGTCCTATCTACTAAACAAAATTTCAACTGAACTATGTGCAGATTATGCACATAGATTATGCACACAGTTTCTGCAATGTGGACAGAGAAAACAATCCTATCACCATCAGCATTAAGTTTGATGCTATTAATTACAAGGTTCCATTTCCCTGTTCCAAAGTAAATTTGGGAGCCAGGCTCCTTCCTCCATCAGCAGTCACTTGGCAGTAGCCATCACATCAGGCTGCAGCAGAGGAAAGAGAAAGGATACTCTATTGGAGCCCCTAAAAAAACAGCAACTTTTGCTTCCTGTTCTCTGAATGTTTCCACCCGAGCTGCTCATTAGAAGAACTTGCAACTAAGAATGTGCACAGGAGTTTCCTTACATTCCTTCTCAATCCATTTTCCTTTTTGTGTCATGCCTTTTTAGATTAGAAGCCCAGTGTCAAGGGCTGCCTCTTTTTTGCCAACCATTTTGAGGACTTTTTCTGACTGAAGGCCAGAGGCCAGGATTAAAAAAAAAAATTTAAATAAAGTAAATAAACAAAATCCCATATCTACCCTTGCTGACCCTGATCAGTGAGTGAAAATGATTTGTGAGGAAGGTGATTATGAACTGAAAGACAACCAGAGAGGATGTTGAGCCCTGCCAGTCCTTTCTCTGCTCCACTTCACCGTCTGCCCAGGCTAGTTTTTATTTTATTTTCTAAAAAGATCATATAGCTCAACATAACATGGAATTTCAGCTAGTCTTTCCTCATTCATTTGTTCAAGCATTTTGTGAAGTAATGCAAACACCTGTAGTTTATGTATTTTCAATCTAGGGATCTGATCTGCTTTAAATCAAAATTTGATCTCTTCCTATGAGCGTCCAGTGCTAAAATAAAATATAATTAATTGCTTGCCCTCATATTTCAGGGGAACTGCAATTCTTGTGAAATAATATTTTAAAATTGTAAATTTATTTATAATGGCATTCATGAAAAAGCTTATAAGTGATCAATTATATTGTGATGGGGAAATCATGATGATTCAATTGTTAAATATGGCACACTAATGTAGACACCTTTGGAAGAAGCGCAATAGGATCAAGCTTTCTACTTCCAAAATGTGAGGTAACACACTGATCCTCATTAGGAAGAAGCAACACCCACACATCTGATAGCTGTTAACCTAGTGCAGCCTTGGCGGTATTAAAATGCCGCACCAACTCTTCATAATGACCTTTGTGAATAGTTTAATTAAAAATAATGACTGAAGAAGGCTGAACATCTTTAGCAAAAGGAGGCACACAAATAAAGCAGAACAGTGAACTACTGCTTTGCATTAAGATAACAAAATGAAGTATAACTGAGATCTGAGCTTCAGCTGTTTATTCTGTATCTAAACTAAGCAAAGATATTGGATCAGGTGGGGAAACTGTGGCCTTCAAGCTGTTATTCAACTACATCTCCCATCAATCTCTGACCATTGGCTATGCTGGCTGGGAATAATGGGAGGTGGAACCCAACAACAGCTGAAAGGCCACAAGAAAACCAACCGAAAATTATTGCCTTGCGGCAACGATGGCAGGAAGCGTGGTTTTGAATATCGCACAGAAATTTACTTCATGGACTTCAGAGTAAACATAACTACGTTTCTTTGAAACGCTGTTGGGACACTGTAACAATGTTTTGGACCGAGCATAATTGGAAAAAGGATAATTGGCTTTGGCCCCTGCGACTGTACTGTACGTGTCCAGCCCAATTTTGCTTTGTTTGCTCCTCAACTTTAAAAGTCTCCTTTCTTTCACTTCTCCCCTTTCTGTGTCGTCTTCAGCATTCTAGTAGAATTTAGGAGTTGTGAGAGGTCATGGAGAATTAGACCGATGCTTTCAAGCAGTCTCTAGAGGACATTTACTCACACCACACACACAAACCTTCCAACACTTTATTTGCTGGTTGCTAAGTTACCTCCAGGTATTGCTCAGGTTCATGGGGTGTGACAGCCTCAGCTGATGCCTTAAAATTAGGTGCACAGAAATTAAAACCAACCAACCCACAACTGCAAAGTCTTCGTTATCCTGAACTTTCAACTTTGTAGAAATAAATCTAATTTCTTGCAATGGGAACTGAATGGCGATGTCACTGAAGTGGAGGTATGTATGCTGGTCCACCCATGTGATGTGCACTTAGACGGATAGTGACCCTATGGGAACCCTGACTATCCCTGCCATCAATGGCAGAGAAGCAGAGAGAGCATGCTTAGGACAGTACATGACCTTGAGCTCCATGGGGGATACATGGAATAGAAATGTAATACAGGCATCACCCCTTTAGGTGCATCCAAGTCTCTGAAAAAATAATAAATAAATAGGCTGGCTTTCCCTCCTTCCTGGAAATTGCTCAGAGCTGCTGGCCAGTCAAGGGAAGGGCTACAGCACTTTCAAAATTTCCAAGTAGCTGGAGGCCCCCCCCCCCAAGCACAGAGGGAGAGGTGCCTCAGCTTGGCTTCTGACCACCTGCTTGTTCACTCGTCTGCCTTCCAGCCAGGGCAGCACATTCGCCCTCCTGAGATTGTCCATCTGTCTCTGCCTGGCTCCTCATCTGGGCAGCACTCCATGCCCATCTGTGGCACGTTGCAGCCAGTGTGCTTTGGGGTGTAGCCTGCACACACGCAGAGCACCCCGATCCCCCGCTTGGGAATGAGGCGCACTCTCTCTCTCTCTCTCTCTCTCTCTCTCCCTGACTTTGCTCATGTTTGGGCTTGGGGGGAAAGTGAAGGGGGTAGAAGGTCAACCTGCCTAGCCCAACCTCATCCCCCTGACACTTGCCTGGTCCACCTCACTCCCTCTGCCCCCCACCACTGTCTCTCTGCAAACTGGGGGAGAGTCGCCAACTTCCATGTCTTCTTACTCTGAAGTCATGTTGCGCACTCTCTCTATCTCTCTCCTCCTCACATTCCCTCATTATAAAGTGGGTTGCTCCCCACTTTATGCAATTGCACTTATGTATGCAGGGGCCTGGAATGTAAGCCCTGTGTATGTGGGGGGGAGCCTGCAATGATAACAATAAGTGAAGTATACAAATGGAGCAGGTGCTATCTCATTTCATGCACAAACAGCACAACCCTTATGGAAGCATTGTTGCTGTTATTCATGGTTGCTCCTACACTGCTCGGTTAATGCATCCAATGACCATGACTAAGGGCAGTGCATGGCTACTTCATACCATTCCAGTGACAGACATCCTTATTAGGGAGAAAGTCCGGGTTTACATGAGCACTTTAGTCCATAGCTGTCAATTTTTCCCTTTTCTTGCGAGGAATCCTATTTGGAATAAGGGAATTTCCCTTTAAAAAGGGGGAAAGTTGACAGCTATGCTTTAGTCCTACCTTTCAGACTTTTCTCTCTTTTTCCCCACTCCTGGTTTTTAAAAGTCTTGGCACATGCTAGGCGTCATAAAATTCTAATGTGTACCATAATCACCAATGAGGAGTGGGAGGTCAGAAGACGATTGGAAAAAAATCATTGACAGGTTGAGGGGAAAGTGTTTGCCAGAATTCATGCTAATAAATGCCATGCTTCTTCACTGAGTACTCTTATGGGGAATGTATAACCACAACAAACACATCCTGTTTATTATATTGTTTTCTGCATGGTGTTATACAACTAATCTCTCATGCAGAAACATGAGCAACACTGTCAAAAGTGTTATAATAAAACACTGCTAAAAATCAAGTGGGTTTAGGAAAATTCAGACAAGCTAGTAACACAATCCTCAAAACCAAAATGTGTTGATATTGCAAACACTCATGAGCATAGACAATAACAATAAAGAAAAATATTGGTAGTTACGCAATATAAGTAATACAATGTAATACCTCTGTGTAACTAATTTCCTTTCTAAACATAATGGGTGGGATTCACCTAACGAGCTCCACCAGCAGAAGCCCTGTGAAGAACAGTCACCCTCTCCTCCCCCACATGCCCCCTGCCCACACAGAGAGGGAGGAGAGGAGGAATAGTTCTGTCTAGCAAGCTGAAATGCTTGCACACACTGAAAATTCATCATTACGCAACAGTCAATTCCACCCAGTGTATTCTCTTGGATGCATAACCATCCCTTGCACCATTGTCCACAGTAAAGTAAATCATTTAATAAACCAGTAGAACGTGTTACTGCTTGTTACATGTTAAGGTGGAAACAGCAAATGAGGAAACAAGGATAACACAAGATTCATAAGAACATAAGAAAAGTCTGCTGGATCAGGCCAGTGAACCGTCTAGTCCAGAATCCTCACAGAGCTTAAATCACTGGCAAATTGTTGCTAGATAGTATGCATAGGGAGGAGGCCTGCTTGATTGCCCCACTTTGCAGAAGAGAACTAGAGTTGATGCAGCTTTGGTCCCTTTATAATATTCCATAAAACATTCAAGATCTACCCATATAATTTTACAGACTGTCTATCTAGTGTATCCTCCAGTCTTTACTCTATACAGTGGTACCTCTGGTTAAGTACATAATTCGTTCCGGAGGTCCGTTCTTAACCTGAAACTGTTCTTAACCTGAAGCACTACTTTAGCTAATGGGGCCTCCCGCTGCCGCTGCGCCGCAGGAGCACGGTTTCTGTTCTTACCCTGAGGCAAAGTTCTTAACCTGAAGCGTTATTTCTGGGTTAGCGGAGTATGTAACCTGAAGCGTATGTAACCCGAGGTACCACTGTATACTGGAATTATTGCATTAGAGATGCAGTTGTGGACATCATAAACATTTTAGCATGCAGAGCTTAGAATGTCTGTAAGCTGCACCTTTGGGTTTTGTAAACTCCACAGCAGCAATTAGAGTTTACATATGCTGCAAACTGCATACAGATTTCTAAAACTGTTTGAAGAAAATTCATTAGGGGCTGCAGAAAGGAGAACGTTCATCTGCTGCTGATATGTGTTGTGCTGGAAAATAAGGAAAGAGGAAGGTATGGGAGGCTGGTCCACTTTGGATCACTGCTAGCAGTTGACCCAGGAAGACCATGGAATTATGGAGTTCAACATTTGGTGAAGCTTAAAGAACAAAAATTGTGTTTTCTACCAGATGTAGTGTTTCTAAGGTTCCACACAAATGTTGAAACACAAAATATGTCAGCTAATTAAATATATGCTCCTCTGTGTGGTAAACGAGTACAGCATAAACAGTACATTCTGCAGGTAGTCATGAATCATGTGCTACCATCACATCACTATAGTTGCCATTATCCATTACTTTGTTTAATTTCTTTATAATTTCATTTTCAGTACACAGATACACCTAGACTGGTTAAGCCAGATAAATTCCAGAAGCCTAAAAGTTTTCTCTGCATTATCACATCTGGAGACCATCAACAGATTGGGCTGCAATTCCCAGTAACAGCAACTCTATGGCCCACACTCACCAGTCCTGTAAAAGAGGCTCCTCATGAGGCCGGAGGAACATCACCTGGCTGTGAGGCGTGAAGGCTGATCCCCACAAGGCCCTTTCCACCTGGGCTAAGGGGGTGAGGCCCACACTCACCCAGCCCTAGAGAGAGGCTCCTCATGAGGCTGGAGGAACATCGCCCGGCTAATGTTTTATTGATTTATTATGCTGTACAGTGCTTTGAGGGGACCCAGGTGGCGCTGTGGGTTAAACTACAGAGTCTAGGGCTTGCCGATCAGAAGGTCGATGGTTCGAATCCCTGCAACAGGGTGAGCTCCCGTTGTTCGGTCCCAGCTCCTGCCCACCTAGCAGTTCGAAAGCATGTCAAAGTGCAAGTAGATAAATAGGGACCGCTCTGGCGGAAACGTAAACAGTGTTTCCGTGCGCTGCTCTGGTTCGCCAGAAAACGGCTTTGTCATGCTGGACACATGACCCAGCTCCCTTGGCCTATGGAGCGAGATGAGCGCTACAACCCCAGAGTCAGACACAACTGGACCTAATGGTCAGGGGTGCCTTTACCTTTACCTTTACCTTTACACTGCTTTGAGGCTTTTATCTGTAGAAATTGGACCCCATTTATACCAATATATTGACCCAGTTTGCCAAACCATGGCTTAGTATGAATGAGAAGCTTTGTAGATTTCCAGAGATAAGATAGCAGCTGCTTTACTCCTTCTGCCCTCTTGTCACTACTCCACAACTGTGAGGGAAGGCATGGCTTAACATTACATTGTCCAAAACCAGGCTCCTGGTTTATCTCACTCCAGACCAACCATGGTCCATCTGTATTAATTTACAAAGCCCTGTACCTTAGGAACCACCAAAACCCTTATATCCCAGCTCAGTCATCAAGATATGTCATTGGCTAGCTCTGGAGTTGGAAAGGCTCATCAGGCAACAAGAACCCAAGTCTTTAGCGTCATTGGCCTAGTCTTGTGAAATACTCTGTCACTAGAGATTCAGCTGGTGCCTTCTGTTTCAGCTTTTAACACCACCTGCTGAAAGCACTTCCGTGCCACCAGTCCTATGGATAAAATTATGCAATCCTCTTCTCATAATAGTTAGTTGATGGGTCTTGACTTTAAGCATTTACATTGTTTTTATTATATGTTGATATTGTTGTAAATTGCTTTGATATTTTTATGACACAGTGGTACACAAGTATTTTTAATGAATAAATAATACATAAATTTCATTTTGAAAAGTACTTCAATTTCACATAAAATTAAGATGTGCCCATGCCCATGCATTTTAATGGAAGCAGCTCATTTACAGTAGTTGCTATTTCACCTAGGATGTTGCTGCATTCTTGTGTCAAGTGATAAGTGTTCCCAAATGTGTATTTACAGGTATAACATGAATTGGGGGCAACACTTGCAGGGGAGAATCACCAGGTGGGAGGAAGAGGTGCATAACCCTCCAGCACCCACTGATTCTTCTCTGCAAAAGTCCCATCCCTGAGACCATTTCCCCCCTAGCTGTGCTTATTTCTAGTCTCAGATACTGCCAGGAAGGATTAAGCACTCTTAATTGAACCTGAAGTTCTTCTCTGCCAGTGTCACCTAAATATCAATATAATACTAACATTTTGAGAAGCTCCATTATTTCCTGGTAACGTATTTTTTTGTTCTCATATATTATGTCAATGGAAATTTTGAAGTTATTGCTTCCTATATGAAACTGCAACATAAAATTTGTTAGTACTGCTTCCTACACAGTATGGAAAAACTGCAATCGTAAACACCACACTTACCTGGGAGTAAACCCTATTTAATTTGATAGGACTTACATCTGAGTAGACATAGTTTGGATTGAGCTACCAAGTTCAGGGACCTCTCTCAGTCACCAAGTCATAATGCACAACATTGTTCTAGTCAAGCATGCATTCCCAAAGATGAAAGAAAAACAAAACTGCTCTTGGACAAAAGGGCTTAGCCTTAAAAGGATAGGAAAACAAACTTACGACAGCAGCTTTTTTTTTTTAAGTGATTTAAGAGCAGCATTAAGGTTTTGGCATAAAATTACATTTCAAAGCATAATTTGTAACTTTGAGGCTCCTTTTATTTATTTAAGCAACCAAAACAAGGAAGGGCATGATTGACACAGGCAAAGTTAAACATTGTTCCATAGATTTCAACAGGTGAGTAAGCATGTGCTTAAATTTCTGTCTTCAATCCGGGCTGGACGATTTTACTACATTATACTACACAATACAGTGGAACCTCATGTTACGTGCAAACGCTTTGGGTTACGAGCTCCGCTAACCCGGAAGTAGATGCTCCCAGTTGCGAACTTTGCCCCGGGATGCAAGCGGAAGTTGCGCACCGGCAGCACGGCAACAGTGGGAGGCGCCAATAGCGAAAGTGCACTTCATGTTATGAGCTGTTTCGGCTTAAGAACGGACCTCCAGAACGAATTAAGTTCGTAACCGGATGTACCACTGTATTGTAATAATAGGTCCATTTTTTTCACACCAAACCAGAAATCTAGAGACTTGTAGGAGATGCACTGAACCCTGTAAAAACTCTACAATCCAACCCCTAGACAAGCAGCCTTAAATATCTGACCAGAAAGTGTATCAATTTGCCTGGTGAACCCAATTTGCCTAGGTTGTTTACTGGTGCAAAAAAACCCCCTGCAAACATGAACAAAAATCTGCCAAATTAAATCCTTTGATAATGACAGATAAAACATGTATAAATGCAGTGCCAACAACTGCACCACCAGCTGTTTTTCAAAGGTGTTGAAAACACAACGAGAAAACTCAGCCAGTTCTCAGAAGCCTGTCATATTCTCTGAAATTGAATTGTTATACAGGAAACAGATAGATTATTAAACCTATCTTGGGCCCTTGAGACTGTAAAGCTCTTCAGTTCCTCCTTTCAGAACATCTGACAGTGCTGTAGCAACATGATAAAACTTCTTACATCATGTAATGATGTAAACTAAGGATAAGAACAATATTTTGCAGTTAAGTGATACTTATAATGCATGAAGCTATCAAGGTACTTTATAATCAGCAATCTTAGTATTAAAAACACTGCACTAAGTGATACTTTTTCACTTCTCTGATCTCTTAAAATGAATGATCCATATGTAGTAATGACAACAGGTCTCCACATTTCAAGTTTTCAAATACAGGTCTTCAAACTTCTAGTTTTTTGACAGCCTAAAACAACAGCCACTACCTTCTTATGTTGTGTACTCCAAAGATGACAACAGGATTCCACATGTAACCAAATAGTTAAAGAGATGATAGGGCTGCCATATGTCTGGATTTTCGCAGACGTTACCAGGATTTCAAACGTGGAATTGACGTCCGGGGGGGGGGGGGATTTCTGAAAGGCGGCACTTTGTCCTGGATCTTAGCCAAGTCAATCACATTATTTTGGCATTTTTGGAAGGAAAGAAAAAAGTTTGGGGTGTCCTGGTTTTTACTTTTTGAAATATGGCAACCCTAGGGTATGATCAAAGTATTAAGTCCACTTTCCAGTTTAGAATTTCACAGAAACTGTGAATCACCCCCAGATCTGAATACATAATACAAACGTGATTAAAATATACATCTAGATAATATGCACAGTGAAATTTCCTAAGTAGTTCTGCAATGTGTGTGCCTTTCACTCAGCTGAATATGCACAATATAGCAGTGTTCTAAACTGTTATATTGGGAAGCAACATCCTCAGGTTGTGCCTGTATCAACAAAAATATGCACTGGATTCTGCCCAGTGTAGTCCAATCCATTCATTCAATATGTACTCTAGTCCTGCACCCAATCTGCAGATAAGTGTGTTCACAACCTCTGTATAGCAGCACGGCACCCACACCACCACATGGTTTCTCACTCAAAAGTGAAAGAGACTAGATCTGCAACACTCCCACTTCAGCTGCATAGTTCAAAGCAATGCACTGTAATCAGGGTGGGTTACCTGTAGCCTTTCTGGCCAGGAGTGGGCAGATATGGATCTACTGCAAGATCTCTGGGTAATTTGAAATAGACAAGGAGTTCTTAGTTGTAGTTATTTAAGAACAGCAGTAACAAGACGTGTTTCCCCTCCCGCCCTAAATTATAGCATTGAAATGAAGAATCCTTGAAGGTAACAAGGAGTGGACTATGAGCTCCGGGCTCAGAACAAGTCCTGGGCTCAGAATTATTTACATCGAAGTGTGTGTCTTTTGCACTAGGCTCTGGCTCATAAATCTCAGGGTTTGAGCAATGAACAAAGAAGATCGCTCAGGTATGAATTCTGCCCAGCCTTGCACCAGGTGTTGTTGGACTCCAGTTCCATCAGCCTCAGCCATCAGGACCAATGGTCAAGGATAATAGGAGATTGAGGCCAATAATCACCTGGAATGCCACAGATTTCCCAACCCTGAATTGGTGTAAGTGCAGATACACCACAGTCTTACCGATATAGTTAAAAATGAATTCTAGTAGTACCATACTGGGTATGAAAACAACATGCAATGCGTGGAAATCCTTTATAAGAGTACCATTGCCTCCTCTAGCCACTATGGAATGTTCCATGTAATATAGTGATAGTCCCTCTGGAAGCAGCTAAGAGGGAAAACATATATATATGAATGAAACAGCTGTACAACATACCTTCCATGACATATACCAGTGAACCGACATCTCCCTCTTTGATAATGCAACTGTCCTTGCCATATTCCACTGGATACATACAATCCACAATCTCCTGGATCTGTGACAGTTCTAGATTCTTCATGAAGTCATTGTCAAGAATAGCTTCCTTTATTAGATCCTTTGACCTATGGAGAGAAAGGAAAGATATGTCAAAATGTGCTAATCAACACCCAAAAGCAGCTTGTGCGAATGTCATTGTCTGATGTGAAATACGGTACCTTTTTAAAAAAAACAAAACAAAAACTTCTTACTTTTCAGTTTTGGAAAATACTTATAACAAACAATTCACAACAAACAAACACACACACACACACACACACACACACACACCATTCCATGCATATACAATACAACTCATTCATAAAATCTAAATCTAGAAGCAGGGGAGTGGGAGTGGGAAGTGGGGTGCTGAACACCTGTATGTTCAGAATTTGTTTTTAAGATTGACCTTTCCTGTTTATGAACCACAAGAGGAAGATAGTTATGCAAATACTGTCACTACTTGGTCTATGCTTAGCGCCCATTGAAACAACATACATAATCTGGGGACTTGTTAATTGTTCTCTCTTAGTCAAAAATACAAAAAACAAAACAAAAACTGCAATCATGTTGTGGGAATAAAGCAGTCTAAAATTCAGACATCACCACAAGAAAAACTATATTGTTATGAACAATAACTTCATGTACTAACTCCCACCAACCTTACCTCATCAGTTCCCCCAGCATCAAATATCAAAAATTATAGAGGTACCTCAGTTATATAAAAACTTATTTAAAGGTTTGAGGTTGTCTGGTTTTAATGAAAGAAATATAGAGCAACCACATATCTTTTTGTAATTATATTTTCCAATAACCGTTATAAGGACCATGTTCTTCCCAGTGGTACTTGTAATAGTTCTGTAGTTTTTGAATAACCTTTTCAAAAATCCCCATAGTTTAGTATCTCAACAATGCAGGTAGGACCAATCCCTTTGTTTTTTCATAATGTTTTACAAAGCTTTTTAATGAAGCATCAGCATAAGACTTGAAGAATTATCTACTACTATGAATCACTCAAGCACAAATGTTAACTGTGCTCTAGTCATCATAATTTACATATTGAATTTCCCCCAGTATGTCTATCAAATCTATCTTTATCCATCTGATAATACAGTGAACAACATAAAGATTACAGACAATAATTGTCTAAAAGCTTCTTAAGGGATTTTGTGCAAATGAGCATCTGAAAATTATAAATGTGAACAAACTGGGGCTTAAAGAACATAATTCATAAATGGTAACATTCAAAAGATAAACATCATACATCCACGTGTATTTGTGAGATTCTTGGTTAATTTTGTTTGCCAAAACCTGCCTTTAGTTATTATTTAAATATCTGCCAAATAAATATTTTATGGTCTCAAGGTAAAAGGTAAAGGTAAAGGGACCCTGGCCGTTAGGTCCAGTCACAGACGACTCTGGGGTTGCGGCGCTCATCTCGCTTTATTGGCCGGGGGAGCCGGTGTACAGCTTCCAGGTGGCCAGCATGACTAAGTCAATTCTGGCGAACCAGAGCAGCGCACGGAAACGCCGTTTACCTTCCCGCCGGAGCAGTACCTATTTATCTACTAGCACTTTGAGGTACTTTCGAATTGCTAGGTTGGCAGGAGCAGGGACTGAGCAACGGGGGCTCACCCCGTCACGGGGATTTGAACCACCAACTTTCTGATCGGCAAGCCCTAGGCTCTGTGGTTTAAACCACAGCGCTACCCACATTCCCTGGTCTCAAGGTAGCTTCAACATTAAGGGAGAGCATGTGGGTGACTGTGGGTGCATGCAAATAGGACTTCACATACAATGTGTGGAGCATTAATGTCTGCTGTTTCCTAGATTCTCCAGCCAACCAGGGGAGAGAAGGTTGGATGGTTTAAATTGCTTAGAAAACTATGTATTGAAGTTTGTTCCCTCCCCCCTCTCAGTTTTTTAAAAAAACTTATACAGGTACAGGGGTAGGAAACTTGTGGCCCTCCTGGTGTTGCTGTGTAGTGTTAAGAATTTGGGACTCTTCTAACCCCTGGATCCAGCAAAGATTAACATATAAACCAGGCTATCCTCCTGTGTTGAGGTGATAGCCTGAGTGAGGTCCTGCTTTTCCCATATCCTTGGATTCCAAAAGAAATCAGGTCTCTCTCTCTCTCTCTCTCTCTCTCTGCCTTTCTAGCCTGCTGCTTTTGCTTCTGGCTTCTAGCTCACATCACTCAACTCTCCAAAAATCTGGCCTTTTGTCTTTTTTAACAAACAGACAGTTGAGGGAAGGAGACCCATTCGTTTTTTCCTCTGGCACAGAGCCACTCCCTTTGTTACCATAATGACCCATACTTATTTAGTGGGCCATTACAAGGCTGGCCTGGCTATTCCAGCAATTAAATCCATGCTGCATCCAGGAATTAGAAGCGGGGCTCAAGCCTACAGCCTACCCTCCCCCCCCAAAAAAACTTGTAACAATATTATACATAGCCTTCTAAATAAGGGGCATCCATTACAATTTGTTGTTACTTCATTCATAGCATTCAGCTGATTATCATCCTCAAGCTTTGTATGTTCTATGCTCAGACTCTCCGAGTGACCCTATTATCTAGGGACAGTCCTGGATCTACAGAAGCTATGCGGGTTTCTGTTTTGATCCTGGAATGTCCTGCTTTTCCTTAGAACATCCCTATTTTCATCAGAGAAATGTTGGAGGGTATGGTAGGACGTCCCTACCTTCATCGGACAAATGCTGGAAGGTATGGAATTGGACATCCCCATGGCTTTTTTCCAGCCAGAACTCACCTGAACTCAGTTCCAGAACCTCTCAGGTGGGCGCCATGGCCATTCTAAGAGAATGAGGAAGGTGCTCATGGTGAGTTCCAGTATCTCTTTTTCTAGAAAAAATAGCACTGGACATCACTATTTTCACCAGAGAAATGTTGGAGAGTATGTACACTGCCCTATCAGATAGTCTGTTGCAACCATATTTTAATCACCTCACAGAACTGTACACCTTGGCATTTTAACAGCACAAACTATAAGTATTGTTCTTTTTTTAAAAAAAAAATACGCATAATATAATCTGTGACTCTTCCAAAAAGATATACAAGTCAGTCTTTTAATACTATCTCCTCTGCAGTGCCACTGGGGACATCTCTGCATGCTGTCACTTTGGTTAGCTGCTGAACCAGTCTGGATCATACAGCACATGCCCAGCCATGCCAGCTGCTAGAGCTAGACATGGCCAGGAGTCTAAGTGGCATGCATAATTAAATTTAATGCATCGCATAGTCTTTACCCCCAAAACTGATATGGTAGAATTGTGTTCACAAGAACACCAATGTAATCTATTTGAGAACAAAGCCACATTGCTCTTCTTCCTTAATAACAGTCAACTTTCAGTCTAAGAGCAAAATATTAAATATAGAATATGTATACAGTTGCAACATAAATCCATGTATGTTTACTCAGAAGAAAGTCAGTGTTCACTGGGGCTTACTCCCAGGTAAGTGTGCATAGCTTTAGGTTATTAACATTTCTTTCCAGTATGTCCTTCAAGTTTCAACCACAATACAAATATCTTTGTTCTTTTATTCTTTTAAAATTCATTCTTGTAATCTTTCATTGAAAGTACAGGAACTTCCTTCTCCCTGATCTTCCTTTAGTTTATTACATCTTTCTCAAATTCTGGTCAGTAGGATTATTTGCCTTGTTAGCTGTGCAGACTGCATAAAAATTATTCTCAGTTATCTCCACTAGTTATTCGTCTGTCTTTGATCAAATACAAACTGTTTTCCAATCCTATATACCTACCTTGACCCACTGTGACCTTTGACTGACATCTCTGGCTCAGTTCAGACATGATGGCAAACTAGTACGATTTGGCACTATGTTGAAGAGCTAGGAATTAGGCATGTGTTCAAAGATTCTCTTTTATCTTCCCCCTTGCACATGGAAATTCTTCCCAAACTTGCAAATTATGATTTGTGCTAGCCCTGCAAGCTGGGATTTTAGACAAAAATTGTAAACAAACAATACTTAACTGAGAATGACAACAACGAAAGGTTCCTGTAGTAATTGGACAACTGCAAATCCCACAAGCAAAGACAAATCCCACAAGCAAATTAAATATTACGCACAGTATTTTTTTTATATGAACTTGCTGCTAACATAAACTTCAAATCGAGCATTGGGGGGGGGGATTGAAAAGCTCTGCAGGAACAAGTTAACTGAAACACACCTAAATATTTAAAGCCAACCTTTCCTGCTAGTAAAATGATACAGCTTCTCAAACAATGACACTACTAGGGTTGGTATACAGAGGGCCCTACATTCATTGAACAAAATATATTTGCCCTTTGATTGTAATGAGACCTCTAAGCAGTTTACAAAAATGATAGTGCCACATTAATGACACAGGTCATAATGTGTTTTCTTTCTTCTTCATTTTAAAATTTTTCTACAATGGCTGCACTGTTGCTTGTGGAGCAAAGATCCAGAATGATATGTCCACCTTTTTTTATTGACCAGTGTGCCTCTGGGTCTCCTCAAACCCATTATCATCACCATTGCTCCCCAAATATTACACTGGAAGGGATTTTCATGTAAAACACACACAAATGTTGTGCATTTTCATAAAAAGTTATTATATATAATGTAATATACAATGTTCACACTGCAAAATATGTAGGTGTAGACAAGTGCTTTGTAAAACGGCTGCAATTATACTGTTTCTTTGTACATCCAAGTGATGGTTATTGATAATAGCAGCATCATTAACATGGGATCTAAACCAAATTTTCCCCAAAATTCACACCAGCAAATTCCATGTGAAAGTGATATTTGCATATCAGGACTTCCCTGTTAAAACAGTTTTGGAATTGGCATCTCTCTCACACACACACCCCTCATCTGTGAGCAACTCTTCTACAGCTGGCAATGCTTATAAAAGCTCCATGTGCTCACAGTTTCCATATATTGATTTCATGTAACTTCACACTTAAAAACTGCTATTTTATAATTTGATTCAATTTCAAAAGTCGATCATGTTTCTCCTAAGTCCCATCTTAAATTGCTCAGTTCATTCATCCTACCATGTACTTTAGCCAAAAGAGCAACAGCAGAAGTGTGGCAGCGGTGGAAGAATATTTTTGCCTTACTTAGTTGTACACAGTGTAATGGCAGATAACTAATTAAAATACAACTAGTACGTGTTTTTCATCTTGGTGGGGTTTAATTCATTACAGAGACCATGAGAGCAGCTTAGCATCATTGCAAATCTTGTACATTCACTTTTTTCCCAGGTACCTGCCAAATAGCAGTGATTAATTTCCTCTAGAGCATTTAATGAAATGCAGTTTACATATTGTATAATTGAATAGTTACTTCAGATAAAAATACATTGATATTAGGGACAATTTTGAAAGTATCTGAACCTCATATAATGTTTTATTAACAACCAAAGCCAAATGGTTGTGCTTAAGTTTTACATTATTCCTGTTATCTATGAAATAAGCCATTTAACTTATCCTTTGCTTCTGGGGTGTACAAAGTTCTTTTTCAGGACAACAAATAGCCTTTGGCTACTGTACTTTCCTTTGTTTTTAGAGTCACCACCACCCCATGCTTCCTGTCCCTCCTAATTAGTTGCAAATTTGAGGAGATTTTATGGTTCATTGATATGTAGTTTTACCATTGGGAGAAAAGCTTGAGTTTCCAGTCACTGTCTTCTCCCCAGAATGCCTCTGAACTCCACCTGGCCCCAGAGGCACTCTTAGAATAGGAAAGGAAGAAGGGTGCTTGGAGCTGGTGCTTTGCTTTCCAGTTTGCACAGCTGAGCTGTCTTTTTGTTCTATTATATATTTTTAAGGAAAGGAGGAGGAATTGCCTGATAAGAGTCTGGAAGAACTGTGGGAATGATGGGAAGGGACAGCATTTGGAAGTGCTGCCTGTTACAATTTGAGGAGGGTGATGTGTTGGGTGTTGTTAGGATACCCCAGGGGGTTGCTCACAAGTAACGACAGAGTTCTCTTACTCTAAAGACTACTTTATTGTGCATACTTATTTACAGTGCAGAGCTAGCTAAAAACATGACTGCTCAGTCACTTGCAGAATCTGGAAGTGCTCCTATCCGGTTTCCCGCCCAGCACCAAAGCCTCGGCACCCTGAAACAATGTCTTCTCGGTCTCCTATCCCCCCCCCATGCTGCGTCTGTGCCAGAAGCTGTAACTCTCCCTCCAATCGCGTCTGGCTGGCTGTGCTGGGTCTCTCCCTCACATCCCTGACTGTCTGCTCCTCCTCCTCTTCCATGGGAGAGAGCTCTGCAGACGGGCTGTGAGATGAGTCAGATGACAGCAGTGGCTGGGGATCCCTGTACCTTAGCAAGACCTGCTCTCGAGGAAGTTCCCTGCCCTGATCCTCCCCCCTCGGAGGATCTCTTTACCATCTCTCCTCACGAGGAGTACTCCCGCCCTGGCTCTCCTCATGAGTAGGACCTCCGCCTGGGCTCTCCTCACAAGGAGAAGGCAAATCCCTGACAGGTGTTTTTGTGGGGGGGGGAGCAGACTGTTGCTTGGCTGATTTGCGGGGGTTGTGGTTTGGTTTGGTTTGGTTTGGTTTGGTTTGGTTTGGTTTGGTTTGGTTTGGTTTGGTTTGGTTTTCCAGGGAATAATACCAAAAGACAATTTAAGCCTCTCACTTTTTTTTTTGCATTTCATAAGACTAGAAAGGTTTAATGTGATCACTGATACAGAACACCATTAAGTGCTGTACACTTAGAAAACAAGAGAAGTTCAGACTAGTATAATTAGCAGGTAATTTGCTCACAGTGCAGTGATTGAGTAGAGTTAATCTGCCAGTTATACATAAATTATATTGAGCACAATTACTGTTTATGGAAGTCTTTTGAAAACATTTGGACAATGTGGACGTTTTAATTCCTCGTAGGGTTAATGGCATCAGTCACATATAATAAACATTATGACAAAAGTTAATTAGCATCTCTTTCTAAATCAATCACAAAGCATAAAAGAGCAGGGATTAGAATTTCAGAACTGGATTGAACACCTGATGAGTTTACATTATATTAAAGGGGTTCAGACTTGTAACAGCTCAGGAGGTGCACAAGGTGTCGTGACATACAACCGAGCTTGAATTTCAGCTGAGTTTTGTACAACAAAAGACATCAAAAACAGCTCTAAAGAAGCACGAACACCAAGGTTGACAACATTTCCAAAGGGCAGAGAGGGGATACAGCAAATGCACATTTCTTTATTTGTTCATTTAATCCAGAAGCAGATTTGGTTTTTTTTGCGTAGGGCAATATTTAAAGTAATCTGCTAGGGACCCACAGTCCAAAGTGAATGGGGCCTTTCAGGGAAGCAGGTTTGTTGTGCAATACGACCCACACAATTATAATTGTGCAACTTGAGTTTGTTGGTACGTGACTGAATGCCATTGAAAAGTGGCAACGGTCTGGAATCACAGAGAGTGAAGGCAGGTTTGTTTGCTTGAATAAAGAGGCAGGGGGAGGTGAAGGCATGACCTTTCTTTCATTCTTTCTTATTCCTGATGGCAATTCCTGATGGCAGACAAACCCAGTATAAAATTAACAAAGATGCTGGTGGCAGACTAACCTTTGTATTCTCATTGCACTGCTGCTTTGCAAATTAATACAGCAGGAGATTCTAACATGTACTATGTTACTCTGTTCCTCACTGACAAAGATTCTTCAAGCCAAAGCACTGAAATATTTAAAATTTAAGAATTGTTCCTCTGGATTAGTGGGGGCTGTACTGCCCCAAGCAAGGTCAATCCCATTTAATGTAATCTGGGAAGCTCACTGGGACCAGACTAAGTCAGTACCTGGATGGGAGTCTGCTGCAGAGGAGAGGGCCATGAGTCAGTGGTAAAGCCCATACTTTTAAAACATAAGGTTCCAGGTTCAACCCCTATCATCTCCAGATTAAGCTGGGAAAGACTCATCTGAAACCACGGAGTGCCTCTACCAGTCAGTGTCAACAATTCTGAGTTAGATGGATCAATGATCTGCCAGCATAAGGCAGCTTCCTATATTCCTATGATTTTATTAATAGCTGAAGGTCCATTTCTCCAGAAGTCTCTGAAACTTGCAAGCAGGACATGAAAGTGTTGTTTGGCGCAAGCATATAAGGCATCATTTAGCTATCATTCCTCATTTTAACTGATTGACCACTATACCACATACGTATCTAATATTCCCCCCCAAAGCTATCTATTGCAGAAGGTTTAATAAGATTATACATCAACCATTTTACCAAGACAACTTTCTAAACAATAGTGAGTATCATTATTTTAGAAATGGAAGTCACTTCGAATGGGAATTGAAAAATAATAATAGGCCTAAACCCAGAGAAAGTATTTTTTTTCACTTTAATTTATTGAAAATGAACACTGCAGCATCTGTCTCACTTTAATCCCATTCCACCACCCAATCTGTGGAATTATTAGGGTTTCCAAATTAAACTAGACAACGTCATTCATACAGAGTTGGGAGGCTAATTCTTCCCGCCAAAGGTCATTGGGAAATTTGACTTCACTAAGCATAGGCAAAGTCACTAATTTGCTCTACTTAAAGGCTGTTATTGAAAGTGAAATTTAAAAAGAACCTATGTGATCATTGTGAAAGCAGAGAGAAGTATTTACGAAGCCTGAATTATTTGACATTTACATGTCAGTGACTCTAATACAGAAATCAGGTGGTGAGTGCTGACAGAAATGGAGCCAAAACATGACCACTAAGAAACAAGAGGGAGGTATCAACATGCTCAGGGGAATCCTGTGATTTGCAGAAATACAAAATAAAAATAAAAATTAAACAAACAAACCTAACATACACAATTCTACGAGAGCTGAATTATGACTCAGAATGCTCAGATTTGAATAAAATATTCATATGGTGATTCATAAGTATATATGCAAATTTTTAAAAAAGGTCACATGGCCACCCCCTAACAGCAGCTAAAACTTTTGTGCATGTGAAAGCTTCAAGAATGAAATGTGTAAACAATGTGACTGTAAAACAATCTGACAAGATTTAACTGGGAGGGGAGAAAAGCCAAAGTAACAAATTGTTAGGACACAGGAAGGAGGATGCTTGTCTCTGGAAGGCTTACAGATCTGGCAGCAGGGGGAAATGACTTCTGGTAGCTTTCCAATGGCCAAAGGATGCCAAGACTGAGAACACTGCTTTCCAGGATTTGAGTATACAGTGGTGTTGTTTTCTATATTAAGCACACACAATCCAACTGAATATACTAGTCACTATTATCTAATATTTAACTTTTAAAAACAAAGCAAAACATGTAGTTAATACAATCTGTTTCCAACTTTTTTTAAATCTCATTCAGAAAAATCAATATCAGCATAATGATGAAGTAGCTGCAAGTAGACTTGGGATACAATGTGGAAATGCCACATTTTGATTTTTATGATATGTACCCTTTTTACCTCAGCATTCCAGCTCCGACCTCCTGTGACAGTGAAGGGAAGCACACACAAAGTGACATTGGTTGCATGATTCCAAGAGTGACTACTCCAGGTCTTAAGACAGGGTTAGTCAATGTGGCAAACCCTCACCATGAAAAACTCCTGTCTGGAAACCTATGTCCCCACTGTGGAAGGACATGTGGATCCAGAATTGGCATCCACAGTCACTTACGGACTCCCTGTTAAGACCGTATTCATGGAAGACAATCTTACTTGGCTATGAGTGATTGCAGGAGGAGGAGGAGGAGGAGGAGGAGGGTGAATGGAATTGTAGTCCAGCAACATCTGGAGGTACCACATTGGGTACCCCTGCCCTAGGAAGTCTGCATGTAGGAAGTATGTCCAGCATCATCTTAGAGGCACTTTTCCAGAGAAGAAAACAGAGGTTACCAACAAAGGACATTTCATTAATACTGTACTGACTTTTCCATGAGAAACATTATGGACATTACATTTTGTGGTGTCTCCTTCCCTTCTCTTTGCTTGATGCTATAAATATTCAGGCTGCATTAATAAAACATATTGCATTAATACTAAAATTTAACGTTACCAGTTTCAAACACATGGCTTAGCGTAATTACAAACTTTCCTGTATTGTATTATGCTCTACATTGGGGAAATTCCTTTCCAGAAGGTGGTTAGGAGATTAAATTCTCAATGGAAGCTGAGCTGTTTTGTCTGAAAAGATGATGATTCACTCATTAGGTCCTCAAAAGGCTAATGAACATTTTAAAACTCTCTTTGAGCTCTGCATCTCCTTAACAACTGTATGACAGCAATGATAATGCTGGTTGTAATAGAGAACAAATTGAGAAAGGAATATAGTCATAAATAAGGACATGGTCAGTCAACATTTGACCACCCCAGACCAGATTCACCTGTGATTAACCATGCTCTTTTTGTTTCCTAATTGAAATAAAATATAGTTAGCTGTCATTTATTCCACCACAAAACCTGGAGTTCAAATGCCAGTGGGAAATCAGCTTAGCGATTTCTTAGCCTTGCTAGTTTCTCTTTGTAGGGGAGTATACCCAGGAGACCTACTCACAGAGCACAGAAGGATCAAATGATTAAATTATCTCAAAAGATTTCTACTATCCTGAGTGACAGACAACTTGCAACAATTCTCCCTCCTCCACTTTTTCTTCTTTGATTGCACTTAAGATGGAGCTGTAACATGGACTGTTAAATGCTGATACATTTCGGAAGTGAGAAACAAGGGGTTACATTCTACACTCTTCTGCAGCCACTGTAAAATATCATTTGTATACATTATGCTCCTTTTCTGCTGCTCTGATTAGAAAGATAGAGAACCTTGTTTATGTGAGTCTTTGTAATTTACTGTTTATTCCTGTGTGAATTGAGTACATTCACTTTAACAAACCTTTTTTCAAACTGGCTAATTTTGTATAGGACCCGAAGGGTTAGTAAGTTTGCAAATGTTACAGTTTGAAAAGGAGGCATCAAATTCTACATACAAATGTACTGCAAACCCCAAACCAAGTTCTGTACTGTGTAAATAGGCCAGCATCCATCAGAATTCAGATCCAGAGTCTATTTTGAATGTGAGGGCTGAGACTGGAATGTATGATAGGAAACAGGGTGACCAATAGTAGGAAGACCCAGAGCCAAAGACAGGCAGAGCCTGACTGGTTGTATGTAAAACAACAACAACATGCAGTTGAGGACAGAATGAGAGTGATGACGCAGTTTCTCATTCACTCTAATGGACTAACCTTCACTGATTGTCAGTTCACATGTATCTGGAATTAAACCCATTGATTCCAACACTGAAAGAACAACTTCAAGGAAGTATTGAGCCCTAGGCAAAGCACTCCCAAGACATTTTGCTACCTGAGACAAAGGACAAGATGCTACCCATCCCCCCACCCCCACCCTGACAAAAGTTGACTGGCCTGACATTTGAATCTTACTTCAACACTGTTGAAAAGTGATCATCAATTGCACCTAAATGCAGTCAGCTATCTTAGAAAACACAAAGCTCTGCCCTCTGGAACAAAAGTGTGGAGCAGGCAGGAGTCTCGGGGAAGATGCGGGGAGGCAGAGAAAACCCTTGGCTGCTGCCTAGGGTTGCCAGGTGTCCTATTTTTACAGAAGGCAGGCCTCTGAATGTCGAATGTCTCCAGTCCTGTTTGAAATATTTTTTATTGGTTTTTACAAGAACAAATTTAAAATAATGAGGAAGAAAAACTTTTAACATATCCATATATGATATTTTCTGAATCTCGTTACCCCCCCCCGGTCCCATGCAAGGGACCTTAAAATAATTTTTCTAAGGCTACATATCATTATGTTCTCCACAGTTTTCATCTCTCTAAATTATCCATGTATTTCATTTCTTTACAAGTTATTTTTAAAGTCCAGCTAATGTTTTTATTTGTTTACAATGGTCTCCTAAGTAAGTTATGCATTTTCCCCATTCTTTTTTAAAAGTCATTATCTTATTGATTCTTGAGTCTCCCAGTCAGTTTTGGCCATTTCAGCATAGCCCAGCAGTTTTGGTTCTTTCCATCTATGAATGTCTCCAGTCCTAATCCACTTTAAAGATAAAGAACGACTAGAAGGGAGAGCAGGGACTTTGAAGTTCTCCATCAACAGTTAGCAGCAGGGATACAGCAAAATGAGCAGACACACAGGTCACGTGATCACACGCCTATCTTGAACACATGGTTTGACGTTCTGTGCCACTTAGTCTGTTACATTTATATATGAACTCTTATAGATTTATTTCTACTTTTTGAATGATATCATTGTTCTATTATATATGCTTTAACGGTCATTAGCCTACGTGTTGTGTCTATATTTCTGTGCCTCAGTCATTCTGCCTAATGGTAGGGGCTGCTGGATTTCTGTAGATATAATTAGCAGTTTTGTTCAGAAGGCCTGCAAAGTCTGTTCTCTCAGTTTTTCAAATGAGCCTACATGAGTAGAATGTGTGCTTTTATTTAAAATGCATCTCTGGGTTATTTGTGGGGCATAGGAATTTGTTCATCCCCCCCCCAAAAAAAACATAGTTCAGCCCCCCACAAGGTCTGAGGGACAGTGGACCGACCCCCTGCTGAAAAGTTTGCTGACCCCTTATAAACACTCTTACAGCTCCCCTCACTTGCATGCCTTTTGTTCTCATTCTGCAAACTAAAAGTTAACATTTAGGAACATAATCTGCCATAACAAAGAACAGAACGAAAGAGATGCCACAACAATGTAAGAATGCACTTAGGTCAGCAGTAAATTGCAGCAGGTCTTTTCTCAGCCAGTGTAAACTACTTCACTTTCATGCCTGCAGATAAAACAACCTATCTTTCTTTCTTTTTTTAAGATGACCACTATATCTACAACCATTCTGGAAAAATAAACCCTTACGGTTGTGTTCTCCATCTAAGAGTAACAATTTGGCACTTCCAGTTGGAAGGGATTGTAATAAATGCAGCAGATTGCCAGGATGTCATAAATTAGCACAAAAATGCTTCCTGACAACTTGACACTAAAAGAACAACTGTGTCTATTAAGCCTGCAATCCTAGACATACTTACCTGGTGTTAGTCCCATTGAAATACATAGGGTTTGCTCCTGAGCAGACATACTGTGACTTACTGTGGAGAATAAGCATTCAGAAGGAGAGTTCCACAAGAAAAAGGAGGGTGATCTAAGTACCACTGAACCTTGTGCATCTCTGAGAGACATGCTTGGTCTTCACCTGGTCCTAGAATGCCAAGTGTCCTGCTTTACAGAGGATATTCTAGTCCTCAAAGAAGGGTTGTCAGATGACAGTCCTCTGCTTGAAGGACTGTTCAGTTCAAGTTCATTTTAAAGATAAATAGCCATAAGGAAGGACAGTAGGTCCCCTGAAGCTGCCCATCTATCTGGACCAAGCAGGCACACTCGTCACCTGGTTACCATGCATTTCTATAAAAAAACTTATTCTTATTTCTATTTATGAGTTGATTCCCACACAATTCTCAAAGCAATGTGCAAAAATTAAAAAGTTAATACAAAGTACGGTATTAAAACCTGATGCAGTACAATTATTGCATTAAAATAAGTGTTTCCAACATGTAAATTGCCATATAGAATTGCCATACAGAAATTACATGTAGGAAAAAATTCAACACACTCCTCCAAGTGCAAAAAAACACACAAAAAACAAATAAAAAATATTGGTGTGTCCTTCCCTCCCCGCTTTAACTTCTTCACAGTTAAAATAATAATCAAGATATTCCAGTTACACATCTTACACCTCACCTATGTCTTGACATTTGATACCATGTGGTAGGCTTAGTTCAACTACAATCCTTTCGACGCAATGTCGAAACAAATCATAACAACTATTTGAAGGGCTAATAACTAGTAAATGCTAAGCTTAGCTGCATAATTTAAAATAAATAGCTAAATTACACTCTGTTGTTAGCTAAGACTAAAAGCGGTTTCTCCTTGAATGAGTATAGTGAGACAGTAATTTCTTTATAACACACTTTTGCCTTTGCTAGCTGTGATGATTCTGGGGGAGGGGGGGTTACCTTTCTTACAAGGCTTTGAAAATCTTGCACTCTTGCTTAATAATACTGTATTGTCTACAATTACTCTCTTGGCCATTTTAGATAAGTTTAAAATAAATTAAAAAGCAACCAATCACAGCGAGTAAAAGCTAGATTTGCATAGCACCTTGAAAATATATCCATTTTTGTTATCTAAAAGTTTTTTCCTCCTAAAGTGTTGTTATGGCAATGCTCTGTTTGAAGTTCTGCAGTATTGTCAGTGGGCTGAGCCAGGCATCAGACTGCACAGAAGTACTGTGTCTACTTTGTTTGCTTCCTAGAAAAACTGCAGTAAGGTAGCTTCCATAGTAATATAAAAGAGATGCTCTTGCTTTCATCAGATAAAATATACTGGAGGGTTCAAGTGGAAACTGCACCAAATGTTGCAGCGTGCGGTGTTCTTGCTCACTCTCCCAGTCTGTCAGCCATTCTTTCCTACACAATACTCCATTGCAACCCCCTTACCCACCCCACTCAGTCATTGAGCATTATGTGACCACTGAGCAGACTCAGTCTACATCAGGCTGCTTTGGTTCCTCTCCCTTCACCTTAGAGGTTTCCTCCCCTTTTCTTTTCTGTATGCAGCTTCCAATCATCCTGTCTAAGGCAGTTTTGCTTCCTCCATTCCTGGAAGAACAGGCACAAAGGGAAAGAAAGCCGAGCCAAAGCCAGACCACTACAACACACGGATGATGGGAACTGCAGTCACGTAGCCTCTTAACTGTAGGCCATACAGGTTCATATCATTTGATGGACAATGTAGGAATTCACAACTTCCCAAAGCCAATCAGACACCTCCTGGGATGAATGTTATTAAGTGCCTAACAGGCGGCAGTAAGTGAGGCTCATTCAAGCAATAGCAGCAAAAATGGTTAAGGAGATAGTCAGGGCATTAGTGCACCTAGCTCAATATTGTCTACACTGACCACCAGCAGCTCTTCATGATTTCACAGGAAGGATACCTTTCTCAGCCTGAGGATGCCAGGGATTGAACCTGGGAACGTCTGCATACAAGGCAGATGCTCTACCACTAAGCTTTGGCGCATCTCCCAGGATGTCCTGTGATAGTGCTGTACCCAACATGGAATCCACGTCTAAGAAGATCTGAGCAATTTCCCCCCCCAGAAAAATGCTTAGCAAACGAGTCACAGATTGTCGCTGGAGTTTCAGCATATGCCTTACTACAACAGTTCTATTGTTATAACTGCGTAGCATCTCCAACGTACGCAATATCACCAGCTGATAAGCTGACAAGCATATCTGCAGAATTCAGCATTACTTTACAATATAAGCTGCAATCATTTTCTCAGACCTCATTTTGCCCTATGCTACAGCTGATGATCTGAAGAATCATAAGCATCTCCCTCTTGACTAATTGATAAACTTCAGAGGACCACCATAAAAGTGGCAGCCAGTTTTGATGAGGGACAGCTAGATTGTTCTTGGTCTTGGATAACAGATGTTTCTGAGAAATGTACCAGGATGGTTGATCGGGAAGATAATGATACTTGGAAAAGCAGACGGCATAGCAGATGTTGTTGCTTAGTAGGAGCAGGGATCTGGCAGTATGAGAATCAAAGTGAGTTCCCCCTTGTGCCTGATATCTAATAAACAAGAGTGGCACACAAAAAAGGACAGGGCTTGTATTGCTGGTGGGGAAATTGTGCCATTCAGCCTTGCCATATTTCCCCAATTAAATGCCCACACGCCCTATTGGCCTTCTCCTTCCTGTAACCAGATTAATAAATCTATCAAATGCTTTGAGAAAGGTAGTTCAGAAATGGCTCATTCCCTGGAGATTTTCAAACGAAAAAGAATATATGGCCGCAGAATAGAAAGAATATGAAGGAATGATAGAATTTCTCTCCTTAGAATGACATAAGACCTTATTCTGCCAACATTATCTCTGGGCATGAAATGCCATGTCAATGACAGCAATTGACAAAAGAAAAAGAACAGAATTCAAACCACCCTGCCACTTTATATTATGGAAGGCAAAAAAAAATTTTTAAAAATGAGAAAGTTATTCCCATTGTGAAAAACATCATTTGAAATAGCGAAGGGTAGAACGTGTTTATACTCTAAAATAAAACTGCAAGCCAAAGGAATACTAATCAAAATTGTGCTTTTAAACATTCACATATATCTGCATCCAGATAGTCGGGTTTCTTATATAAATTCATGCTTAAGCAATAATCAACCACTTTAATGGAAATTTCGATCAGGTAAGCCTCACGGGTGGCACTGTGGTCTAAACCACAGAGCCTAGGGCTTGCCAATCAGAAGGTCAGCAGTTCGGATCCCCGTGACAGGATGCGCTCCCGTTGCATGGTCCCTGCTCCTGCCCACCTAGCAGTTTGAAAGCACGTCAAAGTGCAAGTAGATAAATAGGTACCGCTCCGGCGGGAAGGTAAACAGCGTTTCCATGTGCTGCTCTGTTTCGCCAGAAGCGACTTGGTCATGCTGGCCACATGACCCGGAAGTTGTCTGCAGACAAACGCCGGCACCCTCGGCCTATAGAGCGAGATGAGTGCCACAATCACAGAGTCATCCGCGAATGGACCTAACGGTCAGGGGTACCTTTACCTTTACCTCTAAGCCTCGCCATGCCAGCCGTGCTTCACTGATTTATTCCTTGCCATTCAAACAGTAGCCTATTCATGTCAAGTGCCAAAAATTATACGCAGGGCTATGGCTAGGAAAGACCACTGGCTGAGCACTTGTGCCATTTGGAAATTAATTTAAAGCAGAGCCTTATGATGTTTTCTTTGCTATGGGATTCTTCCAGGAGCAGAAGCAACCTGGAAAGCTGGTTTTAATTATATAGGTTTGAATCCTAAGCTGCATTAAATTAAGGAATTGCACAGAAGGAAGAATTCTCTACTCCCTACGCCACCTCCATGGTCTCTGGAGGTCAGGAGCCTCCTGAATAAGATGGGATGGAACTTGAGGGATTGCTTGGGTGGGGGTGAAGGGTGAATCACCTCAAGTCAGGCTTGAATCATAATAGACTAACTTTAGGAAGTTAATAAAAAATTTCCCCTCTGCTCTCCATGGCAGCCATCTCTTATATAAACTTCCTTAATCCAAACCATTGTTTTCTCCAATAATGGTACAGCAAATTTTACTCATATTCTCCCCCATTTCACTTGGAAAGAACAGCATGCAAACATTCATGAATGGATAAACAGCTCTCCTTCTGCCTTTTCTACTTCCACTGACACAAACAATGGAATTACTGAAGTGCATGCAAATATGAAGCCAAATTATTCAGCTACTTCCATTAACCCCAAAGTTGGTCGCACATCTTGGTAAATCAGATCCTTAGGAATGAAAAGATTTATAATAGTAGTAGAGCCAAAGTTCCCCTTTATTATGATGACTTGCAGAAAGACATAAAAACAATCACTGCTGGGTTTTCATTCAACACAATGTTTGCATGATCATGTTTTGTCTGTATAGCTCAATGTCAATGAGATCTGGAGCACGAACGAAGCAAGCTGCTGCGGCTGTCACACCATGTCCGCTAGTGGTTTCAAAGGTTATGCAGAGGCAGCAATGGTGGAAATGCGAATGGCTCACAAGATGGCTGTGACTTCTGGTGTAGCTTTCAAGAAGGAGCTCATTAACCTCTCCCTGTGATGAAATGCACGAGCAATTTCCACACCTGGAAATTTTTATCATGGGAAAGAAGCATGATGAGATCCCGCTTCAGATGTTGCACTAGTAACATGACAAGTAAGACATGTTAATGTGTTTTTCAATAGCCAATAGACTCTGTGAACAATGTAAGATTCAAGAGAGTTCTGGTTCGTCTTGCTAGCCTGGTTCACATATCATGGTAGGCCAAACTCTGGCTTACCAGGACCACACAAATGTGTTGGCACCCAAAAAGTGCCAACTCTCCTTGCTTCGCCCCTGTTCTTTCAGGCCAGGCCAGTAGCTAAGCCAAAGTTGACTTATCATGTTGGCTGCAGCCAGGATCATGGTTAAACTCTCTCAACCATGAGCTGTAGCCAAGCCCCAGCTACAGCTCATGATTAAGGAGAGGAGTTTAACCTTGATCCCAGGTTCAGATGATACTCTAAACCAGGGGTCCCCAAACTAAGGCCTGGGGGCCGAATGCGGCCCAATCGCCTTCTCAATCCAGCCTGCGGACGGTCCAGGAATAAGCGTGTTTTTACATGAGTAGAATGTGTCCTTTTATTTAAAATGCATCTCTGAGTTTTTTGTGGGGCATAGGAATTCGTACATTTTTTTTTCAAAATATAGTCTGCCCCCCCACAAGGTCTGAGGGACAGTGGACTGCCCCCCTGCTGAAAAAGTTTGCTGACCCCTGCTCTAAACTTTGGCTTAGCTGCTACACCATACTGAGCTAAAAGAACCAAGGAAGAGTCAAGCAGCTGCAGTCTCCTTCTAGGGAGCCTATACATTGATGCTAAGCAATGGTTTAGCTTAGTATTATTACCTGCAAGTGTAGCTACTGGTTACCAGCTCACTGAGAGAACAAATAAGGTGTGTAACATACAGAAAAGACTCCCATGCTTTCCTACCTTTTCATGGGCTCCACCACCTTTACAAAGAATTATAGCAAATGTTGGCATGAACATGATAAAGCAACAGTAGCTAATCAGGTTGATATAATGTAAGACCACTTTTTACAACTCTTACCCATCCCATTTAATGACATTTGTTTTGTTAATACAAAGAGCTTGTATATTTACTGGTCCACTAAAGCTACACACACCTCCAAGTTTTCATAAAAGGCATACCACAGTACAATTAGAATCTGGACTTAACATCTTCTGAAATGCGATTTAATCCATTTAATCTTATCTGTCCATTAAGACATGGTGTTCATTTCCTGAAAGCAGTTTTCTTCATTTACGTTTAGAGTCACAAAAACACAAATCAATTTTCTCTTCCTCGATGGATTTTTTTTTTACCCAATTCACATCAGATAGTGTATAGACAGAGCAATAAGCAATGGCAGATTCTAAGCGCTGTTATTGTGGTGTGAAGTGGATGAAAAGAAGACTTAAAGCCTCTATGTCTGCAATTAGTTTTTCTAAGGTATTATATGAATTTGTGGTTGCCAAGATGCAGAAACCAATACAGTTTCTTCCCTCAAAGACTAATTCCTTTTGAGGCACATATTTTTAAGTATACTTTTAAAACAACCTGTAGTATGATCCAAGTTGTCATGCACAGTTCATTTGAACCAGTACAGATGCAAACACACACTTTTCAAACTGCAGTTACAGGTGGGTAGCTGTGTTGGTCTGCCATAGTCGAAACAAAATAGAAAATTCTTTCCAGTAGCACCTTAGAGACCAACTGAGTTTGTTCTTGGTATGAGCTTTCATGTGCATGCACACTTCTTCAGATGGTATCTGAAGAAGTGTGCATGCACACGAAAGCTCGTACCAAGAACAAACTCAGTTGGTCTCTAAGGTACTTTTCAAACTGCAGTTCAAAGGGTTGTGTGTGCAGCTGAAGCAATAACGATATCCATAAGCATGTAATATTAAATAGGTCTTGTCTACAAATGTAGTTAAAGATGTGAACTGAGTTCATTATTTTTAAATCTGTTGGTTTTAGCGCGTTTATCCACATTTTTTAAAGATAGTATCTTCTCTTCTTTTCCGTAGCAAACCTTTAGAGTATTTTCACAAGGATCACCAAGAATGCCTTTCCTTCTGAGATACATTCAATAGTCGATATTGTAAATGCAGGCACTGCCTTAAATATGTTACACACCCATAATAGTTTAGATCAGGCCATCAAAATGCTAAATAATTTCATATTTGGTCTGGAAAAATGTAGCTATGTCATAACAGTTGTTTTACATTTCAACATCTCTAGAAAATATTTTCATAATCTAATAAGAGATCATTGTTTAAACAAGAGGAAACACATTCCACTCTCGAAATTGCTTGAGTACTAACTGCCCAAAGTCACAGATCATAGTGTAATTCTGGAGATGCAGGCAGATATGGTGGGACAGATGTCTAAAGACAAAGTCCAGTGGAAAGTTGTCTTGCATAAACCACTTTATTATTAGTATGACCTGTGCAAGACCAAGGTACATATTTTGGTGAAGCTTACCCAGGAAAGCTTCCTCATGGATTTCACTACAGGCCTTGATACCAGGGGAGGGGGGAAACAATCACTTGAATCTTATCTTGCAAAATGTTTTCCCCCCCCTTTAAAAAACACAATCATCCCCGTTTAAAAATCTTAACACCTATTATTTGCTCGTAATATTTAAAACCAAGCTCTAGTGTTAAAAGTTTTGGTATACATTCTTATGCACTAGTTTCCTAGGAAACCAGCAGTTTCATGGGGTGGGGGGAAATCTTGTGTTTGTTGTTGCATCGAAAAGTCCACAATGCTGAAGGTATACATGCATATGCGCTGCTACTGGTGCTTTTATAGTTGAAGAAAAATTAAAAGGCATGTCCACTGCACATCTGTATCCATTCTAAACGGGGGGGGGGGTGAGGAGGGAGGGGAAGATAGTCAAAGGAGGAGGACAGGGAGGAGAGTGTCTATAGCTTGCTATAAACTGACACACATCTACCATAACTCCATTATTACAGACACCCCTGAGATTATATGCGAGGGCTTCTATGGTAGAGTGTGAGTTCTTGTTACTAAGTGCAGCACTCCTTGTTTTAGAAATTAACCACTAGCTGTACATCCCAGCTGCTTTAGAAATGAACAAATATATTTAGCTTGGCCTATTGCAGGGCAAACACACTCAGAAAGAATAAGAATAGGGATTGTATTTTTGTCAGATTTTGTGCCTATGAAACAGTGTGACTTTTTGGATAAGGCTTCTATCCTTAATCTTCTGCCTCTGGTTAGAACAAACTATGTTTGGCTATCTGGAATCATGTGCCATAAGTCCATTACAGTAACGTTTTAGTACAGAAGGTCCTGCCTCAATACTGTTGCCTGCACCTGAAGATCTTTGTTAGGTACATGTTTGCTTAACATTTCTCCAACAATGCTGAAAATGAAAAATGGTAAACAATTCCCACCCCACCCCCATTACAGCTTGTTCAATAGTTTTTTTTTTTCTTAAAAGCCTACACCAAGCAGCAGTGCATTTGATTCAAGCAACAGACTGAAGACTGCTGGATTTACTTCTAAACACAGAGGAAGCTGAGATGGCATAATCTTCAAGATAAACTCCTTGAAAAGAGAATTTTTTTAAAAAAAAATGCTGCACCTGAAACAAGTTCCACTCACTAGTGCTATTTTAATACCAGGAATAGAGCCACCCTCTACCCACCCAGATTTTTTAAAAAAACAACAACTCAATTTACCTAGGTTTTAAAAAATGTCATTAATACAATATGGGATCAATAATACGAGCCGAACCATCCATAAGGCAAGGTGAGACGCCCACCTCAGGTGGCAGAAAAACAAGAAGCAATGGTCTTCCTACCCATCACTTCTACCACTACCAGAATGCACCCTTCTTGCCATTGAGAGAAAGGCATTCTGGCACGCAACATTGCCTCTCAGCTTCCCCACTCTTGGGTGGAGAAGCTGAACAACAATGCTTTGTGGGATGCCCTGTCTCCCACAACTTGGCATGCCATGTTGCTGCTCAGTTTCCCAGGAAGTGGTGGGAGGGCAGCAGAAAGGGGGTGCATAGTGGCAGGGGTGCAGGAGGCAGCAATTCCTGTTTTGCCTCTGGTGGCAAAACGAGAGTGGGTGTCCCGATGTCAGGTACTTTATTATGTCCCTATCATTTTTCAGTAAAAGACATTAAGCGATGGGAATAGTTGTGGCTCAGTGATAGAGCACATGCTTTGAATGCAGAAGGTCCCAGGTTAAATCCCTGACACCTCCTGGCAAGCATGGGGAAAACCCCCTCTGGAATCCTAAAGAAACCACCGCCAGTCGCTGTAGACAATACTCAGCTAGATCAACCAATGGTCTGACTCATCCTAAGGCAGCTTATGCTACTGAGACTTGGCAGGTGAATCACACACTGTCTAGGTGGGATGTAAAGATTTGAGGAACCCTTATGCCTGGCAGGCAAGAAGAAAACAGATGATATAACTTTCTCAAACAACTCTAGTACCACAATATGTTGCAAGATATGCATAGAATACATCATGGCCAGAAATCTCCATGCAGTATCTCATAAATTATGGGTATAAAATCAGTTCTTTAGAACTTAAGAAGGGCCAACAATGGTCCATCTAATCCAGCAGCCTGTTCTCACAGAGGCTATCCAAATGCCTATGAGAAACCTGCAAGTAGGACCCAAGCACAAGAGCCCTCCTGTGATTTCTAGCAACCTGTATTCAGAAGCATTACCTCCAACCGTAGACAAGTGTAAAGATGTTAGGAACCAAAGTCTCTTGCTTCCAAGGTAGCTGAATCTTACTGATGTTCCTGAATGTCACTCAATGGAGAATTAACAGAATTCCCACACACAAGCACATAAATTGTATTTGTTAACAAAGATGACAGCCAATTCATTTAAAATTCTATCAGTTTCCCAGCAGGATTAGTCTATGTGTGCTAATAGGAGCTAACAGAACAGTGACAGCTTATTAGAGGATCCTTCCCTTTCAGACTGTTTTAGTTGCACAAATGGCAAGACATCTTAATTTGCTACTATTTTTATACAACAAAACAAAAATTTGTAGTTTTATCATTATCAGAAAGGTCAGGTGCTAACATGAGGCTTTCTTCGTAACTTGCTACATGATAAGTAATGATGCCAACTGCACAAGAAGAAAATGGCCCAGGCGGGTTTTGGATACCCAGTTCCTATACAAGAGAAGGGAAAGCCTGTGTCTGTGTGAACACAAGGGGCAGGATGGGAGGGAAACAGAGCAAACTTCATAGGTCTGATCTTAGACCAGAGTGGGAAATGTGTGGCCCTTCAGATGTTGCTGGACTCCAACTCCATCAGCCCCAACCATCACAACTGATGGACAGGGATGACAGGAATTGGAGTCACAGCAACACATAGAGGGCCACAAGTTACTGATCCCTCTTAGGTTCTCAGTCTATAATGAATCTGGATCACACAAATCCCTGAGAAATGTTTGGACTAATGCGACAGCTCTGCTGACCAATAGCTGATGGTGTGGTAGGGCTGTGATCTCTTTCTGGTTGAGTCATGGCTGAATACCAGGAGGGGCAATGCTGCCAAAGCCAACTTGGTGCTCCTGGCAGCACATTTGCACCTCACCAGCATCTCGCCCCTTCCTCTCTCCATCAGGGTGTGGAGCAGCCACTCAGTTAGAAGGAAGTCACGTGAGCAGCAAAGCCCCACATGCTCTCTATTACTGGAGCAACAGGCTTCTTCTTTGCCACCCCATGCCCTCAAAATCAGCTCCAGAGGATTGGGGGACCCTCAAGAACAGACTGGGGGGGCATGAAGTGGCAGAAACAGAAGTTGCATTATGAAAGCAGAACTCCTCATGCCGTGGTGGATACAACCATTTGTGTTTTCTATGTGCTTGATTCTATGACCACATAATGCATGCGTGTGACTTCCTTGGCCTATGGCTTGACATTTCCCTGAATGATTCACTCTGCATGTGATTTGAGTTCTCTGCCATGGATTCACTGGTGACCCTCACCATTAGCAGAACGGGAACATAATTTTTAGAATGTTCTCTAAATGCTCAGTTCTTAACAGTATGCTGCATATGTGTGTATCATACAGGTAGTATGCAGCTGAGTTCCCCAGCTTGAGTTATTTATTCCACATGAATGTTTACAGTTCTTGCTTTCTGTATGTGATGCAGATGTAGTTTGGACAGTATTAGGGTCATCTGTGTTGGCCTGATATGATTTGTGGGTGTATTGCTCAGTGGCAGGTGAAAGGGGTCATGTGTTCTTTTTCACACATATCGTAAAAAGCTGTCTGCAGCAGAACAGGAAAAATAGATGTGTTTGGTCTTGCGGTTAGACTGAAGCAAAAATAGAAAGCAAGCAGAATAAATGAAAAGGTCAGAGGCACATGATGGGAAGTAAACACCTATGGACTTCCTGGGACACTCATAGACAGTACATGGGTGGTATTCAACTAAGTTTTACTCAGAGTAGGCCCACTGAAATTAGCGAACATGACTACGTTAGGTCCATTAATTTCAGTGGATCTACTCTGGGTAAAACTTTGTTGGCTACCACTCCATGTGTCTGGGACGGAGGCCAAATTCACATGTGTAGAAAAGGCGGTATTTAGAAATACTGCATTTGAGGCACATCACCTTACACGGACTGCACCCCTACACTTATGGACTATGTCAGATCAGCGGTCCAGGCTGACAGATCAGCATCAGTATCCCTGCTATCTTGGAATGTAAGAAATGTCTCTTTTGTTTATTCTTTATATGCTTGTGTGCCTTTATTCCCTTAAAGGTTAAACCATAGGATAAAGGTTAAACCAAAAGTGAGATTAAACCATACCTTCATTTGTTCTCTTGACACCATAAGTCCAGTGGGTGGCCAAAAGCTCCACAGACCAGGTGAAAGTGATAAGGAAATTTAGAAGGAGCTTCCAGATCAAACTTTTAATTAACTAATTTAAAATCCTCCTAAAACTAAATGCCTACATAGGTGACTTAGAAGTGCATACAAGTAGTTGTACAGTTTATATCAGGGTTTCACAAACTAGGGTCTCTGGCTGTTTTGGACTACAATTCTCATCATCCATGACCACTGGTCCTGCTAGCTAGGGATGAAGGGAGTTGTAGTCCAAAAACAGATAGAGACCCAAGTTTGGAAACCCTACCTTATATGAACTGAGTCGTTTCTGTGGTCACCATGTCCTGGGTGTGCTAGGCTCCATTTTTTCTGTTGGGATATGCCCAGGGTGCATCAGGCTTCATCCCCAGGTGGGCCTGATGAACTATGCCTGGGTGCCATAACTTTATTTTAAGAAGAGTCAAGTTGAGCACCAAGACTAAGGCCTCATGCATCAATTACAACTGTTGGCACAATATACTATTTCGCACAGGGCAACATGAAAATGTTTTGGTTTTTTTTTAATGTTGTATGATAGACATTTAATATTGCAAACGTTTGTGCCTTCAGCCTCACTTCAGAACTTGGAAAGCTATGACTTGCATTTCTTAGGCCTGTTTCTGAAAGAGTGTCAAAAACTGTTTGGTTACAATTTTTAGATATATTGTTTGTTTTGTAGCATAATCTTGGAAGAGTGCCATACATTTGCAGACCTTTATACATGTCTACAAAAAGCATTTCAGTGATATCATGGAAGTACTGTTCTACACGTTCTGCAGGATGTGGCCGTTGTTAGCTCTGTCATTAGACAGAGTGAGGCAGTCACTTCAGGTGGCAGATGCTGGAGTGACAGATGCTAGAGGGGCAGTAGCAGCCCCCAACCCCTAAGCCATTTCTCCTGAGCTCCCCAGCCAACCCCCTCTGTCAAAGATCAGAGCACTGGAAGACACTAAGCCATTGCCATTGTTGAAGTAAGGTTCTCCAGTTCAGTGAACTTCTGTACATGGAATAGAGAGTGCCATCTTGTCCTTTGCTTCAGGCAGCTAAATGTCATGGGCAAGCCCTGAATATGGTAGTAACTCTGGATTAAACTAGTTCAGACCACATATATTTGACACCCACTTAAAAACAAAACAAAAAACACCACCTTACCTGTATTGAGAAAGCTAGCATATCAGGTAGGATGTTAACGTCATTGAATGTGTAGAACTGTTCTTTATATAGACTGTATAAAATCTGGTTTCTGGTTTTGTGAAAGTGGTTTACATTTTTTTCTGCCTCATTCTCAGGGTACTTTACTTAGGAATCTGGTTGGTGTGATGTTGAACATACCTTATAACTGTGAAGTGGATGAGAGTTGTGTATTTTTTCCCCCCAATAAAGCACTTACTTCTCCAGTGCTCTGCAGCCTCTTTAACTACCTGCACACTGGACCAAAAAAGACCCATGGGACGAATTGCTTCATGCTGCCTTCCCCTGAGCTTTAATTGAAGGATGGAAAACTAGAGAAGCCTGCTACTGAATGCCTGAGGTTGGTACACTCACTTATTTTGCTTTTAAGGCAAGCAATTCCTTTCATTTATTTGGGGGGGGGGGGCTGCAATGATTTTTTTCAAAAGTAAAAATGTTACTTTAAAAAATATGAACTGCTGTTACACAATAGGAACCCCCACCCTCCCACATTCCTGCAGTTACTAGCAAGCTCAGCCAAGGACATCACAAGTTGTTTTTTTTAAAAAAGAAAAAAAAGAAAAACCCCGGGAAATCTATAGAGAATGGAAGAGCTATTTAGAAATGCCCCTTGGCCCCTTGAAAAGTAAGGTATTTCCTCATTAATTAATGAAGAATTGGGGGGGGGAGGATGTGGGAGAATTTTTTGAACAGCACTTGTTCTAATTAATGCTACATACCCAAGAGAGTTTGGGGTTTCTGCTCTCAGTGGGCTTCTTAAGCCCCCCCCCCTTTTAAACTGAGATGGGTCTGGAAAGTTATTCCACCTCTTCAAAAACCTAAAGCCAAAACTCCTTTTGAGCATGCACTAGTTAGGGATGGAGACACCTGTTGTCTTTGGAAAAAATGAGAAACAACATTAAATGCATTTCTCCCCATTTTACACATTTACATGCAATTTTATGCATGTGCTTCCCTAATATATGCGTATTTTAGTTGGAGAACCATATCACAGAATTCAGAGTGCAAATTTCAATTAGTTTCAATTAGTGTAATGGTTTGATGAGTATTAATTGGGTAGGTTTTAATTAAAATTAGCACAGCCTTCCCCAACCTGGCTCCAGCTGTTTTGGACAGCTGGAGATTTGCGGAACACTGCTAGTCCTTGAATGGGTCTTACTTAAAGTAGCTCTCTGGATCCCGGGCAACACTCGTGGCTGTTACTTGGAATTCATTCAAATCACTAGGATTCACTTCCAAATTAACAGGGTTAGTTGGACTTTGTGACTTTCCTGGGGGCTGCTTCAAACATTAGAGGGGGGGACAGCACCTCCATGGGGAAAAATGCAGGAAAGTCACGTATAGGATCACCACAAGTGTTTTCCTACAAAATATAAAAACTGCATGTGATATGGTTCTAACTTGTGCATCAGCTTGCACATTCCTCATGGCTAGGTACAAAACCAGGGCCAATGCCATCATCAGGCAAAATGAGGTGGCGTCTGAGGCAACAGGTGCTGGCCATCATGAAAGGGCAACAAATTGTCCATTATTTAATATGTTGATATTGTTTTACATGGGAATGGGTGATTTTGATTGTTTGCTTCAGGCACAAAAAATGTTTTGAGCCACTTCACTAGAAAACTATAACTCTTTAAGATAAAAAATGTCTAGATGTGTTTCTTTTCTTTTCTTACAACTACGAAGGCTACTACAATTGGGAACCTTTTGAACTAGAGCACATAATATCCATCCAAGCAGTCCATTGGAGTCCCCAATCTGGAAGGACTATAAAATACTTTGTCAAGTAAGGCTTGAACTCCACCTTGGTGACAAGTACTTAGGTATAACTACAACTACCTCACTCCAAGCTCCGTGGAGACTGGTTTTGTTGCTTGCCCACTGCAGAATTATTGCTTCTCAGGCATCACCACCGTCAACACCCCATCCCTGAAATTCCAGCCAATTTCTCAATCAGATGTTCCCAGTAGAATAAAAACTTTGTAAGAGATAAAACAGATCTATTTCTCTTTTTGTCAAATTACTCGCTCTGTATAGAATACACTGCTTTGGATTGGTCCGAGACATTTTGCTGCCTGAGGCAAAGGACAAGATGGTGCTCCTCTCCCAATTTCATATGCAGAAGCTGAATAGCCAGGCACTTGAATTGTGCTTCAACACTAGCAGCTGAATTACACCCCACACTGCCCCTGAGGGCAGCAGGCTAGCTTAGGGGGTGCAGGGCAGGCTAATTTATGGTGCTCAGAGGAAACTAACCGCCAGTCTGAGGCAACCACCTCACTCTGCCTAACAGTAGGGCTGGAATTGCTACTACAGTCTTGTACACCAATACACACAAATGGATACGCATTTTTAAATAAGTCATCCAAGTCCTGTTTCCCCTATGACTAATAGCAGTGACCTCTGGAAGAGATCTGGAGAGGGATCCAATGTAGAATGTGTACCCTCTCGACTCTTTATTCTGTTTGACATAAAATATGTACTCCCAGCAAAGTTTGTGATTTCCACAGGGACATGCTGTACAGTTTTCAAAATGCATACAGCTGTTGCCCATCAGAAAAGAAAGCATTTTTTAAAAGCATAGTTCTTTTCCCATAGTGAAGAAATAATAAAAGGGCCCTTATAAAGTGTAGTGTTTGTTAAGGATCAGTTTGAAGCACATGATCTAAAAATAGTTTTCTGTAACACAAACTGCAATGAGAGAGTTCATTCCAGGCTAGGATAAAAGACTGATCCATTCATGTTCTCTATTTTTAAGGCCACATCTTACGTACTTAACCATTTTTGCACTAACATATTTGTGGTAGGAACATTATTTTCCTTATTTTCCAAATAAACAGAGTATTGTTTACAGAAACTGGTTTTTCACTGACCTGAGCTTTGGAAACACACCTTTTTCTCAAAAATAAAGTTCACATGTTGAGTTAGACTTAACAGCAACTTTTTTTTAACACTGAAAAAGCTTGTTCATTTGGAGATAGGAAAGAAGGCTGAGAGAGAACATAGGAAGCTGCCTTATGCTGAGGTAGCCCATTCATCCATATAACTCAGTACTGTCTACAACGATTGGCAGTGGCTCTCCAGGATTTCTGACAGGTCTCTTTCAGCCCTACCTGGTTGAATCTGAGACCTTCAGCACACAAAGAAGATGCTCTACTACTGAGTAATGGCCTCCTAAAAGCACCTCTTTCTCCATTTTTCCAAATACCTCTTTTTTCTTTTTTTTTGCTCCTATATACACTGGGGTAGTTAGGTAGTTCTAGAAACTAGTCTAAATGTAATGGTCTTCTTACATGAGATGTTCTTTAAATAATGTGAAGGGCTGTGAATAGGATGTCGTTAAAGACCTGATCGTCAACTAAATCAGGCCAATTCAGACATATTCAAGCTTTGGCTAGATGAAGTTGAGACAGTCCTAGATCACTCCACCTGGAGCAATCTAGGGAGGTCAAACGGTGGGCCAGTCAGATGGTGCAGGGAAGGAGAGATAGGTGGCTTCCATAGGATGTGTTTTGCCAGCATGTTCCCTGCAGTGAATGTACTGGCAAAGAAGCACCCAAAAGGACTGAACTCACCATTCATCAACTGGTGAACAGAAGATCCAATCCTGCTCTCTGCAGGGATTTGCTTCACTAGTGCATTCTCCACAAGGAACACACTGTTGGAGCAACACCCAGCATGAATGAAGTCTGAGTCGAAGGTTCAGTCGTGCTCTGTGTAGTGTGTTCAGGAGGGAATGATACACAGCATCTCCATCTTCCTCCACCCCTCCCAAGTATATGTTTAATTAGGAATTTAAAACTCTGATTAAACATGTGGCTGGGAAATGGAGAAGGAGAAACCACAGCATCATCTTCTCCCTTTCAGCCGCATGTTTAATAGGGTTTTAAATCCTAATTGAATTTTAGGGATTTTCTCTTAAAATGATTTGGGGCCCACATCCAGGTTGGGTCAGTCCCAGATTGGCCTGGGCTTTGTGAGGGCTGACACAAAGTGCCGGATCGAATAGAGGGAGACCATGCACATCCCTAATAATGGAATTACTTCAATTTCTTCAAAATGTGGTAACCCAGCCCTGCTGTGTTTAGGGTCCCTCCTCTTCACTCTGCTGAATGGGACCCTGGGCCTCTGCCCCGAAACCCTGCCCTGATGGCACCACTGTTAAAATGGGGGAGGGGGAGGGAGATCAGTAATCCAAGAATTCGTGAAAGTAATAGTCATCAATATAACCAGCAAGCTACGTTGCCTTAGATGTCCTTAAGGTGATTTTTACTCAGGCACAGTAGCCAAATCTGGTCCACTCCACCTGGCCCTCAGAACTCTTCCCAGTTCACAGTATCATGGGCCCTTCTTTGCACCTCAAGTATTTTTGCCTGACCAGAAAGTGCCTCTGAACTCTGATAAAGCCTCCTGCTTGTCTGGATGGAGGATAGAGGGAGAAGGTGTACAAATTAGCCAACACTATAAGATAAAATTTACATTATTTGCTTCACCACCATTTGCTTCTGGCCCCACCCACCACTGGTACATAGCCCTCAGAAGGCTGCCCTGAAGGGAATGTGGCCCACAAGCTGAAAGGGGTTCACCACTCCTTCTCTATACAGGTACATGCTTCAGACTGGAGACTGATGCGGGAATCTCAAAAGTAGAGCAGGGTTAGAATGGACAGCCAAGGCAAAAAACATTTCAAGATGCATTGTCTTTAAATCACAAAATCCAAGCTGATTTAATTGGTACTTCTTGAGTGAAATATCTGTAGGAATTCCAAGGGAACTTATTTCAGTAAATTTCAGGGTGCGCATGTCTGCACAACTCCTTTGAATGGAGATGTCAATATATTGTGTCCATAATTTCCTCAAAATTATATTTTGCTCTTCTCAGGTGGCCTAATCGGCAAAGAAATTTCGCAGTCAGTAGGAGTTGATAAGTTCAGCTTATTTGGATGCCTTTGAATGGAGAGTTAGAAAAGGAGATGGAAATCTAGAATTAAACTGAAGCCAAATTCCTAAGGCAAAAATGATGCAAATTGAGGTGAGGTAGGAAAGATCCTGCAAGGCCAGGGTGGCGAGAGTGCAGTCAGCAACCACTGAGGAGTTATGACAATCCAGCCTTTTCCCCACACACCTACTTGTAAGGAGCAGAGCAGCACTGTTATGTTCCTACCAAATACAAGCTTAAATATACTTGCTGGCTGAAGAGGGGAGCCAGCTCTGAAGCAGGCATAGGCAACCTTCGGCCCTCCAGATGTTTTGGACTATGATTCCCAACATCCTTGACCACTGGTCCTGTTAGCTAGGGATCATGGGAGTTGTAAGCCAAAACATCTGGAGGGCCAAAGGTTGCCTATGCCTGCTCTGAAGCAACAAGGTTGCCCTGACCAAAATGCTGAATCTTTATCAAGCTTGCTTGGTTCAAGCTTTCAATTCAGGCTGGAGTGTGGCATGCTGGAAACAAAAACAAGAAGAGACAGAAACTTCCCTGCTGTAGTCACCACTGAAAAAAACAGCTGCTTCTGAGATAGGAGAGCAACAGAAAGAATCCCCTCCAAAAAAATAAATAAAGAGCAGCTTTATAGGTAAATAACGTTATCTGGCAGCTGGCTGTGAGTCTTCCTATACGTTAACTCTTCCCTGCTCCTTGAGAAGAAATCTCGTATCTTAGCTTCTCAGAATCACAGTTTCCCAGCTTAGCAGTTTCAGGGTTGGAGGCTGTCCTGCGGGGCATAGGTTATTTCCCGACAAATCTTTTATTGAGAATTCACCCTGATTTTGGGGCATCAAGTTTGCAGGGAGGTTAAATTCCATTGGCTATTTATTCTGATTTGGATTTGTTTCTGGCAGGATTACAGGATGCTGCATCATTCAAATGTTATTCCACACTTTCCACTGTATTTTCCCATCACTTTCCTAATTGCAAAAAGTCTAAATGAATTTTAATTGCACAACCTGAATCTGCTGGCACTTGAATGAGCCTATTTTCAGGTGAGATTCAATCTCGAAGAACCCTTACTTTAAACATCACCTTCTTCTTTTATTACCTCCAGGAGATATATATTAGTGATGATTAGTCCAGTTTAATCCCCTCCTAACAGAGGTTATTTCAATTTTTTGCTTCAGGTGCCAGAATGTCTAAGCACCATTCCTAGACTTTATGTCCTCATAACGTACCATGCTCTTTACAATAATAATACAGTACATATATTCCTGGCAAAAAAAAAAAGATTAAACAATGTAGTAAAAACAAATGGCATTTGTCTATGTTCAAATTTCTGGTAACCTTACAATTCAGTCATTAACCACTTTAGTAATGACTTCTAAAAAGGAGATGTATAGCTATTGATGTCTTCTTCAGAAACATGCAAGATACAGCCTTCAGGAAAAGATGGATGGCTGGATGGCTGCAACTGGTCAGAATGCTAAACCAGTTTACCACTACTGTATGCCTGAGTGAGCCACAGGCTCACGTGCAATCCATGAAGAGACTAAAAGCTTTCACTTCCATTTTAAACTAACAGCAGTTATTTGTTTTGTCTAAGCCAAGAACCATGGTTAGGAGAAACTAGGATTATAAACAGTTTGGTTCCTAAACCATGGTTGGCACTAAACATACAGTGGTACCTCGGGTTAAGAACTTAATTCATTCTGGAGGTCCGTTCTTAACCTGAAGCTGTTCTTACCCTGAAGCACCACTTTAGCTAATGGGACCTGCCGCTGCCGCTGCGCCGCCAGAGCACGATTTCTGTTCTTATCCTGAAGCAAAGTTCTTAACCTGAAGCATTATTTCTGGGTTGGCGGAGTATGTAACCTGAAGCGTATGTAACCTGAGGTACCACTGTAATGACTAAGCATAGTTTGTTAAAAAGAGAAGCAAAAACATCTGATTTATAAAATGCAGCCCACCGGCGCAGGTACTATTCTGCAAACAGCATCCATTTCCCAGGGATTATAATTCCTTGGAGAAATTGCAATGAAGTGAATAATGACTGTTCAACAGCAGTGTCTGTTGGAGTGTTATTCACAGTATTTAAGTGTAATAGGCAGATTTATGATATAATAATGTATTCATAATGGAAGTATTTATTTTTTATTATTTTCTCTCTGTAATGAATGCCCCAGTATCTCTAGTAATTCTTATTACACTTAATGTGTTTTGTATGCTCTATATCTCCTGAATGCATTTTCATATTTTAAAACCAGGAATGAAAATAATACCTAGTCATTGACACTGATTAGATGAAGCTTATTATCATTAAAAGTTATTTGCAATTCTATTAAACATTCACCCTGCATATAAAGCATTCCATATTGACAATCTTAGCCCAAGGTATAATGATTAAATTACATACTGAAATGGGCCTTATCAGGAACAATTAGTAACATGTAGCAATTTACCAGAGTTTATTGGTACAGAAAGGGAGAGGGAAAAAATACAACCTCCTAGACAGATGCTTTGGTAGTCTAGAAGGTGTTCCTGTCCTGAGATAGCAGGTTAGGGAACAGCTGCGTCAAAATGTAATAATCTACCTAGTCAAAATCCCATAATTAAAATACCTGGTCAATATCTTCTTTGGAGGGCAAGTACAGACTGTAATTTTCCAGTTGATATTATATGAGAAACTATGGTCTGTGCTAACAGTAACAACACAATCCAGTTAGGCTGGGATAAGAACCACTGATCTCAATGAGACTTACCCCTGAATAAGCATGCATAAGATTGAATAACCAATTAATTCTGAGATGCCATGGGGAGGAGTGAGCCTGTGAGTTCTCAGCAACTTCTTTGTTCTCCAGATTATTTGGAGAATTGGGTTTGACCATTTATCTTTAGCAAATGGCCCCCAAACCTGACAAATTTAGCTCACAAACATTCAGAACACCAGCAAAGTTGTTTTAAAAAAAGTGTGTGCATGCTTGAGGGACATATGCCCCATTAAGCTCGTATGTACGATTGCCCTGTGTAGCTGGCTTACTGGAACTGCAAATACAGGGGAAGCTGTCAAGTTATAATCATGACTGGGGAGTAGCTAGAATGACAAGCTACATCTGCTGAAATTCTCAACTCTGCTTAACTATGAAAGGTGCAGGAGTTATGTCATGTCTTCTCTCCCCCCCCATTTGCCCAACCTGCTGGTGGGCTGTTTCAGCTTGGTGGGTCATGAATTGTACAATCCTGTTTGTATATACAGTGGTACCTCGGGTTACATGCGGTTCAGGTTACATATGCTTCAGGTTAAATACTTCGCTAACCCAGAAATAACGCTTCAGGTTAAGAACTTTGCTTCAGGATAAGAACATAAATCATGCTCTGGTGGTGCAGCGGCAGTGGGAGGTCCCATTAGCTAAAGTGGTGCTTCAGGTTAAGAACAGTTTCAGGTTAAGAACGGAACTCCGGAACAAATTATGTACGTAACCAGAGGTACCACTGTAATGGAGAACATGATAGACAGTGGTGATGCGGTGGAGGTGGATGAGGAGCTATTGTTGGTGTGTTGCATCCAAGTTCCCAAAATATCTATTTCTCATTATGCAGAAAGACACTTAGTCATCATTAAAACACACACACACACACACACACACATTTTTTATAGCAGCACAGGCAGGCAGAGAGTTCCATTGGTGCTTGGGGAAGAGAAAATACAAGCGCTATGAACTATGGATTTAGGGGAAGCATTTCAATTCCTTAGACAAACAGGTAAAATGAAATACAGTTGCTAGTAAAATGCTTTTGTTAAAACAGAGAAAATATGTGTGTTGTCTTTCATATACTGAAGGGACCACTTTTCACCTTTGCACATAAGACTCCCAAAGCTAGACAAAATTATACATAGACGGGTGGATACAGTTTGCATTCAAACCTATCAGTCACCAATCAATATCATGCAAATGTACTAATAAAAATAACAAAGGTAGTCTCCACATTGAATTCAGACTACAGAATTAAAGCACAACCTTTGACAGGAGACAGGTATCAGCTGCAATGTTTGCACATGGATCAATTTATGCTGATCTGTTGTGACTGCTAGAAGATGTCAGGATCCAGGTTTTACGTCTTGGGATTTGATGCTGGCCAGAAGTATAACCAAGTCTGAAATAAAATGTTCATTTACATCTTTCCAAATACTAGTCTCATGGTACGTCAGGGGTTGCTAACATGGTGTCCAACCAGGGGGAGGGCTGTAGACAGTGGTAGATCATCTGCTTTGCATTCTAAAGATTCCAGGTTCAATCCCTGGCATCTTCAGTTCAGTTTGGGAAAGATGTCCTGTCTCATACTCAGGAGAGCTGCTGCCCATCAGTGTAAACAATACTGAGCCAGAATACCAATGGGCCTGACCCTGTATATGGCAGCTTCCTGGGTTCCTGTGACAGGAATTGTAATTCAAAACATCTAGATTAGAGGGTGCAACATTGGCAACCCTATGGTAGGTTTGGGGCTCTCTCTCTCTCTCTTGGGGGGGTGGGATTCTGTTGCAGAAGAATTGTGCTATTGAGAGATTATCTTGAGGAATTGGGAGGTAATGACAGACCCAAAAGGAGGATAGAAATTGAATGCTAAATCCTATTTTACTGTCCAATCTTCTTTTAGCATGCTTCCCCTTCTCCTGGCTTTTCCACTCGATTTGTACTTTCAGCAGCAGCACGTAGCTCAGTGACTTTTTGCAGAAAGCCAGATGTTTGCAGGAGATGGACAGCGGAAATAAAGAGAGCTTTTTTAAAAAAATGTCCTGGTACTCTGTCACTGCTAGTGTAGTCTGTTTAAAATCGAGACTCAGCACTGATCAAGCTATTTGCCTTAAAAGGGCAAAATATCTGTGAAAATAAACTTCAGCTGGAAAGACAGGAAAGAAAGGGATGCTGAGGTCTACAGCAACTTAGTCACTACTGTGAATGCCCTACTCCTTCACAAAGAGAACACCAGCTTCCTAGAAACTGAGGACAAACCAGTAAGGACAAAGGGAAAGTTATTGGTTACAGGATGGCACAAGGGATGGTATTATTACTGGGACGAGCATTGTTGTTATAAATGTGCTGATGGTGTTCCTGTTTGCAGTCTGAAGTGTATGAACTTGAGCCTGCTTGATGCAGTTACATAATTTTGGACTTAAAAGGTTGCATCCATCGCTGCCATTCCACTTGTGCAACAGTCTTCTGCTTGTGCCATGGAATCTTCCCTCTCCTCTCCATCGCATAACCTCAGCATCTGCTCCAGAGGACTGGAAGAGGAGATAGGGAAGGGAGGAGCATGTGGGGAGAGAAGAGGAAGGGGAAGTCCCATTGTACAAATGGAATTCTCACACAGTGATGAATACAACCCAGTGGTTTTACATCCACCAGCTTTAGTAACATGTATTACTTCCTTTATTTCAAAAATTGGGAAGTCAGAAATCCAGCCCCCCTGGATTTATGTCCCAAAGTCCTCATGGTTCACACACACATTTTTGTGGGAACGTTTATATAATATAGTAGCAGAGTTAAACGTTCTTTATTTAAACCTGCACAGCGGCAAACGGCTGCTGACTCGTTTTGAGTCTTTCGTCCTTTTCTTTATTGTCAATCCCTATATCCCTCTCAAAATAAAGATACACATGAATCTGATTAATAACCAAAGTAAAGTAATTTACTGAAAGATTCATTCATGTACATATTTAGGTTACAAAACAAAAGATATAAGCTATATAAACTATATTAGTGAGTCTCTTAACACATCTTTAAGCAGCAGCAGCCTAACCGGCCAACAGACCAAAACTAACTGACACAAAGTGGCAGTTGGTCCTCCCTTAGAATGTTGCACTTGACTGACATCATCCCACACTTTTCACAACTTGATCACTGCAACATGAACTGAACAGCTCACATCTGGGTGAACTATCACAAACCAAACAATGTGTGATGTCCCCACATACTCCATGCTTTCCCATGCAGCACTTCCTTCTCTGATACAGTGGTACCCCGTGTTATGCACACGATCCATTCCGGATCACGCTACGTAACATGGGCATGCTTAACACGAATGCCCCCCAAAAAACAAAAAACCAGGAAGTTCACACGTTTTTTGCGCTTCTGTGCATGCGCGAAGTGCACAGAACGCCTCTGCGCACCTGCGCGTCGCATGCGCTCCGGGGAGGACTTCCAGGTCTTGGAGGTCCATAAGTTGAACGTATGCAACATGGAGCGTACACAACTCGAGGTATGACTGTACTATAAATTAACCTGGACTGGAATAAAAGTATCCCTGGCAGGATGGACTGGGGGTTATGAACAGCAAGCAGGCAAAAGGCTCTGAATGCTTTCTCACTCACATACTACTCTAGCCCCTGAAATCTCACCTTACTCCTTACATATCAGTGGAGCAAATCTGCATTAAACATTCGGGTCTGCATCAGCCTTCATGTGCTATCTGGGTCTGAGAGAGAGAAAACCTGAAGTAAGTGAGCAAAACAAGACAGATCTAAAGAGACTGTCCTCTGCCTGTGCTGCCCATCAAACACTGAATAGTTTTCCAGCATACAGCTGAGGCTTCATCACGGTGGATTCTAAAACAAGGAGCAGGAAGAACAAACAGTGAAGCGACAGCACCGTTCAGGTTTCGTAGCAGGCTCTGGTGCTACTTAACCTGAAGAACCTGCCTCTGTAAACTAGAGATCTCCTTTCAGATTGAGGCGAGTTCCCCAAAGCATCAGTCCTGCCACCTCATTGACACAGTAAAGGCAACTAAGTGGGTGGGGGAGAGAGAGAGAGGCAGAGATGGCAAAAAGACCAGCATTTTAGCCTGTGGTTGCTAGGATACTGTGGAGACCCTCCACTGCTAAGCAGACAAGGGAGAAAATAAATAATAATAATAATAATAATATGTGCCTAGACCCTATGGACAAACAATAACAGTAACAATAGAAAGATGCTGCTTCCTCTTGCCCATCTCCACTAGCGAATGGTGTGAGTTTCCGGTGAAATAATATGCTTTACAAACCTGGAAACTGTTACTCAGTAGGCTAAAGGGAAGAAAGACAATTCATATTCTAGAGCAGCAGACACTGGGCCCCTAGTTAATGGCCATTCAGTCTGCAATTTGAAAGCCAGTTTTCTAGGACACAAATCTCCCCTACCCCCTAGAGCATTTAGAGGTTATCTTATCAAATGTCCTAAAGGTTTCCATGGCAATGAGCAGGGCTCTTTTTTATTTAGAGAGAAAGAGAGAGAGAGATCAATTCTGATTATTTTATTCTTTAATAAGTAGTTATTAATGCAAGAGAGGTTATCTGAAAGATTACAGTGTCATTCTATATAAAACTGCCAGGAGATTTTTGCTGAAGGGTTAACAAGCGTAAGCAGGAGTCTTACACATGAGGACATAAAATGGGGAGTGGGCACTGCATCAGCTTTGTCCCCAGTGCCCCCGTGCATCCAGACTTCTCTTCAGACCTTTGTGTGTGTTTTACATGAAGGTATGAAGAACGCATCTACTACACATGTCCCCTGCCTTATCAGGGTTTCTGGTCCTGAGAAGGCTTCTGCATGTGTTCAGCCAAGCGAATGTAGAAGCCGCCTTCAGACCTTTGTGCTAAATATGCAAAGGTCTGAAGAGGACCCTCCCTGTGTGAGGGCACTGTGGGCAGGGCTTGCATGCATGTTACCCCCTCCCCACTTTAACCCCTTGAATGTTCATAAGGTTACCAGATTTTTTTCAATTAATCCGGGGACACTTTTCAACATCCTACTAAATAGATGGATTTTGTATGGGGGCTGATTTGTAAATCCGGGGACTGTCCCCGGGAAACGAGGATGTCTGGTAACATATGAGCATCTGAACAGGGCTAAATTATTCACATCATCTCAATGTTTGCATTTTCTTTTCAACAGCATGATTCTAGCAGTTATTACTATCAACAACAAAATATATTATGGGTATTGCTTAGTGATTTTCATAGCACACTCCTTCTAACAGACTTCACAGTTTCAGAAAGAATGAAGATTACAGTCCTACAAATCCTAAATTTATGTTGTAAAAGTAACTGTATTCTAAAACTTTGCGAGGACATATAGTGAACTATTCCAAATAGAAGTTTCTCCCATGTTACAGAACAACTTTCTCCTAAATTGCTGTAAAGGTGGCTGAAACAATTTTATAAAATGCATCATTTGTATGTGAATTCCTTAAAAGGAATGACACTGGCAAAGTAACTTACTTTGAAATGGCTGCAACAAATACTGACACAACACAGTGAATTAAGCCTCCCACTAACTACCTTATAGCTGGTTATAAATGGTCAGTGTACTACCACACAGAATGGAAGTATGAACAACAGAAGTGAATATATTATACTATCTTTCTTTCTTTTGATGTTAACTTGCTTTTCAAAAGGAAGCTGTCATGCATAGTGTACATTTCCCATTATTTTATTATTTCATTTTATTTAAAAACCATTAGTTATCCAGATAGCTTAGCTAGGACTGGGGTGGCACAACCATTCAGGCAGCTGTTTGAAGTGGCACATATATAAAAAAGACTTCTGGAAATAGGGTATGAAAGCATCTCCCCATGAAAGCATCTCCACAACATTCCAAATAGAGCTTTCACACACATCTCTGAGAAGGGATAAGCTCGTAAGAAGAACCCTGCTGGATCAGGTCAAATGTCCATCTACTCCAGAATCCTGTTCTCACAGTGGCCCACCATATGCCTATGGGAATCCTTCTTGCAGAACCTTAATGCAAAAGCACTGTCCCCACTTTTAATTTCAACAACTTGGGCCATGTGAACATCTCCGCATGGGGACGTTGTGGAGAAACACCACCACACAAGCAGGAAATGGCACTTGCACTTCCCATTTCCCCCTCACATCTTCTCAATCATGCCCCATCAGCAAGATCTCAGAAGCCTCCTCAATGATACTGAAATTGATTTTGGGACGCACTTTATTTTGTGTATGGATCCTCTTGCTCTGTTCCTAAGCCTTTCCCACATATAATAGCAAAAGCTCTTGAGCTAGCCCTGATCCTAGGCATCTGGCCTATATTCACCACCCTGTCAGAGAATTACATTCCCCTTGAGTGAATGCAAATACAATTTACGCAAATCGTTTTGAGTCCTCTCCTTCACCTCCCATTTATACAAATCAGTCCACAGTCTGTGCCAAAATTTCTCATGAAGTCTGCAGGTACATAATGAATACTTTCAAAAGCATTTTGCCTCATATCTGTTTGGCAGCTCAGGCTTAGTCAAAGGGTGAAACCCAGCCTCACAAAAAAAAACCTCAGCAAAATGCCCACAATGAGAAACAATGGTAACTCTGCAAACATAAAGTTGTAAAGGACTAGGATCATTGTGCAATAGACCAGACCTTGATGGCACTTGTGTGCTGTGCAGAGATGCTTTAAAAATTTGTTCTTTGCTATATATTAACTAACCTGACTCTACAATTCCCAGACTAATGCAATGATTGGAATGTAGTTACTCTGCAGATTTCACATCTCCAAATTCTGCCATGTGCTTAGTGGCTCAAAAAATAAGGTCCAAAAATGTATATAAAGATGTGTACTTTAGGATAAAATACACACTCCGTGGAGATTTCTTTTTAAATTGCAGCTTAATGTGGAAATGGGATGGAATGAACATACGCAAAACGGGCAAGGACTGATCTGCCCATCCCTAGTGCTGTAATGTAGCTTATATACCGGTATTTACTTGGAAATAGATCCCCACTGAAATAAGTGGAATTTACTTCTGAATAAACAATAGAACTACATACCGGTACTTTATTGTTTTATGAGATGGGGAGAGGGAGGATAGCCTATAATCCAAAAAACTTGTTAAAACAGATTGGTTTTCCTGTTTTATCACTTACACTTAAGAGAAACAGATGAGTAAAGACAGGCCTCATTTCGAAACATCCAACTTAGTTGCAAAGCTTGAAACTTTAAGGTGCAATTTTTACTGCTTATCTTGGGATTTACTTACGCCCAGGTTATTTTGCATAGGAGTCACCTTTCTATAGGAAAAGAGAATGGAAACTAACAAGAAAACAATAATCACAGATCCCAGCAAACAGCAAAGAATGCCCTCATTTATAGTATTTATATGAACGAGAGAGCTAATGTGTAACATAATTCCTTGCTATTCAGAGCAGCAATCAGTAAACCTGCCTTCATTCACAAGTTAATTGATCATATTATAAGAAGGAAATGTTATTCATAAACATTAGACATTGAAGTAATGAGGTTTCTCTCTCCTTCTTGTCTATGATTACTTATAAGTAACCATAAGTAAGGGAGAAACTCTCCACAGAAGCAAGAGTTCTGAATGTTAACTCTCAGAAAGAAAAGCTTGATGGTTATACAGAAACCCAAAGCAGATCATGCATTTGATCATGTCAAATGGCTAAACAGAACATTAGTTCATCAGTGAGCTGAATCAAATAGGGAAAGCGTAGACAGCAACATTGTGTTTACAGAAATCAACATTTAAGCTATATAGTCTTATCTTCAAGATTTTTCACATCTGCAGGTATTTTATCCACCTCACAGGAATCTAAATTTGTCAAAATGAACTCTATTTGCAAAATAGCCATGCAAGTAGCAACTGGGATGCTACTAATAAATGAAATCATATAGTGTGTTTTGACATAAGCCATGAAGTGCTTCTTTAAAAAGAAGTATGCATGCTTTTTCATGATTACCAAACCGTATACATGAAGATTGATTGGACAGTCATGAAAGGAAATTAAGAATCATGTGAAGGACGCTGTATTTCTTCTTCAGAGGTTTCAATTTCTCCATTAAAAAACTTGTGACAGCAAGTGAGAATTTCCCTCAAATTTATTTTAAAAGATTCAAAGTCAGATTTATTACAACTGTCCTTTCACCATTTCCTTTCTGAGCAGGTAAACCAAGCACAGGAAAAATATTCTGAAAGGATTCTTTTTTCTTCTTCCTCTCCTTTGAAGACATTTCAAAACCACAGAGAGGAGCAAGATCAGGAACGCTAGGGCAATCCTCTGAGTACTGTAAGTGCCAAATGGGACTTGTGTGCTATGTTCAGGCTCCGTATCTTATCTTTGTCACAATGGATCTTCCCTGATTTTTCTGCTAGTTGCAAAGAATGTCAGACAATAAGGAGCTCCCTATACTGAATGCCCATTCACTCAGCAGCATCTTATTGAATGTCGCTCCACAGTTTGCTGCCCACAAGGTTTCCAATACGATTTTGTTTTATGAGAGTATTGTACCTTCCCTTCCCCTTTTTCAGAACACACTGTCACAACCTCTCTCCCATTTTGTCATTTCTTATACAGTAATTTTATTGCTTGATCATTTTTTATTCTGAAGCCATGTATAAATCCAATGGGACACCACAAATCTGTCATCCGTAAAGGAAATGCACTTTACAAATTCTTCCTTACCTGAACATGTATTGTTGTTTTAAAAAGGGCCAGAAACAATCATTAGATAAATAGGCATATTTGGACCCCCGATATTCTGGTGGAATGATGGCTCACCTGCTTTGCACGAAAAAGGTTCTTAGTTCAATCTCCAGTTAAAATAATCAGGTAGCAAGTGAGAAATACCTCTGCTTGAGACTCTGGAGAGTCACTGCCAGTCAGAGAAGATAATACTAGGCCAAATGGGCAAATAGTGGTATAAAGCAGCTTCTCGTGTTCCTGTGTAATGGCCTGGCCCACAATTTGCATTTTGACTCCCACTGGAGAGGAGAATCTCTAACTGAATAATTGCCCCCTCCACATTTTATACACCCCCATACAAGATACGCCTACTGTGCCCCCTTTGTCTGTGGCTCTGGATAGGACAGCCAGTGAATTCAATTAATTGACAAGTGACAAGCTAAATCACCTCTTACATCCTCTGTGATCACTTTCTTCTATCACATACAGAAGGACAGCAGGCATCAGTGATACAAGGAAATCCCAAGAGGAACATTCCCTTTGTTCAAATGCCTGAGAATATGTTTTCATAGAAGTCATATAGAAAAATATGTATCAGAACATTATGGAGCCGGGAAACAAAGAAAACCATTTATACTCCTATCCTTTGAGCATTTTTGCATATATATTGTTGATGGTGATGTAGAAGCATGTATGCCCTGGTGTTGGAATCACAAAGTACTTCATGTCTCCACAGAGCTGAATGTAAACTGGGGCATTTGTTTTAACAGAATTTTACTTATTCTGTATTCTCAGTGGAACATAATGCTGAAGTGAGAAAACTCTTTGTTTTTGCTAACTGCGTGAACCTTTACAATTCAGTGATTTAATTTGCATGTTGGTAAATTAAATCCAATGTTTCTTTCAGCCTCTTTGAGCTTTCTAACATGGGGCTGACAAAAAAACAACAACTGTAAGCCACCTCAATGTACTTTCCAGCTGACCAGTTGTTTGTACGCCCAGATAGGCTTAAACTGGCCTTGAAAGCTGATGAAAGGAATTACTCACATCATTGGTTGAACAGAAATGTGGCAACGATGGAGCAATTTGACAACTGCCTATCCAAATAGTCAGCTCCAACATGCAATGGATTCCATTAATGTTGCCACAAACTGAGAGCCAACTCTTGAATATGCGACTCAATCCTAAGCTTATGTGGAGGCATCTTTAGCATCCAGAGTGTGAGCCAGAAAAAGTGTTTCTGTGTGTCACATAAGCAAACAAGTGAATTTGCTAGAGTTTCATTCTAGTACAACAGGGACAGCCAGCATGATGTCCTCCATTTACTGTAGCCAACCAGGTAGTTCTAAAAATTTACAAATATGGGTTGACGGCAACAATAACCCAGAGGTGAAATCCCAAGATAATCAAACACATTTTCTGTGTTCTAACACATTGTTTGTGTTACACAACGTAAGTTCCTTTGAGTCTTTCAATTCATGCCTTCATCCTGAGTAGCAATTTTAACTTGTGTTGATGATTATGAGAATAAGAGTATACAGAGTTGTTGTTATGTAATCCTGAATTTATTTATCCTGATGAAAAAGGTATGATATGGGGGAGTATTCTTAAAATGTTTTCACTCAGTAATAAAAACCTGGTGTTAAGGGGTTTACACAAATATATGTGCCTTCAGAGCTACAGTTTATGTTGATCAAAAGTTTTCCTTAAACAGAGAAAAGAAAAACTAACTCAGAGAACCCCAAAATCCAAAAAGAATTTGAAACCACATGAGGAAACTGAAAATCAATGTATATTTTATGGATGTGAGTATTTTTTTAAAAAAATTACTCAGAAGTACAGCTCAATTCAATGGGCTTTACTCCACAGACTTGTCATTATGTAGTCCTGGATTTATTTATTCTGAGGAAAAGGGTACGATATGGGATGGGTGTTCTTCACTCAAGAATAAAGCCCTTGTATTTACTCACTTTGGGAGTCAGACCCATTGAACTCAGTGCCCCCTAATGCTTACTACATGTGTATAGGATCATACTGTCCAAAGGAACAACTGAACTCACAACAACATCTGTCTACTATTGCAACCCATAGCTTCCTGCTTTTGAAGCAAAAACATTGCACTAGCTTTTGACGCCTCTTAAATTCTAACTTAGGTTGTCAGAAAGAGCAAAACAGACACCTTTCCCCCTTACTCTCCTCTCTGAAAAGCCTTGTCAGTTTTGACTGCCTTGGTGGACTTGATGAGCTGTGAATGGTGAAGCGGACCAGACTTCTCCAAAGAGACTCAAGAGAGATGAGAGGAAGAAGTAATGCTGGCGAATGGAGGGGAATCAGACGGAAGTCCTGCACTGGTGTCGCTGTGCCCCAGAGACACACTAAATTATGTACTAGAGAAAGCCCAGGCTGCAAACTCATGCGGACCAGCACTGGCAGCATAAATCCAAGGTGCCTCTCTGTTTCAGACAGCAGTACAGCCAAGAAGAAAGACAGAAGAGATGAAGGTCTAAGAGTAATCCACACTCGTCTCAGGGTCACTCGGAAGAATGCAGAGAATGGGGCTATCACAGTACACATTTTGAGTGCAAGGACTGAGTCTCCCCTGCCCCTGTACACAAGATGCAGTAACCAATAAATGCAAAGTGTGCACAGCGTCCCTGCCTTTCTTTCACCACCAAATAATTGCAACAAGGCACCATATAGCTTGGATTAAAGGGTTAGGGTGTCAGGGCCAGAGGCAGGCTTGACCCTTGGGTACTTTTCTTTTGAGAAATTAAACACTGGTCTACTGTGTTTCCTCTCTTTCTTTGCAGTCTCACAGCCCCCCCACCTCAATACACCAGTAAGGAACAGCAGACAAAGTTTGAAATGAAAGAGTAAATAGACCCAAAGCCTTCCACTACCCAGGAGGAGAGAACAACCACCACCTGAGGGTCAGAGGAACAAAGAATTCTCCACAGTAGAAAAGGAAACTTGTTCTGAGGTGTAGAAAGATAAGGCTGCCTCTTCAGATTTTGAGAGGACATTAAAGGGGTTTACTTCCGAGTAGACATATAGGACTGTACTGTGAAGGGGCTGTCTAAACCCTTATAGTCTTTGTATTCTCACTGGGAACAGAAAGAGGAAAGTGACTGAGTGGGGAAGGTTGTAGCTCACATTCTTACCTCTACCTTGTGATACCACCAATGCTCAGCTTGCAGATAGATGGCCTTGCAGGCAAAGAAGTGAAAAGCAGCTTTGCAGAGAGCTACTAAGTCATAGATAAATGTCACAGATAAAGAGCAGCCAGGTCACCTTTTTTATGCCACACAGAACGGTTAAAGAAACTACCCCAAATATTTTTGCCTGAGTAGGTTCCAAAGAAAACTTAGGTTCATAGGAGAACATGTTAGCAAAAACACCCCTCTCTCTTTAATAAATACCTTGTAAATAGGAAAGGGTGCAATTTTTTTTTTTAAAAAAAAGGGTCCGTGAATTTGGTTCACATAGTTCAAATGGCAGGCAGTCCCCAGTTAAATTCAGGGCAGAAAGCCACAACAATATCAAAAACCCAGACAGAAACGACATACCACACTGGAAGAGAGAGTCTGATGATGCGGTTACTGCTGTGGTAATTTTGAGAAAGGGAGAAGGGGATAAAATGAGAGAAACTGTGCTCCCCCACCCTTCACATTTCCACACTCTAGGAACTCTCATTTTTCTACAGGGGGATTTGGATACCTTGATATCTGAAAAGGACACAGAGGAATGTGGCGTTGGAAATGTGGGCAGCTCAAAAGATAAAAGAGTTTTTAGCGCTGGGAGGGAGGGAAGGCAGATTGGGTGGAAGCAATTTCTGAAGCTGAGGAGGAAAGCGATGGGAAGCAGAAGGCGGCGCACAGGGATCCACAAGGCGAGTGAATGGGCAGTGCGGGCGACAGAGACAGATACACGGGGGGAGAGAGAGAGAACGAGAGAGACCGAGACCACATCACAGGGACGCCACACGGACACAACGCTTAACCCCTGGCTTACTGTGGGCTCTTGGGGTAGAAAGGCAGCGTGACATGGCTGAGGTCCTGGATGTCAAAAGCGGTGGGCTCGGCAGAAATGGCCTGCCTCTTGGTCCTCTGCTCGCCATGCAAGGTGGTGGAGCTTTGCTGGTGCGCCTGTTGGGTGGCGGGCCGGATAACCGAGCGGTACTTGTCCAGTTCGTTCTGCAGCTTCTGGATCAGCTCGTCCTTCTGGTCCAGCTCCAGCTCCAGCTCGTCGATGAGCGCATCCCGTTGCCTCAGCTCCTCGATCTTCTCTTGCAAGGCATATTGTAAATCCCGCAGCGTCCCCATCCTTCAACCTCCTCCTCCTCCTCCGCCACCACCTCCTCCTCCACCTCCGTGGGGCTCCTGCCTGCGCCCCCCTCTCCGCGCGTGGCAACTTTCCCCCCCGCCGCACAAAGAAGTAGTAGTAGCCGCCGCTGCCTCCTCCTCCTGCCGCTTGTCCCACTTCAAGCCAACTTTGCCAATCGTTCCTCCGATCGACCTGCTGCTGCTGTTGCTGTTGCTGCTGTTGCCGCCGCCGCCGCAACCTCCGCCCGCAGCTCCTGTTAGCCTTTTAACGCGCGCCTCCTCCAGCCTGGCTGGCTTGGAGTCGGCGCTGTTTTTGGCTCGGCGCGGCGATTCAGGCTACGCGAGGAGGCTTCGAAGAAACATCATCGTCTTAAATGGTGCCCCATCGGCACCAGTTCAGCGACGGCTGGGTGGTTAACTGTGATTTCTATCTTGCCTGCGTCAAGCTAGACTGGAGAGAAAGGCAGGGAGAGGGAGAGGGAGAGAAGGAAACGGAGGGAGGGAAGGAAGGAACAGAGCGCGCGAGGGGCGTCTGCAGCACGCCGTAGTACAGGCACTTTCCCTCCGTCGCTCTTCGGAGGGCTACTACTCTGCTCAACTATACAGCCAGCGGCTCGCTTCTCCCCACTCCCACCCCCCTTGCCGCCCCGCCTGTTCGAGGTAGGTGAGGGGGTGGGCAGTGTGGCATGCCAGGCACTTCACGCTGAAATGGGCACGCCACGTTTGCAAAGGAATGTGCAGCCTCTCTGGACACTTTTCATCGGGAGGGCGGGCAGACAGCCTTAGTTACGCACGCAGACAGGCACTTCGGCTATAAACATCCACAGGAGTAAGGGCTTGGCCAGACCTTCTCCAGCCGTCCCCCCAAGCAACCTCCAGCTGTGGTAGAAGAAGTTCCGTTTGGACGATGGGCACACGCAGGATGCAGTGCCTTGTGGTTTAAAAACGCACAAATAAATTAGAAGCAACAGGGACTGCAGAGCCAGCCCGGAGGCACGTTGCTGTCTGGGGATGGCGAATGCCCCCTTCAGCCCCAGTTAAAGTGCATAGTGCCCAGCGCTGGACAGGTTGCTTTGGAACCCAAGGCAGAAAATAGCACAAGCATTTATTTCCCAGGTTTGTGTGTGTGTATTAAAAATATTAAATTACTAAGAGTTCGCTGCCCATTTGTGACACCTAGAAGCAATCTACTTAATAGTAGGAAGTGCTTTAACTAACCCCCAATATGTATTTTGGACTGTTTATGGTCACTCAGTTGGAAAGCAAGTCACTCTGTATATGCCAAGGCTCCACATGTTGCAGAGAACACAGTGACTGCTCCTCCACATTCTCCTTAAGCACTCCTAGTAAAAGACAAATCTTCCTAGCCCGCCCAAAGCAATCTCCAGGTTTAGGGAAAGATTTATCTGTAGTGCCAGCAAATATATAAACACTTAGAGACACACACATCTAAAATATTCATTGTGACGCCATAACCAGGCCATTTCAAACTGCCCTATAGCAACCTCGAGGGGTTTTCTATCTTTCTGCTTCCTGATACCTGAATTTCCATTTTTGAGAGCTTAAGGAGGCAGGGCATAATTAGTTTTTCCAGAACACCCACTTTTTCTCAGGACAGTTATGTCGCTAGTCCTACTGTATTACAGTTGGGTAGTAAACTCACTCACCCACTGTGTCATTACAGCCACACACAAAAGGCAGCAATTATCTGAAAAGAAAAGCAACTAATTGACCAGAGGCTGGGAAAAGTAACACTTTAAATGGGTTTTGAAAGAAAACCTTTGGAACAGCTCATTGGAAAAGGCTGCTGACTATAAAGTGCTTTGTTTTTTTTTTTTTTTAAATGACAACTCATTCTTGCTTCAGGGGTGAATGGGTTGAAAGGTAAGAGCTTCATCAACCTAGGATCTTGCTGGGTTTTGGCCTCACACCCCTCAAACTGTGTAATCAGAGGAGAGAAACAGGTGCAGCCTTCATTCTGCACCAAAATCCAAACTAATTTAGGCCCAGGCTGTCCCTACTCAGCAACTGATGCATGACTTCAGATGAAGCACCTGGATCCTGCACACTCTAGCCAATATTCTTTCCCACCTGCAATTCCAAATCTCAAACCAGGAAACAAAACACCGCCATGAAACCCCCATGCTGCAGAAGAAGAAAGGAGGCAGAGTGTGCAATGCGTCTTACTACAAATGCTTTTAGATATGACATACCATGGCAAAAACAGATTATTCATGCATCTTTCTGCAGGCTATTTCTGCTTTATGTACCGGTAGTTATGTGCAAACTCTGAACTACAATGCTGACTTCTTTATCCTGCCAAATCTGCATAAAAGTTAAGTTCATCCACGAAGCTCAAAGGTGGAGCTGCTATTTAGCTCACTTTTACTATACTATGTTATAGAATGAAATGCTCCCCCATAAACACCCTAAAGTGGTTTAACAATAAAAACATCAACAACAAAATCTACATATTAAAAAAACAATTTATTGACCAATGCAGATGAACACTGTAAAATGATGTCTACTTAAAAGGTTTGTTGGAAGAGGAAGGTCTTTGGTAGGTGCTGAAAATACAGTAAAAGGGCCTGTCTGATACATAATGGGAGAGAGTTCCAAAGGGCAGGTGCTGCCACTTGGAAAGTTTGATTCATACATCATATGGAATGGACTTCCTGATGAGATGGTATCTGCAGGAGGTCCTTTCCTGCAGATCACAGTAAATGAGGGGTGAGATTATATTTTAGGTATCTTGGTTGGAAGCTATACAAAGTTTTATACACCAGCACTAGCATCTTGAACTTTGCCCACTACCTAAGTTGCAAGTCTTTCAACAGTGCAAGTCCTTCAACAGCAGCATAAAATGATGAGAGATATTCTGCCGCAGTGAGTACTTAAGCTGGTGCATGTCATAGTTGCTGCAGCTTCCAGTTCAACCTCAGCAGCAACCTTACAAAAAGTATCTTCCAGTGGTTCAAAGTGGAAATTACTAGTACGTGGACAACAGTAGCCAGGCTGTCAAACCCAACATGTCACACAGATGAAAATCAAGTTTACACTGATCCTTCTACAACATGCACCCCCAAACTCGGCCCTCCAGATGTTTTGGGACTACAACTCCCATCATCCCTAGCTAACAGGACCAGTGGTCAGGGATGATGGGAATTGTAGTCCCAAAACATCTGGAGGGCCAAGTTTGGGGGTGCCTGTTCTACAAACATGGTTCACAGGACTGATGCAAACATATATATCTATCGTATAATAGCATCAACTTCACATGTCACAAAATTATTATTTATTATTAGTAGTAGTTACCATCACAGAATTTTATTATCTCCTCACATTGTGTCAAGTGAAATGCTTTTTCAGTAGTCAGTTCACACATTTAGCTACTGCCAACCAAGTGTTCAGTTCTAAGGTTTAAATAAACCAAGGGATGAACATACATGTGTGGTGCAAATATCAAGAGTTTGAAATGGCATACTACCATAAGGTAAAGGTAATACAGGAGATGTATTATCCAATGGCATTAGCCATCACAGCTAAACTTTGAACTTCCATGTACTGAGGCAATAGAGCCAGATTATAAACTAAATAAAAAATTCTTTCCAGTAGCACCTTAGAGACCAACTAAGTTTGTTCTTGGTATGAGCTTTCGTGTGCATGCACACTTCTTCAGATACACTGAAACAGAAGTCACCAGATCCTTAAATATAGTGAGGGAGTGGGGAGGGGTATTACTCAGAGGGTGGTGGGAATGGGTGATCAGCTGATAGGTGTGGAAAACCTGTTGACGACTCTTAGACTCTTAACAGCTGCAATTAGTCTTGCAGGGAAAGGCAAGGGGTGAGATGGCTAAAGATAGCTTTGTCATGTATAATGAGATAAGAATCCAATGTCTTTGTTCAGACCAGGTTTCTCCATGGTTTTAAGTTTGGTGATTAGTTGCAATTCAGCCACTTCTCTTTCCAGTCTATTTCTGAAATTTCTTTGTATTAAGACAGCTACTTTGAGATCTTTTATAGAATGTCCTGGGAGACTGAAGTGTTCTCCTACTGGTTTCTCTGTCTTGTGATTCCTGATATCAGATTTATGTCCATTCATACTTTGGTGTAGGGTTTGGCCTGTTTGTCCAATATAGAGAGCTGAAGGGCACTGTTGGCATTTGATTGCATACACAATGTTGGAAGATGAGCAATTAAATAGTCCTGAGATGGTATGTTTGATGTTGTTGGGGCCAGTAATGGTGTTGTCCAGGTTTATGTGGCAGCAAAGTTGGCATCTGGGTTTATTGCAGGCTCTGGTACCAGTGTCCATGTTGAGTCTTGTTGTTGTATTATTGTGGTTGAGGAGCTGTTTGAGATTGGGTGGCTGTCTGTAGGCGATGAAGGGTCTTCCTCCCAGAGCTTGAGAAAGAGAACTGTCATTGTCTAGGATTATAAACTGTTAACAATTCTCTGGTTGTTGGCTCCCAGTGGCAATTGGCTGGCTGTTCCTGGGCACAGTGTGGTTTAGACAGGCCAGGGGTGTAGAATGGACATCTGTGGCCCTCCAGATGTTGCTGGAGTACAGCTCCCACCATCTCAGACCCTTGGCCATTCTGGCTGGAGCTAAAGGAAGGCAGAAGCTGACAATGTAGGTCTTCAGTGAGATACAGCAAGGCATTTTTTTCTGTTCTTAGAGATGAGTACCGGTACTTTCCTCGCCTAACTCTCTTAAAGTAACTTATTGTTTGCATTTCAGAATGGCTTGATGCACTGGAATGATGATTTCATTTGTCTCCCAAACAGCATAATGAGGGCAGCTGTGTCAGTAAAGACAGATGTGTTGTTTCTGTTTGTGACAAATTTGGAGGGAGGGTACCTGCATGAAAGTAATATGCCCCTAGTGAAGAAATGTACACTTCAAAGTAGTTGAGCTGGCAGGTTTGCTCACAGCTTTATGAAGCACAGGCGTACAATGAGGTTTGACATTTTTCGTCCATGGAGGAACGCTCATGAAAAATGTTACATTACAACGGAAAATTGACATGGATTGTGCAAGAAAGATCTATGAACATGAGCAGATAACACTATAATCCCTTCTTACAGGACTTTCTTGTACAAGAAGAAAGATCTGTGAAGATTTTGAATTCTGGGCTGGATTCTTAGAAATGGTTCAACTCTGATGGAAGAGACTACAAACAACACATACAGTTCATTTTTTAAACAAAGAGCATCCTTGGATGGAGGGCTATCAAGAAGAGAAGCTGCTTAGCCATTTCATCACCACTCCCACCAGCTATGTTCTTCTGCTCAGAATAATAACTCAGTGGCTTCTACTCCCCCACTCCCTTCCCCCTGGAAAGTATAGGCACCATTTGTGTTTGTAGAGTTGCATCAAGGCTCCCTTGCACCCTTGGCAAGGAGCCATATTGGCATCCCCCATTCCTTGTGCCCTTTGCAAAGAGCTGTATAAGCATATCCAAAGCTGGGAGAGATCATGTACCAGAAATTCAACAAATTTGCTTTTCGTCACCTTTAATGCCACACCAGTGATTTTCTCTGCATCTATTAGGATTAGGCCTTCTCTGCTCTGTCTCCCCTCCTCCTCCATCAGTCCGTCTGTTTCCCTTGCTTCCTCCTTCCCTCTGCTTGCTGCTTTCCCTTCTGCCTCCTTCCTTCCTTCCTTCCTTTTCCTGAAACTCTCTCAGTCTGCCTTCACTCAGAACTCTGCTGGGCCCTCCACTCATACTTCTAATAGTGCCACCAGCCAACGGGGGAGGGGGCTTCGCAGGGCTTCCTCCACCAAGGCACCCAGAGGAATGGAGGAGTGGCCCAAGGAGCAGGTGGATGGGCTCATAGCCACAGAGTAGAGAGGCAAGATTTTTGCGCCTCCCTGGGACAACCCCTAGGAACATCCCTATGTGTGTGTATTAGTGATAGAGACCAGTGAGACTGAGGTTTTGAGCAGAAAAATGACAAAGTACAAAGGTTAAAGCAGCCACTCCCCTAGTAGCTCTGTTTTGGGGTGGTTTCATTCCTGCCTGACAGAAAGGGCCAAGTAGCACTGGGACATTAATTAGTATATTGATTCTTCTCAGCTATATTTCATCTTTGCTTTGAATCCAAGTGATGCAATGGGGATTGCATTTCTCCTTCTTAAATATTCTTTTGGGATTATTTTTAAAATCTTTATAATTATTTATAGAATATTGTTTGTTTCGATCATTTTAGCTGCCTTGAATACTACAGCAGAAAGACAGGGCACAAATGTTTTAAATCAAGCAATCAGTTTCCATGAGTCTCCTGGCAGGGAAGTTTGTGGACTGAATTGTGATTGAATGGTGTGTGGAATGACGAGTAAATTATGAAGTCATGTTTGAAATCACAGTACAGCTTCCTAGTGGTTAATGGTCTTAATGCTATCAAATACAGGCTTGGGGGAGTATCTGTGTGTGGTGCTGGGGTCCATAGAAGGACAAGACTATTTTGCGTAAACATCTGTAATGTGATGTTTGTTTCAATCTTCATATTACAGATGAATAACTTGGTTTCAACCTCTGGAAGTACTCCAAGTGCTCATCTTGTACGGTTTCACAAGCAAATGCATAATTTCATGTGAGAAAAACATTTTATCAAAATCAGCTGTAAGTGTTTGAAACAACTTGTAACAACCTTGAGGCACATCTCTCAGGATTCTTTTAATATTATCAATGAGCATGTAGATGGGGTGGGGGGGCGTAATCTGGTAAACATTGTGTGTTCAGACTTCCACAAAGCCTTTGACCAAGTTCTTCTCCAAACACTCCTGTGAAAACTTTGCAATCACAGAATAAGGAGCCAGAGCAAACCTCGGTCAGAGCTAGAGCCAATGATAGCTGGCACCACCTAATTCTGCTTTTATCTCCATCCTCCCCTCTGTTGAGTTCTACAGAGGCAACACAGAGACTACGGCAGAAGAGACTGCCAGCCATCCAATGCCACCCACTAGCCTGGTTGTAAGTAAGAAGGCAGGCAGATGGGGTCTGGCCGAGGGCAGCCTGTGGTTGGTGGAGCAGTGCTCCTCTTGCCCTAACTGACTAATCTCCATTGACTTTATCTCCTTTAAAGCAGAATAAGTGTGGTAGAGACACCAAAAGCAGGTCAAGCACTTCATTCAAGATATTTCAAGATGATTTGATTAATGAAACTGCAGAAGGACAGATAGTCATTCTGTTTTTATAGTTTACAAGGCAGGTTTCATTTTCTGACATTACAAGTTTCACAACAGTATGTGCTACAGCTTGGATAAAACTGGGATTTCCAAAAATTTAAGTTACTAAAGGTCTGTACATTTGAATCTTAGTGGTTTGTGGATGTCCTTCTAAAGACAATCTGCACAGCCGCATTCTTTAATGCCTTGCTAAGATCAAAGGGTTTGCAATTAATGCTATAAAGAAATGCTTAACATCAGAGAGATTTCCTTCTGTATGAAAGGGGGGGGGGAACCTAACCACCATGAAATAAAACCAGCTCAGTCTGCCAAAGTACAAGACACAAAATACTTGTGGGGCTGGAATACTACACAAAGGTCTGTGCAGCGCAACACAACATTACTGAGCTACGTAACTGTGATGTGAGTACATTCAGTTACATGCAAGAAGAAAAGAAGTTACCGGTAAATAGCTAGATATTATGAAAGTAGCCATACCTTCTTTCTGCTCATCTCAGAACACATCATCCTTCTCTTTCTCTCTCCCACAATGAAAAGTGATTACTGTCATAATATTTATCAGGCAGAACCAGCAAAACTAAGACTATTGCTGCAAAGCACATAACATCCCGATACCATAACTTTTTAAGAATAATCGTATATTGATTTATTCAAACATCATAGAAAAAGCGTTTTCTAGAGTGGGTTTCTTGAATATTAATTGGGGCGGGGAGCCCAAACCATTATATACAATCAATAATCCCATAAGAAGCATAGAAGGTCAGGAATGATGTGATTTATGAAGCAGCACATACCCAATGGTGTTCTGTAACAACTAATTGACAGCTCTGGGCATAGAAACCTGTGCACATACAGCTCACCCAATCTATAATTCTCACACAGATAATGATCCATAAGGATGCTGGTTCTTTGGTTTTGAAAGATTATGAAAACAAAAATATAATGAAGTACATTGGTTTGGATTTTAAGATAAGTCAACTCAACAAGTTCATTTGAATAAAGCTTCCTGTCCCCCCTCCATTTACAGCACCCTGAAAAGTCTCCCCAGAAGATCAGGGGGCCCTCCTAAACAATGCAGGGTGAGTTATGGGGGCTAGGAGACAAAAGGAAAATTGTGTAGATTGAATAATTTTGTGCAACTCCCCCTTTCCAAGTAACAACCCCCTCCCAGTCACACACCCATTTTGTCTTAGGATGGTTTTGTCTTAGGATGCAAGTCAGAAACTGCAATTAATATAGGCCTTCCTAGGATTCAGTGGCCCTAGAACTGCTACAGGGCTAGTCTTGCCATGTAGCAGCCTGGGACAACTTGCTTCGGACAGCATTAAAATGGGGGATTGGATAAAGGCAGGAATTGGCACCTAAACTGTGCAGCAAGGCAGTTTAAAAGTACATTATAGTGGGAAGGGGGGGTGCCATTTAGGCTCTGCTTTATGCAGCGAAATGTTTTGGGCTGGCACTTGATGTTCAATAAGGGCTAATAAGAATGTGAGCCAGAAATTACCTGATTCAAATCTCGTCTCAACCATGAATTTACCAGATGGCTTTCAGCAAACCACCATTTCTCAGTCTCCCACTGACCTATCTTACTATGTTGCATACTTGGGAGAAAAGCAGTAGCTGGTAGGACTGGTAGATAGATCATCCAAAACCAGTCTGAAGTCCATATTGTGATATTGGTTTCATAATTTTTGACCTGGCAATATATTATGAAACATGATGTGTGTGCGTCTTTCAGCATGCACTTTGAAAAGATCACTATGTTGGGAGAACCATGAAGCCATCCAATGCCTCTACATAGCTCCATCCTTATTTCAGACATCTTGATATATGGGTGTATCGTGATGTTTAGATGGTGATATATTGTGATGTTGAAAACTAGGTATCACCCAGCCCTAGTAGCTGGAACCAACTGCAAAGTAGGCAAAACTTTTGCTACCACCTTCGTGCAGCACTGGAATGCAAGGAGCTCAATGCAAGGAGTCAACAATGGGTTTTCTATGACCGTTGCATCATGGAGATTTTTCTATTCAAGATAATTCAGTTATCAAGATTACTGCTGCATTTGCAAATGCATGGAATGAATTTTGCCTTTCCGGTATCTCTGAAAGAAATATTCCATATATTGATATTGTTGCATTTTCACCTTTTACCTGCTATAAATTAACATCCAATGCAATAATATGAAAAAAAATCTACTTGTTCCCACCTCTACTACGGAAGGTTATAAGAGTGTGAGAGAGTAATAACCAACAGAATCTGAAGGGCTGGTTGTAGGTCAAGGCATATAAAGTTACATATATGACTCATCTTATGACCTATATGAATTTGTGAAATAGTTGAAATCACCTCAAAATGTAGATTCTTGCTTTTAAAAAAACAACCAGAAAGAATGATTATAGGTAGCATTAGTGCTACCTGGCCAAGAATGGTATTCTGAAACTGAGGAAGTGTTTATATAACTAAAAGCAGATGGCTCACAAAGAGGAGGGGGTTAGAGAGAGACCAAAGCTATGCTACAATAGGAAGAAAAAAAGACACCTGCTGCAGTGACTAAAAATAAATGATGCACTAAGCTATAACTGGTAATATACTTTAGCTTTTTATATCTCATTAGAGCCATAATGTAAGAACAGCAAATATGAATGGCAGTCACACAATTTAAAACTGAAACATCACTGCACTTGCAAATAAAATTAGTCAGCTCTGCCTCTGTTCTATCATCCCTTGCTCTGTAAAATAAACTGATTGTGTTATTTTTTGTATTTCCTTGCACCTCCCAAAATAATAAATAACATAAAAGGGGGGGAAGACCAACTTTTCCCTGTTTATTATTGTTGTTGAATATGGTAGATCCCTTCATCCCTTGATGAATTTGCGGGGTAGAAGAAAAACAGCAGCATAGTTAAATTGGTTCAGTAAAATGTTACTTTCTTGGGCTCCATGATCACGGCAGACGGTGACAACAGTCACGAAATTAAAAGACTCCTGCTTCTTGGGAGGAAAGCAATGACAAACCTAGACAGCATCTTAAAAAGCAGAGACATCACCTTGCCGACAAAGGTCTGTATAGTTAAAGCTATGGTTTTCCCAGTAGTGATGTATGGAAGTGAGAGCTGGACCATAAAGAAGACTGATCGCCGAAGAATTATGGTGCTGGAGGAGACTCTTGAGAGTCCCATGGACTGCAAAAAGATCAAACTTATCCATCCTTAAAGAAATCAGCCCTGAGTGCTCACTGGAAGGACAGATCCTGAAGTTGAGGCTCCAGTACTTTGGCCACCTCATGAGAAGAGAAGACTCCCTGGAAAAGACCCTGATGTTGGGAAAGATGGAGGGCACAAGGAGAAGGGGACGACAGAGGATGAGATGGTTGGACAATGTTCTCGAAGCGACTGGCATGAGTTTGGCCGAACTGCGGGAGGCAGTGGAGGATAGGGGTGCCTGGCGTGCTCTGGTCCATGGGGTCACGAAGAGTCGGACACGACTGAACGACAACAAAATGTCCTTCCGGATAGATAGCTTGCTATACCCATCCTTAAGCAGCTCTGTAATGCAAAAGAAGGTGCAGATGGGTGTGCACCAGGGGCGTAGTGTGTGGGGGCGCACAATTTTTAGGAAGCATGAGCCAGATGCCCCCATGGCAAGGATCCCCGCCCTGCCCTGCCTGCCACTGGGAGTCTGGGCCCTGGAGCCTGGTCTTGCCACTGCATCCCTGGCTGCCTTGCTGAATGGCCACCTGGTCAGTGTTAGAGGCATTTGCCCACCAAGGGCCTGCCTCCTTCCTGCATGGGTGGGCTGGGGCACAATGCAGCCCCACTTGGCTCCAGTGGCCATGGCCGAACTGGCACGTGTGTGCATGCCCAGTAGTGTTGACGGTGAGGCCTGGGCTGGTGCAGTGGGTTCTGTTGACCCTCCATGCCCCACCCCCACCTGGCAAGCGCGCCCTGGGGCACCAAGAAAAGGATGCAACACCGCTGATGCACGTGTGCACACACAGAGACCTGGAAAGGGAGGCACAGGGGACATAGCAGAGAGGCATGCTTTGGGACAAAAATAACACTGGGGAAACAGTAAGAACATGAATCAAAATCCAGCCAAATCTGAGCAGTTACCAGTCCTGCATATTAAATATTATTTCTGTCCTGTGTACATTTTCATGCTGCAGAACTATTCTATATAGTTTATATCTAATTGCCCTCCTTTTAAACACACACCCAGACACACACACACATATATTTGCAACACACTAGGACTGAAACATCACGTGTGTGCAAATCATTCCATGACTGAGCATTTGAATTACCGTATGTACGTACATACATACATGTTCAAATCAGTCTCCAAAAGAAAAATCCAGAGGGCCCAATTTGCAGTGCTATTTTCTAAATAATTGTAAAGAGATAAAAGTTAATATACAGCAATGAGCCATGAGCATAACTGAAAGCCTCATGCAGTGTTTCTTTAGCTGAGATGAAACAAGTCTCAGAGACAGGTAATCACTTTTGTGCAGGAGATAATTAAGCCAAACAATGCTGTTTATTCAGTCAGAAACCTTGCATTTTACCAAGCATGGCGTGTTTTGAAATGTTTTATTAGGTTATTCTCTAAAAAAAATAAAATCAGCTTTAGATACTTTCATATAGCCAAACCTGGTTCCAAATTAGAATAGTATTTGTCTCATTCAGACTCACAAAAATCTTTAGCTGGCAAGTCTAGCTAGCCTAGGACATTAGAACTAGGCATAGGCAGAAATAGGTTAATTCAGCAACAAAAAGAAGAACTGATAACTACACACCCTCCAAGTATCCCTATTTTCCAGGTATAGTCCCGGATTTACAGAAGCCGTCCTGGTTTCTGATTTGATCTTGGAATATGCAGCTTTTCCTTAGATGTCCCTATTTTCATTGGAGAAATTTTCGTGGGTGTGGCAGTTATCTGGTTCCTGAGCCAAGGAGATAAGTAACAACCTTTAGAAGACATTAGGGAAGTTATTTTTAATGTTTGATGTTTTGTTATGTTTTTATGTATGTTGGACACTGCTCAGAGTGTTGTTGTTGTTGTTGTTGTTGTTAAATAGGATGTCCCTATTTGCATTGGAAAAATGTTGGAGGGTTTGTAACTAGCGGGCAAAGGAAACTTTTGAACCATCAGTTGATCATTTATAGACTACTCCTAACTCTACCAATTCTGTGTTCTTGTAATTTCTTAAAGGTCCAGACTCTTAAGGCTTTGTTTGCACATGCAACTGAATTAATTGGGAGTGAGTTGAAGAATACCACTTTAGGCTGCACACGAGTGATGCTCTCCTACCTGAAGAAGTCCCTGCAGATAGAACACTAGCACAACAGTGAATGAAGTATCGGTCTCTGATGTGTAACTTTTGCTTGCAGGGCCTTTACATGCCTCAGTTGGGAATACTTTACTCCAGGGGTTGTCAACCTGGTTCCTACCGCCCACTAGTGGGCGTTTCAGGATTCTAGGTGGGTGGTAGGGTGTTCTATGGCACAAGCTGAATCCTCCTTTCACCGAGCACTGGTGAGCGGCAAGGAAATTTTACCATCAAGAAAGGTGCATTAGTGGACGGTAGGTATAAAAAGGTTGACTACTACCCCTGCTCTACTCTATCATGTCAGGATTCTGATTTTTACATCTGCTGTGTATATAGAGTTGGCCTCAGCAACCACATTTTTCAGTGCTTCGTAACATTTAAAAAAAAATACCACACACAAAACAGAACAAAAACCTCTGTGTAAGTAGAATATTAGTACAGCAGGGAGAGAACAAGCTAGCACCTTTTCCCCCAGCGTGTTACATTACTGCCTCAGTTCACTACCTCCGTCTTCTACTACATAATTCAGCTACTTAGGTAGACACGTGAGTTGCCTATCTTGTACTTCACCCTATCTGAAAGTGTCATCAATACCACTCACCCGCCAATGGACCTGGAACTTCAAACCTGTTTGGCAGGAATTCATGCTGTCTGCCATTCACGATTCCTATATCCAAGCAACCCAAGATGTAGGTTGGGCCTGTAGGGCCAAAACTAGATGTACAAAGAAGGTTCTTGGGCAGTAGTTGGCCAGAACAGGTGATTTAGTAAGGCAGCTGATTCCTATATCTAAGTTCTCTGGTGTGAGCAGCAAAGATTATTTCGCCACAGTTTTGAGGACTTACTGTAGACCCAACTTTTTCCTTGGTGTTGGTTGGCTCTGCTTCATTGCAACCTTCCTTCCTCCCAGGACCTTGTAACCCGACTCTGCAGAAGTTCAGTCTCAAACCCTTGCAGGAGCAGGGTATCAAGAAAAGCAGCTCCTAGCTTAATATTCCACCTGGCCTTTGGTTCTTCACCTATTCTTGACCTAACTATTTCTGATATATTTTTAAAACTGGTTGTATGAAACAAAGTCAGAATTTCCTGAATGAATATATATAATATATATGGCAACCTCCCACATCAACATTTTGCTCCTGAAGCTTTCAACAGCATCTTTGTAGCATCACCCTTCAATATCATGTTAGCCGATCTCATGCATAAATATGGGTTATCACACAGCTGAGTAAAATATATCAAATTTATTTGTACACTAGCTTTCGTGTTACCACTGTGGCATTGTTTACTTTCAAAGCATTATTTGCTGTGGCAGCTAAGATCAAGCATCTGCACTCAACGTAACTCATCTCACAACACCAGAAATGTCATCTCCCATATCCAGAAGCCTACAGCAATTCTTACAAAATGCAGCTTTATTGTAGCTCTGAGACAATAATAAAACAGTTTAGAATAACAAATTTAAGAAAAGCCACAACTGTAAGTCATATCAGGAAATGGAAAGACATTCATAGATACCTTAGTCATTATATGTATGTATGTATAAATAGCTCATTTTATATTTTATTGCTTCTGCTCTTGCTAGCTTCCAGTACCAACAGTCTTGGCTGCACTATCAACGTCTGATGTCTGGAGTTCCGGACTACTCATCCAATAGCCTTCTAAGCCCAGCAGCACATCTTATCTCCTCCTGCCAGTAATAGACCATTTTGCTATAATTTATAATCAACTAGGCCCATGTGTTACATAGGAAGTCGTCTGAAGAGCTGATTTATTATACTTGGAAGTGGATCCTTTATAAATGAACATTATGTCAGTGAGATCAAAGTTGCAATCCTGCATTTAATATTGTACAGGATGACAGTTTTAAAAAGTGTGTGTGTGTGTGTGTGTGTGTGTGCACGCGCGCACACACACACACGGCCGGCCCTCTGCTTGCTGTAGGCTAATTCAAATACATATTGCTCCTAAGCCTAGTTGGTGGGGTGGGGTGAGTGAGTATGGACATACATGTAGAATTAAGGAGCAGGATGCATCTCAGTATGTGTGCAGCCCAGAAAATCTGTCTTAGTACTAGAACTGAGATTACATTCCATTAAACTAAAATGTATTCCAAGTTTCTTCTTTCCCCAAACTGTCTTAGTTTAGGGCAGGAGGAGGCACCTTTGTTGCTATTATTTTAAAAAAACTGAGTCAGAAATTCTGCCAATCTGCTGCAAATCACCCAGAGTTCTCCCAGCAATCCCCAATGTACATGCTGCCCACTCCAGACTATGAGAAGCAAAATGAACCTGTGTTGCAACTCAACCGAGAACCAACAAACAGCAGTGTTTACATATACCTATGAGCACTGTTCCTCGAAATATCTTCCACCATATATGAGAAGGGTCTAAAATTTCAGTTACCTATGACTTTGATGAAGAAGTAACATCGAAACAGTGCACCTTATCCGGAATCACTGTCCAGTCTCCATCTACTTCAGCCTCATTGGAACATTACATGACCTACTGTTCCATCCATGCTACAGAGACTTTTTCAAACTTTGCTATTCTGCTCGGTTGTATTTGATGCTACAGAGACTTTTTCATACTTTTCCATTTTGCTTGATTGTATTTGCTATTGTATATCATTGGTATAATAGAGTTTTTATAGAACTGATATGTTGCTTTCACTCTGGGTCTCATGTTGCCTTGTTTGTTGACACTCCATACTATGGGTACACCATCTATTTAAAGCACATCTGCCTCCAAGAATCCTGGGAACTGTAGCTTACCCCTAACATAGCTACAATCCCCAGCACTCTCCAATTCCCAAGATTCTAGGTGGGTGCTTTACATGTATGGTGTGTACGCTGCCTCTATCTAAGTCTAAGCAGTCAATCATGAGGCCCCAGGATATCATCCCTCTGTGACATCACAACAGCTAAGCCATTTTTTTATTCCTGACTTTGCCATGTTGTTGGACTTAGGATAGCAGAAGAATTGTGGTTGGTAGGCAACTATCTCTGCCGTATGAAAACCAAAGTAGGTAAAGATGAAGAAGAGCCATAGCACCAACATGTATAGGGCTGACTCTGTGCAAAACAAAAAGCAACCCAAATTCTGCTGTTTCCATCAAAACATCTAGCAGGGAAATCTGATTTTAAGTTCTAAAAAACATGTCTCCTTTTAATTCCTCTGATCATAAGATTATATGTTGTAAATTGACAAGTAGTTGGTTTAGTAACCAGGTTAATTTTTAATGAAAATATATTCTTAATGTACAGATAACCCTAAAGTCTTTATGTGGGGGGGGGGAGACACACTGCTGGATTTTTAATTTATTTTTTAGTTGACTTTATTGTGTTTCACCACAGAGGACTCTTGCAATCAACCATGACATTCTTCCTCCTCCCATCCTTAGTGTTAGTGTCCTAGAATTAAGGAGAACAACATCTCTTTCTGTCTTCAGCCCACACAAAATTCCAAATTTGGCAACATTTGACATAACATTCTTGTGCATATGCATATGCAATGAGCAATGCTCCTCAGTCCTGACAGTCCAGGTCCAAGTAAATATTTTGTAATTATAGTACACCATGCATACTGCTACCGCTTGCCTATATGTTCCTCAAAAATGATACATGGAAAAAATACATACTTTTGTAAATCAAGAAATCTTTAATAAAAATACTTTAAACAAAACAACAATGACCTACAAAGCACTGAGTTTTACCAATAATTGTAATATATCTTAATATTCTACCCTTTTGCCTTTAAGACACTACACTATTTTGCAGTCATGTTCTCAAGCATTTCTGCATAATCATTAATTCCAGAAACCGTTTATGAAAATTCACATTCTTAGCATTCCAAGCACAGAAGTCCTAAGAATACTACTAATTACCCAAGGGGTAGACAATCTTTCTTCTGTTGACAGAAAAATCTGTTGGGGGCTGCATGCTGGTGGTAGGTTTAACAGAATTACTCTCAAGCAGGAAGAGGGGTTTTTTTCAAGTACAACAGATAAATACAACTACAGTTCTGGAAAAAAAGTGAAAGCAATGCTTTTCTGACTTCAGTGTCCTCCACACATACCTATGGCAAAAGCCTACAGATTTGTTCTCATTTAGATGATGCAGTAAAAAAAAAGTTTCCCAAGCAATATAATCTGAAAAAGGTTTTAAAACATCAGTTAATTTTTTATCAAATAAAATACAGCCCCTTACAATTGCTTCAAATTACATAGAAAGAGTGGGGTTTGCTCTAAAAGGCCCAGAAAAAGTAGGTTGAAACAAATAATAAGGAAGGAACTTGAGGTATTGGGCAGGGCACATAAAATGAAGCTGGAAGCCTCAGGTTGTCTTCCTGTGATTGATAATAAGAAGAACAATAATAATAATTTATTATTTATACCCTGCCCATCTGGCTGAGTTTCCCCAGCCACTCTGGGTGACTCCCAACCAAGTGTTAAAAACAATACAGCATTAAATATTAAAAACTTCCCTAAACAGGGCTGCCTTCAGATGTCTTTTAAAAATAGGATAGCTGCTTATTTCCTTGACATCTGGTGGGAGGACGTTCCACAGGGCAGGCGCCACTACCAAGAAGGCCCTCTGCCTGGTTCCCTGTAACCTCACTTCTCGCAATGAGGGAACCGCCAGAAGGCCCTCAGCGCTGGACCTCAGTGTCCAGGCTGAACGATGGGGGTGGAGATGCTCCTTCAGGTATACTGGACCGAGGCCGTATAGGGCTTTAAAGGTCAGCACCAACACTTTGAACTGTGCTCAGAAACATACTGTGAGCCAATGCAGATCTCTCAGGACCGGTGTTATATGGTCCCGGCGGCCACTCCCAGTCACTAGTCTAGCTGCCGCATTCTGGATTAGTTGTAGTTTCGGGGTCACCTTCAAAGGTAGCCCCACGTACAGGGCATTGCAGTAGTCCAAGCGGGAGATAACTAGAAAATGCACCACTCTGGCGAGACAGTCTGCGAGCAGGTAGGGTCTCAGCCTGCATACCAGATGGAGCTGGTAGACAGCTGCCCTGGACGCAGAATTAACCTGCGCCTCCATGGACAGCTGTGAGTCCAAAATGACTCCCAGGCTGTGCACCTGGCCCTTCAGGGGCACAGTTACCCCATTCGGGACCAGGGAGTCCCCCACACCCACCCGCCCCCTGTACCCCAAAAAGATTACTTCTGTCTTGTCAGGATTCAACCTCAGTTGAATTGATGGATGGATGGATGGATGGATGGATGGATGGATGGATGGATGGATGGATTGCATCTATTCCATGCCCTTTAGCTGAAAAAGGTATCGTAGCAGCTTGCAAGAAGCAGTCCTAAGATGGTTCATGCCCTCAAGCTCATAATCTAAAAAAAAACCAATGACACCCAAAAAATAGAACAGGAGGAGGAAGGGGAAGCAAGCTCAAGTGGAAGTCACAATGCTTCAAGTTATGGTTCTTTCAATGCAAATTATATAGTTCTGTCTATGCAGGTTTTGGATGTTTAGGAGAGTAGTAACTCATCGCCAATGTCAGTGGTGGTTCTGGCTGTCTTGCCCTTGATGAAGAGCAGTTTCTCTCCTAAGCACTCTCCACCCTCCCCCACACCAGATCATATCCTGGTGACAATTCTGGCCCAAGCCTGAAGGACAGGGCAGCTCCTGCTACACAGTCCTTCCCTCATAGACCATGGGGCCTATGACTGATTGTCCCCTGAGCAAAGGCGGGTTTTTCAGTGGCACCACATCCAGCCATCCATTCATTTTCCTCTTTTTTAGAGAGAGAAAGACTGTAGAAGAAGTAAAAGGACTGCTTCAGACATTAGGATCTTTATGTGGAGTGGCATTATGACTGCAGTGTATGGAGGAAGCAGCATGCGACTCAAAGCATCAATGAATAAGAGTGATAATTCATAGATCATTTTCAAGCTGTCTCACAGGAAACTGAAACTGACACAGGAAACAGCATCTGTTTTAGTTGATGTGCCATTAAAGCATTTTATTTTATTTTCCCCTATAGTACCAGTATAAGTAATCGAACAATAACCAAGTAGGCTCAGAGAGATAATTTTTAAGTAAATGATCCATATGCAGATTTATAGGCTCCTGACTACCCAAAACAGCAAGAAGTTCCAAGGGCAACAATACCCAAAGCACAAGAGGAAGCAAGCAGAATACATGCTCCTGCCAGGCAAAAGATTGGGTGCCTCATATCAATTCTCCGTAAATATACCCTGTGCTTCAGGATGCTTCCAGCCTTCAACTGAAACTGTGTTCACACTCCTGTTTACTGTACCTTCACTGCATTTCCAGTGCCATTTTTTTAAACCCACATTAACATGATGTTATCCAAAATGCATATGTATCCTTTGTTATATAATTTGTTTGGTGTGTTGTTTCTCAAACCAGCTTCACACCAATTTGAGTCCTTATGCCATTCCTACTTCATCTCTAGTCAAGGTATAAACACTTTTGCATAGGGTAAAAACATCCCCACCACTGTTGATGTCCCCTGGTGCGTAAACAAATAGAAATGAAATTGACACTAATGAAATCATGATGATGTGAACAGCTTGGGGATAAAGAGCTGTGAAACGCATGGGGCAAGAGAACACAACTTCACTGCACTCTAAGACACTACTGAGCACACACCCTAACTCTTAGCTCTTTCTTGCTCTCTCTGCTTCTTTTGTCCCTTCATGAATATATTTTATATCACCACACACTCCCCAGTTGGGGTGGATGTGGAAAGAATAAACTTGTTAAAAGCTGAAGAGTGATATGCAGGTACTATCCAACTATGAGAGTCCACTGAGAAACTATCAGCCACCCTGGACCATTAGCAAGGATAGCTCAGTCAGTGGAGCATGAGTCTCTAAATCTCAGGGTCGTGGGTTCAGCCAAAGTTTTCCTCCACTCACGGTTGAGCTGCCTCCCAGCTTGTTTCCTTGTCCTAAGCTCTGGAGTATACCAGGGAGCCAAGCGGTCTCCATGAAGCGGGAGGGGGCACTCAGGGAAAATTGTAGCATCAGCCTAAACCATTCAGATGTCCCAGAGGAGTGCCAGTCATAACAGTCAGAAAATCCCCCAGAGCCACCGGGAAACCCATTGAATTCATTAGCTTCTGAGGGTGGACCATCCTTATCAGCCCCCTGCTTCTGAAGAAGGGAAAAACTGCTCCATTTTTTGTGTTGTGGTTTCTTAGAATTCCCAAGCAACACCAGGCACAAGGTTTCCAGTAAACTATATAATGACACAATCCACACTGCATTACAGTATCAAGAAGAAGAAGGAATAGGATCATAGTTACCCAATTGTGTCTTTCTCAGATAATATATAATGTAGGGGACTACAGGGAGTGTGTACTAACAATAAGTAATAAAAGGGTGCTACTCCTATAACCTGCATGAATTATGGCATTCCACAGGAGCATTTGGGAAGGGGGGGGGCAAACAATGTGATATTAGCCATTTAAAAAGTAGCATCTTTCTAACCATTACGGTATCAAAGATATGCTGTAAAGCTGGGTAGCAAATGTGCTATCCTCCAGCTGTTGTTGAACTACATTTCTCCCTGCCAGTATAGCAAATGATCAGGAATGATGGGATTTGTAGTTCAACCTCTGTAGAAGCTACCTCTGTAGAAACCTTGCTGGCAATCTATCTGCTTGCCATGCCTTGATGTATTCCCCCACGCCCCTGCAATGGTATTCTTGTTTTTGTCCTGCATAGTGTCACCACATCATTTGTTTCCTACCTTTCTTTAATGGAACTGAAAGCAACATACCTTGGACTCCCAGGCAATCTTTCATTCAAACATTGACCAGGCCTGGTCCACTTAGCTCCAACAAGGGTGCTGCTCCATGTGCCTTCAGACAGTGCCCCAGAACAAAGGCATGTGTCCAAGTGAAACTCAGTTTTTAAACCTACAAATTCCTTTATTATAAAGTGACTTGGCATGAGTGGCATTCTTAAGAGTTTTAAAGGACACAAAGTGACCTTTTCAGCCTATGACCTTCCTAAAAGTCTTTACATGCTTTCTTAATATACGTTTTGGAGTCATGATAATTATCCCTTCTGTTAAGGCTATAAAACTAACATACTATTTCAATTCTGCATCAAATAGCTTTGGTGACATTTCATGAAAGCAGCAGATCTGCAAGGCCAAAAAGCTTTCTCACTTTAGTTACTAAACATTCTATTAGTGGTTGCATTGCCGATATAACACCATGAAAGGGATAATGCTTGCAACATCTTGCCATTTTTCATAATGATAGGCTAGCTAACAGCAAATAGATTTATAATGCATTTCTGCCATTCAAATACAATAGTGTAACTTCTGTGCCATTTTTCTTAAATGTCACTGTTCTTTTGCGAATACATTGACTTCTCTTTTTCAAATATAATTTGTATTTTTATCCTTCTAGTAAGCGGATGTCATGTTTTTTCCTTCTTATTATAGCCGAAAACAATCAGAAAGTTAATTCCCCTCCTTTCTTTTTTCTATTGCTCTTTTTTTTTGTTTAGCATTTTATCTGTTGCCTTAAATGGGCTGTAGGTTTAACATGCACCACATTCATCAGATTTTCTTTCTGTGTTAATTTATGGGAAGGATAAAATACAAAATCTGAAGGTACAATTGTGCCCTCTAGTGTCTCGTGTTCCATGACCATATTTGAATCATCACATCCACTTCACCAGAATGCAACACAAACCTGCCTTTAGGCTTTCAATCATTCATCCAAAATTTTCAAAATGAATGAAATAAGCATATATTTTAGAGAAGTATTTGAAGATCATAAGTCAAATGACTTTGTTAGATTTCTGATGACCTAATTTAACTTTTGCATACTGGGCAATTTTAAAGGGATGTTACTGATCTAGGCACATTTCAGTCGAGCTTCAGGCCTGGTTATGGTACCAAAACAGCCTTAGTCCCCCTGACTGATAACCTTTACTGGGAGAGAGATAGCGGAAGTGCTACGCTTATGATTCTACATGATATCTCTGCAGCTTTTGCTGTCACTGATTATGATATCCTTCTGGGATCACCCCGAACTTCTGCTTACGGGTCATTACCAAAGAACAGTACTGAATGACTACTGTTCAGGTCCATGGTATGTATATGTACTATGCATCCCTCAAGGGGGTCATCTAACTCCACTGCTCTTTAACATCTATATAAAACTACTGGAAGCTGTTATGCAGTGATTTGGAGCACCCAATGTCATCAGCATGCAGATGATACTCAATACTATCTCTTGGTTCTACCTGAATCAAGAGAAGATATTCAGGAGAATCAGTATCTGGACACTGACCATTGTCCTGTGGGTCAACAGTACATAGGTTCAGTAACTGGAATGTTGACCTGCTCTAGTCTAGGTAACATTCCCCCTGAGGGAGAAAGTACATCTATGAAAGAGTGCATTCTCCAATACCTTTCAACTCAAAATTTGTGATCTGGGACATAGGTCAAATTGTGGTCCCACCAGCAGGAATAGTATGAAGAACAGGAACCTACAATAGGGCATTCTTGGTGGTGGCTTCCTACGCTATGGATCTCACCCCACCTCACCCAAGGGAAAGCAGGCCACCCCCCTCTTTAACTACATTCAGTAAACATGTAAAGACTGTATCTTATTCATTCAGGCTTTTGGCCAATAATTCTATTAAGGTTTTATTCAGCTAGTTTTGATAGTTAGTGGTGTATCTTCCTATATACATAAAAATGTAAGGCTGTCATCGTGCAGCCCCCACTGAAGGATTTATAGTGCGGTATCATAATCCTGGATTGCTTGAAATCAGAATGGAGCCACCACTGGAGAATTTGTAGTGCCTCATCCCAATTCTGGATTTGCACAAAGTCAGAGTAGGGGAAGGGAGCAAAAGAGAAGGACGGTTTTATAGCAGTTTTAAACACTAGCAAAGGTTTGAATACAGAGAAGTAACATTTAATTATTTTGAAGAATTATTGTATGTATAACTGACATGGATAGTTCGAAGTCCTTTTTACTTTTATCTCTTATTCTCCTCTTTATTCCTATATTTTTAAAGTATTTTAATTAAAGATTTTCTTGATTTACAAAGGTGCAATGTCTCTCTTGTATTTTTTCCATGTAACATTTTTACACATCAGTTTTGTTTGTTTCCTTTAATAATATTATCTCTTTGTTCCCTTTCCTTTCCTGCTTTGTTTTTGTTTTTCCTCTGCTCTATTATTTTTTGTGGTCCTCTGTTCAGGATTAAAGAGGGGCTAACATGCAGATGAAGGTGATGGATAGTTAATGAAGATCCCTGAGTGTGGTGTAGGGAAGGGAAGATCTCCCAGGGTAAGAGGGTGGGAGAGGAAAAGGAAACTCCCAGTTGAAGAGCTGGGAGGGTTCACCTTTCTCTATGTGGGGCAAGTTAAGATTTATCTATGAAAGAGGACTTCTTTAAGTTTCTGGTTTTGCTTAGATTAGTTTGTTTTTTAATTGTAATGTATTATGAAGATCTTAATAACATTTTATTTTTTAAAAAGAGTGGGGAAAGAAGGAAAATTATTCAAAATGGTGCCTGGTGTTCAAATGGCAATGCCAACACCCCCACCTCAGAAACTCCCAAGATGAGTTTTGCAACAATATTCTGAGAGGTATCCAAACACACAGAGAACAAACAAACCATTTTTCAAAATATATAGTAGTTATTGTCAGACCTATACTTTATAATCCAGTTTCCACTAACACAACTATATGAACCATATCACTTTAATATGCAATTTCCTCCTAGCTGTGAGCTTTATGGATTAATTAAGGATAATTACTCATTATCATGGTCAGTTTGCTAAATTTATGTACTGTATTTCCTGCTTGAATTATTTAAGACATATTAATTATTTACATCTTTTTATTTCATTCAAGGAAGTTATTAGGAGCCAGATGCGGTTATTAGGCTTGGCAGACAAAGCAAAGTGCTGTCTCACGAGGGTAAACTACACAGCGAAGGGAAAGGGGCTGGCTTACTCATGATGACATCTGTAGATTACCGAAGAGATCCAAGACATGCTTTTAACTCCATCAAATGATGGAGACTCTGTATTACCTCTGCTTACTGTCTAGTGCATATTCCGATAAATCCTTGCCTGTGACCTTCACTCTTCCAACTCCAGAACGTTCAAACTGTGTCCCCCCCCCAAAAAAAGACCTCCTGCTCCTCAAATAAATCCATTTTTGTCCCTTACTGTTCCTTGTGCCTGGCATACTTCTACAATACTACTTCACTCCTCAAAACCCAACTTTGCCATGAAGGTGTTAGCACAAATTTACATTCATAAATTCACTAGGAGAGACAAGAGCCACCATGCCACTTACCTGGCAGATGGGTTGCTGTTTCTTACCTGGTGGTGAAGTGAGGCAGCAGGGAGGTTGGCATAGTGCAATGGTACCAGTGGAACCCATCTGGCGCTTTTGCTGATTCATTTGCACCAAACTGGCATCCCTACCACCTCCTGCTCCTGGTAAGTGGCCGCTACCCGCCTGGAAGGAAGCTAGTGTCGTAGCTCTCACCCACCTGGCAGGTCACTTCTGACTGTAATTCAGCTGTAACTGTACAGCACGCATATTTTTTCTCCCCACCCCACAGAGTCCAATTTTAGCTTCTTTAAGCAAGGACTAGACCTCTTGCACTGACTAGACCTCTTATGCTGCATCACCAATCTATGTTTCAGTACAACTGGATAGCCTTTTGAATAAAGATGGTGGGCTGAGCCTTTCAAAACTGTACTCATTTTAATCACTGATTTCAAAACAGCAGTGGTGGTAGTGGTGTTTTTTGGGGGGAGGTTAAAAATTCCCGAGCAATGCTGGGTACTGGACTGCTAGTTGTTCCTCACTTTTGAATAAATGGCCAGCTTCAAAAATATAATATGGCAACAGCACAACTTTTTAAAAAATAAACAGATCTCTTTCCACCCCCACTAAGCTTCTGTTCTAGACCAGAGGTTTGTAATCCTCCTCAAATCAGAACAAATAGTTGAGCCTTCCCCAAGTGTAACTAAGGCCCCATTACATGACACTAAGTATCACTGGGGACGAAATCAGGTCTCTCCCCCCCCCCAATTAATAGCAGGCTTAAGAAGGGGGTTGATTTTCACTAGGGCCACTCTTTCCTCCCCTGCTGCTGTCCTGATGAAAGTTGCATCTTTGTGTGGCTACCAGCCCCATAAAACAATAAAATAAAATAAAATAAAATCTGACAGGCACTAATTGGAGATTCCTCTCACCTCTGGGAGTATTAGCAATGTCATAAGGACTTTATCAGACTGCAACAGAGTTAAACCTCCTATTCCTGTATATTTGACCCTGATGAAACTCACCCCATGCCTGCCATTAATTAAGAACATGCTTGCATAGCTCCTAGTGGCACATTTGGTTTTTAGTGTGGCCTTATTTTACATGACAAGTGCGTGCTTGCCACAAATACCGTATGTAGCAGCAAACGACTGCTCACCAAGCTGCACTCCGGGTGGCTGTACCAATATTCCCTTCATGGTGTAGGCCACATTTTGCATGCTTGAAAAATCCTGCCAATGCATTAGAGTGAGTTATAAGGCGAATGTGAAATGGTTTGCATGGACCTGTGTTTTTAAAAAGCAAGGTGAAAACAGCCATAAATGAAAATCCTGTATCTCCGCCCTTTCTGAAAATATCATTAGTGGTGTGAGAGCCTGCTATGGAGAAGGCCATGTCACCGCTCTTTCCCATGTCAGCATCATCCTTGGAAGGAACTAAAACAGCACTGGCATGGGAAGGAGGCATAGTGCAGACATTGTCAAAAGTAAGAGTTCCTTTGGGAATAATCTTCTTGAGGTATGGGAAGGGTGACACTGCAGTGGCTTCCATGTCACAAAAAAGCCCGGAGGAGCCCACAGCAGATGGACCTGCTGGAAAACGGTCGTGTAAAAAGGGGCAAGGCAAAAAGAACAACAATCTCACTGAAGCAAAAACATAAAAAGCTGCCTTATGCTCACTTAGAATATTTATTCTTCCAGCCCACAAACTGGTGCCCTCTAGAGATTGTTGGACTACAACTACCATCTTTCTTGGTCATGCTGGTTGGGGCTGGCTGATGGGAGTTGAAACCCAAAACTTCTGAAGGTTTGTGAGGGGTGACTGACAGTGACTCTCCAGATGTTCAGGCATATGATTATCACATCATCTGCTACTTGATTCTTTTAGCTAGAGATGGCAGGAACTGAACACAGGGCCTTTTGCATGCAAAGCATGATGTAATCTACAACTGAGGGAAAGTCACCCCAGCATGTTTCTGCAGAAAACAATTCAGGAAAAGGGTAGTGCATTCATCTCCCCTGGCCATGGTTTTAATCTCTATAAGGGTGCCCACCTCCCATTTTAATAACTTTAGGTTAGTGAACTTTTCTGTCTGGGCATTTTCCAGCCATCTAAAATGGATATTCCATATATAGTTTTCTGACAGCAGTAAAAGTATTTGCTGCATTCCAATTCTGTTTGGAATCCAACCTCAGAGGCTTCTCCCCACCTAACATTTGTTTTTTTTCCAGTCGGGTGGATTTGACACAAATTCTTCTCTAGGGTTAGAACTGATAAAAATACCAGTGATTAAACACTGGAGCTTTTCATTCCTCCTCCCCTTGCCAGGCCCAACACCAGCCTCAGTTTATATCTGTGCAACCCCACTGAGAATGTGGCACTCTGTCTATGTACTGTAGCTTGTTTAAAGCACACACAGAGAGACAAAACATTAAACCTTGTTTGAAAATTTGGTCTTTCAGGATTCTCTGAGGCTCTTTTCTATGAAAGGACAACATGCAGCCCCAAATTTAAAAGCATTTTCCATTCACGGCACAGATTTTGCTCTCTGAAACTCTTGCCTCACTGTTAGCTCTTCATGTTGAAATTCCCTTAGGCTCCAATCTTACATACACTTACCTGGAAGTAAATTCTATTGAGCTCAATGGAGCTTCTTTCTGAGTAGACATGAATAAGATTGCACTGTTTCTTTTTATCCAAATCTCTCATGTGCATATATAAGCTAAAGAAAATTTCTGAAACTTCTTGAACAAGTAACATAATCTGGAACAGGTTTTCCTGTGTTGTGAATTGTGTTTAGTGCTAATACATTTGCATCTCCTTTAACATTTCACAGATGGAAATAGTCGCACACCAGCATACTTGCAACAGCCCTATTCTAACACCATGGATTGCTGCCGGAGAACTCCCACGCACATTGTAGAAGGTTCTTCTGTGCTGTGTTCATTTACTCTGCAACAGACTGTTCTGCACTGGGCTTGCTTCCTCATCACAGTTTCCTTATTTGTTTGTTTAGACTTACTTTTGAGGCCCCTGGGTCTTAAGGTTGCTGGGGGGGGGAGTTGTTGTTTTTTAAATTAAAGAACACTTAATCTCACAATGAATCTGGCTGCAGCTACTGTATTATACACTTAGGGTTGCCCTAACTTTTCAAAATGGTGAGACATTCCAGGTGCTTACTCAGGTTTTGTTTCCTCTGGGGAGGGGGGAGTCACGGGGGGGGGGCATAACAGGGATTTATAATGTGCAACTGGGAAAATGTTAGGTGTTTGATTATATAAAGTACAAACACTGGGGGGAAACGAAAGTGTGAACTATCTCCAGGCAAGAGCCCAATGCATCCCACTGTTCCACAGTAAGACAGGGACTTCAACCAGGTCACTATATGGACTGCTGTTATATGAATCCTCATCAAGCCTCATTCAAAATATTCATCCTTATGTAAGTCAGATAATGAACTGACAAAACGAAGCTGATAGTTGAATGAAATGTTTTGATTCCACCACCACCACCACCCATAATTATAACTTCTGAACTGAAAACACCACATATTCAGTTCTTGCAACTAGCAATGAGCTATTTGTTACACTATTTCAATTACGGATTTTTGCAAAACTACTGTGAAATACTCCTCAATAGATCTTTGACATGTTTTATTTCCCCCTCTACAGAGCGGCTTGCCTCCTTCAGCCCCAACCACATAATTTTGGTCTGAGCAGAATCCAAGTACATAGCCATAATAATAATTTAGTGTCAAGATCCTAATCCAAATATACTCATATTTCTTTGACAGATGCCCATGATTTCACTTTTAACTGATCCATTAAATCTCCGAAATGTTATTTCTCTGTATGAAATGTCAGCTAATCATTTCTTTTCTACGTTACGCATGCATTGTTCTGTAGTTTAGACACTTGAAACCTTAAAAAAGTGGGGGGGGGGAGACATTGACTATTTCCAAGGACACATTCACATTAAGAATACAATGTGGTCCTGCTAGTTCATGTATAGAGTTGTAATTTGCAATTTCTGCAATCATGGCAGCACAAATTTCCTGCAATAGCTGCAGGATACATATGTGTATCTCTAGACTTAGTGTGTGTGTTCTCCTGAGGTCAGTGGATACTGGGGCCTGCAACATTAACACACAATATTTAAAACAGACTTAAACAACAATATCAGTTCTAACCAATCTAGAGGTGTTATAAAAGTAAAGGTAAAGGGACCCCTGACCATTAGGTCCAGTCATGTCCGACTCTGGGGTTGCGGCGCTCATCTCGCGTTACTGGCCAAGGGAGCCGGCGTACAGCTTCCGGGTCATGTGGCCAGCATGACAAAGCCGCTTCTGGCAAACCAGAGCAGCGCACAGAAACACTGTTTACCTTCCCACTGGAACGGTCCCTATTTATCTACTTGCACTTTTGACGTGCTTTCGAACTGCTAGGTGGGCAGGGGCTGGGACCGAGCAACGGGAGCTCACCCCATCACGGGGATTCGAACAGCCAACTTTCTGATCAGCAAGCCCTGGGCTCTGTGGTTTAACCCATCTGCCAACTACAGGAACCGACATCTGTATTGTCTTCTATACCTGAAGTGGGTGAGACCTGAACACACAAGACTCACTAGCTTGGGTCCTACCCACAGACACTGAGGCTCCCATTCAAGCTTCATAAACCCTCATATTAGCTACCATGTTTTCCCAAAAAGTCTTTTTTTTCCCTCAAGAAAACACACTATGGCTTATTTTCGGTGGATGTCTTATATTGCACAAATGCATAGAAATCCTGCTGCGGCTTGTTTTATGGGTATGTTTTATTTTCGGGAAAACACGGTAGTTACAGCCCAGATCAAACATTATAATCCTCACATGGATATGTTCCGAGATGCAATCCATAAATAATTTACACTGGGAGAAATTGACATTTCCTCTTTTCTTAAGTCTTTCTGGCCTGAGAAGTCTCCTCTTTATTTCGATTGTGGCCCCACGGCTCCATTTTGTGCTATCTTAGTCAGACCTCTGCTCCTAATAGCGTAAGATAATGTATCAGCAAAGCATTGCTTGAAAGGATTCACAATAAATGGAAATGTACACAGATTTCTTATCTTTTAGGTTGTGACAGATGCATATTTATTGTCTTACTGAGCATTAAAAAAAAATCAATACGAGAACCTTTTATGCTACTCTGATATTCATAGTTAAAATATTCATTAGCCTTTTCCTGAACTATAAAGAGACAGCTGCATTCAGACACAAAGTAGCTTGGAACTTTGAATGTGAATGACATGTGCCCCACCCACGATTTTATATCGTGTTTAATTCAAGGCACTTTCTTGTGCGTCATCTGCTGATTCTGTGAAGTGTTGGCTCCTAGACAGCTAGCTAGCAACACAGTAGCATAGTGTATCATCATGATCACAAAGCCCCATTTTCCCACAAAGGCACACTAGCACAAGCAAATCTTATGCATGAATGCACCCACCCACCAACCACCAAAGAGAAGTACTGTGGTACCTCTGGTTACGTACTTAATTCGTTCCGGAGGTCTGTTCTTAACCTGAAGCACCACTTTAGCTAATGGGACCTCCCGCTGCCGCCGTGCCGCCAGAGCACGATTTCTGTTCTTATCCTGAAGCAAAGTTCTTAACCTGAAGCGTTATTTCTGGGCTAGCGGAGTATGTAACCTGAAGCGTATGTAACCCAAGGTACCACTGCATTCATTCTACTGTGAACCTACTAGTCATTCTACAGAACTTAACATATTGGATCAGAAAAATGGTTGTTCGTGCATAAATAATGTGCAAGGAACAGTGAAATAAACACAGCTGATTGTAACCAATTACTGCAATACAAAGGACTATGATAGAACAGCACTAACAATATCTGAAATAAATGGCTATATGAAAGTTATTTAAAGTTCACTAGATTTCCACTTGAAAGAGTGGGAAACAGTAACCCAGGCTAATAAAAACAGCAGGTTTATTTAGGACTATAAGCACATCAGGTACTCCAAGGGGAAATAAATTTGTAGAGCACTAAAGGATGCAAAGCCTTGACCTTAACAACAGCATAGGAACTATAATTTATTGATTGTAACAGTAACATATTGCAGAACACTTTTTGTTTATCAAGATGTCCAAAGGCTGACATTCACTACCCATTTTATCCACTAACCATTCCATCCACTTCATTCAAACGTAAAATGAATAGATGATTGATTCCCATCCTAGCAACCAGGGATTAACAGAAGCAGGGGAAGAAACTAGTAAAATAATGCCATTGCTGAACATGTTTGTGAAACATTGAAGTACCATATGGCCAAAAGCTCATTCCAGTTTACTCTCTTTTTAAAAAAGTTTTTGGTTTTTCACATTGTAAGCCCATTTTTTGTATTAAATAGAAAACTAAACTTTAGACAGGCTTTGGCTTGGATTTCCCATAATGCATAGGCTAATTTTTATGTTACATGGGAGTGGAAGAGTGGTTGTTGTTTAAAGTTTTGCATTTTCTTCATGTTTAATCACTCAAAGCTTCAAACCCCCAAATCTAACCTTTATTTATTAACAAAATGTGATTTTGTTGGCGACTAAATTTACACTTTGATGCTTTTGAATTATGGTGCTGGAGGAGAATCTTGAGAGTCCCATGGACTGCAAGAAGATCAAACCTATCCATTCTCAAAGAAATCAGCCCTGAATGCTCACTAGAAGGACAGATCCTGAAGTTGAGGCTCCAGTACTTTAGCCACCTCATGAGAAGAGAAGACTCCCTAGAAAAGACCCTGATGTTGGGAAAGATGGAGGGCACAAGGAGAAGGGGACGACAGAGGATGAGATGGTTGGACAGTGTTCTCGAAGCTACTAACATGAGTTTGGCCAAACTGAAAGAGGTAGTGAAGGATAGGCGTGCCTGGCGTGCTCTGGTCCATGGGGTCACGAAGAGTCGGACACGACTGAACGACTGAACAACAACAACAAAATTTACACTAGTAAGACCTTGTTATCCTGAGAATAGTTCCTGTTTGCTATATCTATGTGCCATAGTGAAAAACTCGTATGTGTAACAGTGCATATGCACTAAAGCCTTCCAACGTTACCTCCCCTAATAAAATAAAATATGTTTAGGTCTCAACTGATTCAATCGTAAATAAAACACAAGTCTTTTCCAGAGCTGAATGACCCTCTTTTGGCCTCCTTTGAGATTTGCAAGTAAAATCAAAGATGTTTTCTGAAATGCAAATTGTACTTTCCTATGATGTATCAACAGATGGCCTTCATTCGTCCTTACAGACTAATTTCCAATGGACCAAGTTTAGTGTCTAAAATCTAATAATGCTAGCACTAAACAATTATATATATATATTTAAAAATACAGCATCAGAAGGACAGTTGGCTTGACTGTTTTCCTGCATATGTGTACACAGGTGTAAGATACAAAATATGGCATTTGTATTCCATTACACATGTAATTCACAAGTACATGTTTTGCTATGTATACATTTTAGAAAGCACCACACGTCTTTGTAAGGCAAATTATGTGCTCTGTCAATTTTCACACATGACTGTGCACCTAGGGTTTACAACTTTTTATTGTGACATCTCTGCAGTGAAAAATGTAATGTGCAATGCTTCCTTATTAATGAGCTCACAGAGAAATAGTCACACAGCACACTTTAGCCAGGGTTGCATGCAGTGAAGTTTTCCTGTTTGCACAAGGACTTCCACTTGTACAGCAGAACCTCCTCAACCTCTCCTTCTCCTGTGCACACTAACTCTGTGAGAAGTATTTCACCAACCCTCCAGAGTAGATTTGGGAGTGGGAGGGAGCAAGAAAGAGAGGAGAGGAGAGGGAGGGGAAGTTCTGCTGCGCAACTGGAAGTCCTAGTGTGAATGGGACAGCTTTGTTAGATACAACCCATATACACTTTCTCTGGCACTAAGGCTGCAATCTTTAGCATAGTTACTGGAGAATAAATCACCTTGAACTCAGTGAACTTATTTCCACTCTAGGTGGCTATTACATAATTGCCATTCACTGCTCGCTCACTTTTTATGGGGTATCTACATATTATCATCAAAACAGTGTCCTCTGTTTCCCCAACACTCTTTCCATCTTTTCTCAGGTGGCAGAAGTCAAACCTTTTGCAAGCAAGGAAACAACAACACAGTCTTCACAGATGTGGGCAAGAAAAGGCACAAACCTAGGTACTGTACATGTACTGATCTTCAGTATAGGAACAGGCATTGTGCAACTGTTATGGGGAACATTTTGGCATATTAACTGCTGCATGGAACCTCAATTTTAATTATATTTCCAGCTGATAGTGGGAATACCAAACTTCTTCAAAGCCTTAGATGTCCCTAGTTGACTAAATAAGCATGTATAGCTACTATCCTGTGAGAAATTATTTAAGATGAAGCTCCACTGAACTCAATGGGAGTTACTTCTGAGGAAACACACATAACTGCGAGATTAACTCTCTGTCAAATTATCAAATAGAAAATGGGCATTAATTGGTTCACCATCTAGTACAAATAAAACAAACAATAGTAGCAATCTTTGCCATCATACAGTTTCACAGTCCATCTTCAGCTTGTTCCGTCTCTTCCCTTTGCTGGAAAGAGCCCTGGAACATGAACTTTGACACCAGCTGCTGCACAAACACCCATGTATAGTGTAGTGTAAGTGTAAGCCACTTTGGTAGTCAATCTGACTGAGTATAATACAAACAAGCATAAAATATAATAACCAGGAATAATTTGTAACATTTGTAAATGTTTCTGAAATATGTGCTTCTTTCATTTATGCAGGACCTTCTAAAATAGTATATGACCAGAACCTTTTTCAACCTGAGAGACACATTTCCTCATGAGCAACTTTCTAGGGGCCACTGTTTATCCTGTGAAAGAGTCTTCTGCATGATAACAATAGCACCTGCCATGGGATATATGTCGTGGAACAGAGACAGTGCTTTTTCTGGGGGGGATGCAGAGGTACGCATACCCCTAAACATTTTGTGAATCTAAGTTTGGCCTCATTGAGGGGCAGTATTTCAATATGAGTAGGAATATGAGAGTACCCCTAAACATTTTTTTAGAAAAAAAAAGCACTGAACAGAGACATACATTTGGGGAAAGGGCTACAATGCAAAAATTACAGAAAAGATTTTTTAAAAAAATCATAGGGTTGTGTGGATACATTTAGGAGATGTTTTATTTCCATCCTTCTGACTCTTAATTGCTTTTCTCACATCAACTCCTCCCTCTGTGTATCTTCTTTCCTTTCTACCAGTTTCTACCCCCAGACTGAGATCAACAGGTGCATTTTTTCTCTGTGCATTTATATATGCACAAAACTGTTGATTTTATTCTCCAAAGATATCAGCATCGCAACCATTGACCATCCCCTCCACTTTCTCCTGCTAGATATACAGTATATAATCCTGCTCCTGGGCATACAGTACTCCATTTCCACAATGGCACTGGGATCTAGCATTAGGTAACTGTACCAGCAGTGAAAATTAAAAGGATTAAAAAATATGTTATCTTAGAAAACGGTCAACAAAAGAGGCTCAGACAGGGGATTGGGGGGGGGGGGAATTTACATTTACACTGACCTATATCTATAGCGATCAACTTCTTGTGCTACGGAGTGGTAAATGAAGAGGTAATCAATTTATGAAATTCTTGTTTGCTTTTAAAAAAAGAAAAAACCTCTCAAAGTGGTTTGCAAAAAACAACAACAAACAAACTCAAGAAAAAGCAACAAAAAATACAGTCACACTTTAACACATAACAAAAGTTAAAATGATAGAATGCTCAAACCTTTGTCAGGACAAATGCAGGACAAACTAGAAAACACCCAAATGCCCTGGTTAGCACAACACCAATTACATGCCCTCTTGAACAATCCAGCAGTAAAATCAGCAGCAACTAGACCCCTGACATTCCACCTATGAAGCACAATTGGCCCACTTGACCCAGCTTTGGTCGCAGTGACCTAGAGCATGCAAAGAGCGAGGCTGGCCCAGCTGCACTACATTGAGGTGACTTGTTTCAGATGACCCAAGCAACAAGCTTTATGGGACTAAACATGTTTTATTAATATTCATTCTATTTAAATTTAAATATCTCTGCTGCTTTTCTATCGCAAGATATGCTTCAGGATATTACTGAGGGGCATCCTGCCTAACTGCCAATGGGACACAAGTAAAATGCAAGGTAAAATAGCCTGCTGTTAGGTCTCTTAAATCCACCAGCGAAGACAGGCATCATATTTCTTCAATATAATGTTGTTTCAGGGAATAATTTTAGCTCTGAGCTGTGCTGGCTGCCTTGCACACAACTCCCAGCTGCAGTTAAATAAACCTTCCAGAGGGTTCCCCACAAAAAAAAAACATACCAAACTTCTTAAAGGGATAGAACTTTTTCTTTTTAGAGTAACACTAAAAATCAGTAACAAACAACAGTACAACAAGGTAATATCAGCACACAACAACTTTCAATAAATGTGTCTTGCTTTCTTCTGGTTTTGTTAAAACCTTTCAAAATTGTATTAGTTTCTGGTGCCTGTTTGCTCATAGTTTTCTTTTAATGGGATTTGGGGAGTTTTCTCCCTCCAAAACATGCCAAACTACAGTCTCCCACACACTAGTTACACGAAAAAGGTTCTTTTCCCTCACAATCCTTTCAGGGAGAGCACTTCATAATTTTATACTTCTCGGGCGCATTCCTTTGAACTTAATTGGCACTCCTAACTTTGTTTAATTGCCAGTTTAATACTTAGAAAATTGCCTTCTGATTTTCAATGTGCAGTCATTAACGGATGAATAGATGGTGCGCTCACAGTTGTCTTGAACCTAAATAATTCTCTCACATCTATTAAAAATGACTATAATAATGAAGGGCATTGCTTATGGTTTCTGTGCCTTTTTTAAAAAAAATTACCAGACCAAGTCGCTTCACATCAATGTGCCTAGCATAATAAGCATGCTACTATAACAGCTTAAATGTTTGGCAGTCGCATGGATTCTGTGAGAGAAGCTCAACCATTTCCATAAACTACACAACATGACAAAGCACTCCAGCACAAAAATAATATATGGAGAAAGATACCTTCTTATTCGGGACTGGCCCAAGACGTTTTGCTGCCTAAGGTGAAGGGCAAAATGACAACTCCCTCAAAGCCACGTAGGGAAGCTGAGACTGGCAGTCGAATCTTACTTCAGTACTGCTGATGGGATAATATGCTTCACTGCACCTGAGGGCAACAGCACAGCCACACCTGTGCTAAGCATTTAAAGCACTATCATCTCATTTTAACCAGTCCTGGCTTCCCCAAAGAATCATGGGAACAGTTGTCTGTTAAGGATGCTGGGAGGTGTTTAGGACACAGCTGATGATCGCCAGAGTGGTTTAAAACTCCATCCCTCTTCCCAGGGAACTCTGGGAAATACAGCTCTGTGAAGGTCTCCTAACAACTCTCAGCACCCTAACAAACCAAAGTTCCCAGGATTCCTTGGGGAAAACCACAAACAGTCAACTGTTCAAAGTAGTATAATATTATTTTAAATCTATAAGGTTTGATGGGGTCTTTGGGGATGCAGGGCATGCCAATCCAGTCCACTCTCCACAGCTGCATCAGTCTGCCTAATGATGGGGTTGGGCCTGTTTATATTTGCTGCATACTAGGCCAGTTTCAGAATTCCAATAGCAGATACAGCAAAATAATAGTGTGGTTTTTTAAAAAAAAAAAAAAAAAAAAGAGAGAGGACGATGAACTGTACCTACTGGCACAGAGCTTCCTAAAGTAGTATTCTGTGCATTTGGTTTCTTAGTACCATATTGAAACAATGTAGTTTTAGTTTAGCCATGCTCAGATAGTGACCCTCCCTTTTACACACACAACACCACCCTCTCATGTTGCCTGGTGCTTGACAAAATTACTGTTCTTATAGTCCCAGGCAGGCAGCAACAAGAGATTTATTGAGTCCTTGGAGGAGTGCCATACACTCTGGTGATTTGCATTTGGCGTGGTGGCTCAGAAATGTCACAGGCCACTCCAGATGTCTTTTTTATTGTGCATTCATGATTATTTGTGCTCATAATGCTACCAGGGTAGTCATGCACAATCCCACTTTCAATACCGTTTGCAAATTTTGGGGTGGTCACACTTCTTCATTTCTAATCAGTGCGTACCCCATAACTTCCTCCTGAAATCCTATAACGTCTTATACCACAAATCTGGTTTATTTTTGCATCACCTTTGTTGCACTATAGCCCCTCCAGAAAGCAATAATGTAGTAGTAACATTGGGAAAGCATTGCAGAGCAAATTAGAACAGAATAAATCCACACCAAATGCACTATTATTGTGTTAAAAACGTATTGTGGAATACACCTGGACTTGAATCTGGAAGTTCCCTAGAGTGTGTGCTTAGGATTGCAACCTTAGAGGTATTATCAAAAACTAGAGTTAAGTGAACAGTATATTGGCTTTCAACTAAACAAATCCTTCTTGGTGGTTGTTGTGGATTTCCGTTTTGTCATAGGCACCAAACTCTGATCACAGCCCAGTCGATTCTGACAGCTCATGTAAATATAATATTGTTGAGCAACAATGGACTTTAAAAGGGTAGGCAGCTGTGGAGCACACTTCAGTCTGACAATTAATTGTAATTGTTGCTTATTATAAATACAGGGCAAATTAAAATTATCTAGCTATGAATAATTTTGAGACCATAATTTCCATGAGTTTGTTTTCAGATGTCACAGGCCTAGCTGTGACACTGATTACATTGACCCACATTGCAACCTAACGTGTCAAGGCAGCAATTCACAGTCGGTACTTCCTTGCACAGTATTCCATTTACAACAGCATCCCTTATGATACATTATGGATCTGGGTGACACCACCATCCCCCTGCCCCCAATTGTGGTGCTTGCCTAAATTTGGGTTAGTACCTGCCAGTGTGCTGATTACTAAGATCACATCTACACCAAATATTATGGGGCTTCTGCAGCAAGGCCTTTAAATGTGGCTGAGGCATTGCTCTTGCACTATCAGCTGGAAGTGAAATCAAAACAATGGTCCCACACAACACTTACAATGCAATCCTATGCACATTTACTCAGAAGTTCTGTGGGGCTTGCTATCAGGAAAAGGTGCACACAGGAATGCAGCTTTAAAGAGCATTGTTTTTTCCTGCTAAATATCTGCAACTACCTACTTTTCAAACATAATTATGTGTGAATCAAATGGAAGTGAACCTCTTGCCAAATATTTTTGCTTGCTTGCTTAGAAATACATTTCTTCTCCAATGAGTCAACAGAGAGAGAGAGAGAGAGTTTTGATGCCGGCTTTGGAACAGTGTCCAGATACGGAGCTTTCTTTTCATTCTTCTTCATCATGCAGGACCACACGATGACCACTTGAATTTGGACATGGTACAGTGGAACCTTGTGTTACGTACCATCCTCCTTGCGAACACTGCAGGTTACAAGCTCCGCTAACCTGGAAGTAGATGCTCCTTGTTGCGAACTTTGCCCCAGGATGCGAGCGGAAGTCGCATGGCAGCAGCGGGAGGCGCCATTAGCGAAAACGCGCCTCATGTTACAAGCGGTTTTGGGTTACAAACGGACCTCCGGAACGAATTAAGTTCGTAACTGGAGGTACCACTGTACTGTACTTGGAGAAGAGATATCATAACACGGCTTGCTATGAATACTGCCCTGTCTATGAAATCTAGCAATAGGCAACTGGAGTTCTGATGCCTGCCCCCCTACACAAATTTGCAACCCTAGGTGACTTATTCTCTCCCATGAGGCCAAAGCTGACATGATAGAGAATCTAGCTGCACCTTTCTCCCTTTCCCATTAAAAAATTACTCAAGAAGCTTAGGCAATATGATGCTCTCTCCTTTCTCAGGGAAATTTGGGGGTTTGGGGTGGGGTTTCGGACGGGACAATCATATTGTGATATGTGGAAGAGGGCATAAAAACAATCTTAAACTGGTATAACAGTGATTCCTTCCCCCTCAAGGAACTCTGGGAACTGTACTTTCAGGAGGGAGGATCTTATCCAGGTCCTTAAGGTAAAGGTAAAGGGACCCCTGACCATCAGGTCCAGTCGTGTCCGACTCTGGGGTTGCGGCGCTCATCTCACTCTATAGGCCGAGAGAGCCGGTGTTTGTCCACAGACAGCTTCCAGGTCATGTGGCCAGCATGACTAAGCCGCTTCTGGCGAACCAGAGCAGTGCACGGAAACGCCGTTTACCTTCCCGCTGGAGCGGTCCCTATTTATCTACTTGCACTTTGACGTGCTTTCGAACTGCTAGGTGGGCAGGAGCTGGGACCGAGCAATGGGAGCTCACCCCATGGCAGGGATTCGAACCGCTGACCTTCTGATCAGTAAGCCCTAGACTCTGTGGTTTAACTGACAGCTCCACCAGGGTCCCCAAACTACAATTCCCAGAATCCAGGCCTGACAGCTAAACAACTTCTTCTTCTTCTTCTTCTTCTTCTTCTTCTTCTTCTTCTTCTTCTTCTTCTTCTGCCCATCTGGCAAGCTGTATAAAACTAATATAACTCATAATATAGAAGTGTAATTTTACAGCAATGTAGATGCTATTTTAATGCCATTTTTTTTAAAGGACCATCGCATCAAGATGCATTTTCCCAAAATATGAGGACAAAAAGGGACAAATAGACATTTTGAAAATGTTTTGTTTTATAGCTATTGTGTTTCCAGAAAGTGCACAATTTGTTCCTGTTTTCTTTTAATGCTCGAGACCAGCTTTAAGAAAAAGAAAAAAGTACTCTCCTGTATGGTTCCAAGTGAATATGGAATTAATTTTGTTCACAGTAACCGCATATACTGTATTACAAATGTTCCTTGCTAATTTCTGCTAGAACCTCACTTTGCTCTGGGTTACTGAGCACCTAATTAGCCTTCATTCAAGTATTAACCTCATTTTAACAATTCTGTTAGCAGCTGCACTAGTAACTACCCATGCTGGATCAGGCACGATGTCTGTCACACTGGAACAACACCATGGAAACAGCTACCATTGACAGATGTAGTACTATAGAGTACAGAGAAGTGGAAAGAGAGGAAAACATCAGGCTGGTGGAAGGACTTAAGGCTGTATTAAGGACCCATCAGAGCCATTAAAATCCAGGAATAAAAATACAGTTATACTCACTTGATAGATTGTGCTAAGCAAAGCAATTATAAAGGGTATTGCAACCAACAGAAATCATAACAGGATGTAATCATCACCACCCTTTGCTTAGTTTAGGATGCTGCTATAATTACATTAGGGCTGCTTACACACTCTACCTTCAAAGTGCATTTCCCTCTTCCAAGAATTCTGTGCACTGCAGTTTGTAAAGGGTTTCTGGGAATTGTAACTCTGTGAGGGATAAACTACAGTGCCCAGAATTCTTTGAGGGAAAGAATGTGCTTTGAACGTGCTTTAAAGGTACAGTTGTACTCAGCCAAGCACAAGCTATTCCTTTCACAACTGCAGCTCTGCACTGCACTACAATAAAATGCAAGTTGTTACCTTGAGGATTGTTTCTGAGTACGTCTACTTCTTTACCTTAACCATACTAGTCAACACTATGGTCAGGGTGAGTGGACTGAACTGCCACATTTTAATATAAAAGGTTACATTATCTTTTGTGAAAGGATGTACCGGTATATTGAAATGCTTCAGAAATAAAGAGCACTGTCATTTCCTGCACAACTGTTCCTTAATCTTTACCTGTGTATTTTCTGAGCCTGTTTGATCTCTAGATAAGTCACTTCAGCTGTAACCAGGTGTTCTGCAACCTCAGCAAACATTTAAGGGAGGGAGAGAAGATGAAAATAGACAGGTCAATGGGCTTTGGAAGCTTCCATGGATTACAGATCCCTTTCTAAAAACATATGCCTAATGGGAGAACACCAGCAAATAATGCATAGCACAAAGTAAGTCCCTACTGAATTCAGTGGGTCTTACCCTCCAATAAGTGGGATTAGGGATTGCACCTAAATTCAGCAATTATTCAAACCCTGCTCCGCAGTCACAATTTATGGCACAATTTAGAGCTGCTATACAAGACTGCATAAAGTGTGGGAGACAGAAAGGAAACAACTGCTATGTAGCTATAACTGCTTCAGACTATTAGTTCTTGGATAGAATATCAAGATTCACAAATATGATTATTGACCTAAGTTTAAAATTAAGATGTGGCACAAAGAGGGACTAGAAGTGGCAATTATACAGTAGTTCTCTTTTTCTGGTTATAGATAGATGGTGATGCAAAGGCTTGGACCAGTCAGGTCATCAGCTCAGGAGGCACCGGCCACATCACAACTGCAGTCCCGATAGATTCCAATAAGCCCATACAAGAAGGTTATTCCAGACTTTTGAAAGATGCTCAGGTTTAGCAAGCATCGCAATGAAGTTCTATAACTAGGGCGTAGCCATCATTTATCTTGACATCATAATTGAGCTGATGACCTGACTTTTCCAAGCCTTTGCATCACCATCAATCTATAACCAGAAAAAGAGAACTACTGTATAGGGAATTTCACCCAAGGTTCAGCTAGTGAGCTATTTTAACAGGTTGCATTTATATATGCCTACCTTATTTAACCATAGCTTTAACTATATGGACCTTTGTCGGCAAGGCGATGTCTCTTCTTTTTAAGATGCTGTCTAGGTTTGTCATTGCTTTTCTCCCAAGAAGCAGGCGTCTTCTAATTTCATGACTGCTGTCACCATCTGCAGTGATCATGGAGCCCAAGAAAGTAAAATCTCTCTCTGCCTCTATTTCTTCCCCTTCTATTTGCCAGGAGGTAATGGGACCAGTGGCCATGATCTTAGTTTTTTTTATGTTGAGCTTCCGATGGATCGCTGAAGAATTGATGCTTTTGAATTATGCTGCTGGAGGAGACTCTTGAGAGTCCCATGGACTGCAAGAAGATCAAACCTATCCATTCTTAAGGAAATCAGCCCTGAGTGCTCACTGAAAGGACAGATCCTGAAGCTGAGGCTCCAATACTTTGGCCACCTCATGAGAAGAGAAGACTCCCTGGAAAAGACCCTGATGTTGGGAAAGATGGAGGGCACAAGGAGAAGGCGATGACAGAGGATGAGATGGTTGGACAGTGTTCTTGAAGCTACTAACATGAGTTTGACCATGGGGTCACGAAGAGTCGGACACGACTAAACAACAACAACCTTATTTAAACAAGGTGATGTCACCTGCAATGAGCATGCACAGGATACAAGTTGATAGAAAGCAAAACTCCAGAGCACATGAAGCATAGTGTATGAGGAAAGCCTTATATGCGAGAGAGTCTATTACTCCCTGCAAAAAATTCTATCTTGGGACCTCTCATACGCACTCAGGAATTAAATTCTGTAATTGTACTTTATACTAACTGAGCCTGACAACTATTTATTCTTCTAAATATCACACTCAAGAGAAGTGTTCTCCTGATATAATTAAATATAACGTGTCTTACTGATGAATGCCAAGGCAAAGAAAAATCAAGTATCAAGAATAATAAACACAGGGGCAAACCTGAGCTTCATGTAGCAGTTTTGATTCAAATAGCTGCCTTTTTCATTCCATGTTATAATACTAAATATATGGATGAACTGGTGTAGAAGATGAACATTCTGCTATAACAATAAAGCTGCACTGCTGGCAGTTTAATGCACGAATTTACAATTTAAATTTACATCCATTGCACTCCAACAATTCACAGCTTGGATGCATCAAGTTAACTACTTAAAGTTCTCATACTGGTTAGGCAGTTGTTCATAATAATTTTACAGGAGTGCTTACACTTCATGTGCTCACAAATTACATGGCAGTTATCTAGGCATATTCATAAGCATTTACCTTCTGGGGGGAGGGGCCAGATACAGTCATACCTCGGGTTATGGCCGCTTCAGGTTGTGCAATTTTGGGTTGTGGACCGCGCCAAATCCGGAAGTAGCGGAACGGGTTACTTCCGGGTTTCGACGTTCGCGCATGTGCAGAAATGCTAAATCGCACTTTGCACATGCACAGAAGCGCTGAATTGTGTCGCACGTGTGCGCAGACACAGCAGCACGGGTTGCAAACACTGCAGGTTGCAAACGCACCACCCACACAGATCACGTTCACAACCGAGCGTCCACTGTAGTAGGATGAATACTTACCACATTATCCAGCTCATGCAGATGTATCCAGATCTTTCTTGAGTCTGTGATGATTCTTTGTTTCTGCATGTGATCCATGGGTGCTATTCCAGAAATCAGGTCCTCCCTCACAGAGGGCACGTGTTGCAGTGCAACCTGGCAACCAGACTCTGTGTTGTGGGTAGGATCGCCTGGATAGCCACAACACCCTATTGATAGGTCCCTCGATGCTGGGAGCAATCGGGCCAATGGGACGCAAGTAAAGGGCATTGAGGGACCTATTTAAGCCCATGTACGTGCGCCTGAGCTTCCTCTTGGGGCTAGTGCATCGGAACACCCGCCCACCTCTCCCTATATTTAGGGCTTGCGCTTGACCTTGCTATGTCATCGTGTGTCGCCTGTCGTTGGGACAGGGGCACGGCAGGAATTTTCCCCACTTGGCTGATTGGCTGGTGCCATTTGGGTTTCACCTGCCACGTAGCAAATTGTCACAACTTGTAAGGTTGCAGATAGGCTCTGGTTCAAGTGATGGGATGGCAGAAGGGTCTCACCATCCCTATGTGAAGAGTATTCCAGTAAAGGAATCCAGGGACTCAATGGTTTGGTCAACCCTGAGAGGGGTTGTGCCCATGCCGAAGTCCGGGGGACATCAGGGTGGCTGACTAGCAGGGTTCCTGCTTTCCACTGTCCCTGGTGTTCACCCTTGGCTGACCTATGATAGAGCTCTGGGTCAGCGCTGCCTGCAAGGGTGCAGGGAGCTATTCGAACCAGAGCTTATGCAACCACTCACTTGATTGTAATCAATAAAGTTGTGGCCTAAATTCTGCCAAAAAACCAAACCAAATATCTGAGTCATGTGTTAATTTATTTCTGGGGGGTGGTTAAAAGGTCTAAACATTTAAAAGTCATATCTGTATCTAGTCTAAATGCATTAAACTTGTAGACACTGGTTCTTGCATCTATAGCATTCCTTTACCTAATTAGCCATTTTCTTTTCTGTGTTAGCCACTGTGATGTTTTTGTAGGGTGCAATCATATCCCCCTCCGTGACCTTTTTGCTTGCCTTAACAGAACAAGCTTTATCATTATCTGCTTGTAAGATAAATGGTCTGTTCCTCTGATCATTTTGGTTGCCTGGTCTCATGTATTTCAGCATGAATGCCTCCTTCTACAACCTTAATAATTTAGAGTGGGCACATTATTGAACACACAATCTTAACAATGCCTGCTACAAGGATGTCAGTACTTTCCAAAGCTGTCCATACTCAACAAAGCTGATATTCCAAAATGAGAATAATTGGTGATGGGGGTCAGGTGCCAATTTAGACTGGGGAAATGGTGCCATAAAGAGAGTTCTATACCTCACCACCTCATGTTCTGGTCTAATTTTCAGTTCGTGTGGCCTGCTTTGCAGTAAATAATAAAAATGGTCACAATTTTCTCACATCAGATGTGTTTTGGCCCATAGTGCATTTACACTTTTTGATCATTTCTGAAGACTTAATTTCTGTACTGGGGCATCAAAGACACTTAGGGATTAATTTAACATTAGATAAAATCCTTACACTGATATCTTTTTCCTCTTCAATCATTTCCTGCTGCTGAATGTCCCACCCAGTGATGCAAATGCTAATTATCTCTCCCCAGATGCATGACCTTGAACTCCACACTACTGAAGTTCAGCAGGTCTGTTACTTAAATTCAGTTCATTCTGTTTGATTTGTGGAGTCTTCTGCATATGTGGGATATTTCTGATCCAGGGCTTTATTCAATTCTTGGAAAGATAATTTTTAAGCAAGCATATGAGTACCTCCAAGTAGAAAAGGTACAGTGAGAACTGCTCCATTACCCAAGATCCTAGTTTTTTGTTGCATCCAATATTTGGATATAGTTCCACTGAAAGAGCTTGATGAATAATGGAAAATATAACTCCCACATAACATTCCCATGTGCCTGTGTTCATAAAATCACTTTCAAAAGTCTATTGTGGTCTCTGACAACCACATCAGAAATGTAAAATGTCTCCTCCTTTTTAATCACCTGAAAATAGGATCAGTATGTGCTTACTTCCTTCAGTAAATAAAATATTGCATAAAATAAACTGCAAGGATGATCCCATGCATAGCTCATCTAAAAATTAAATTTGGTCTCTTCCCACTACTAAGCTGCCACCAGTTGCATCTTTCTGAATGGAGATTAATTGACTTCCACCAGCACTCTTTCTGGGTTCTCTGAACATACATTTCTCCTACCAACTGTTCACACAACCTTAAAAAACCCTGCCACTCTCACATTTTGTAGTCCAATAAAAGAGTCACATTCGAGCAGTGATATCAGAGAGCTCCAATAAAAATGGAAACAGGACCAGAAACTGCCAATGTTGCTTATTCATTCCATGTCCAGAACAGAATTCAATTCAGCAAATATTATTGGTATTAATTGTCATTGTTGCTTTCAATCCGCAAATTATATATAATTGTTTATATTCTCTCTGCCCCATTTGCATTATGTTTCCTTCATTGAAATGAATTGGGTGGAGAGAGAAAAAGACAATGTAATTACATAATGAATTATGTAAATTATGTATTTTCAGCACAGCGGACAGAAATAGTGTAGTTTTTAGCAGAAGATGAACTGCAACAGAACATAAACAGTGCTGCATGTGATGAATGCAGGGCAGAACAGAAAATGATTCCTACACCCAAACAGAGAATAGCAGAAAACCACAAGCTGACAAGCTTGGTGTAGCATAGAGCAACATACATAGCAAAGGTTCCAGATGCTAGTGATATATTTACTCACCAAGCTGGACAGAATTCTTCGCAGTCAAGAGAAAATGCTTAAAAGAAAACACCATGTGCGCCTATAGTTTTGCAGTCATCTTGGTAGAAATATTGTCCACCCTGTAAGCAGTGCTAGCCCTGCCATGCAACTCGATGAAGGTACCTGCTTCAGGTGTGGCACTGTGAAGAAGGATAGATGAAGAAAGGAACTGATGTTTGTATATTGCACCAAGGTTTTTGTTTTCAGTGTTGGCCCAGGCAATAGGGAGATGCCATTTGGGCTCCACTTCAGGCAGCAAAATGGCTTGGGCCAGCACTGACTGAAAGTGCCATTTCATTCTTTCTTTGAGTGTAATCCAGTCTTTCTGCCCCAACCTTTAGTGGCGTCAGAAGAAGAGCAGTGCTTGTTGATGCAGTGGAAGTCTGATACATAATCTACCCAGTCCTTCTGTGTACTGATGACTCTCCTGAAAGTGAAGCATTTTTGGGAAGGGGGAAAAAACCCAGGATGGCCTGGGATGTTATCTCTCTGAATGCCCTTTCATATCATCACTGACAATGAAAGTTGATGTTTCACCTTGTGTGCCCTCCTCCAGCTTTAACATAGAGATCAAGTCACTTTCTGGAAGCTGAGCAACTGCATTTCCTGAAACCCAAGCTTCTTACACCTTGTGATGGAAAAAAAAAATTAGGGCAAGGAAGAGCAACAAAAAACATTTGAGTATGAAAAAGAGAAAAGAACGTGAATTAAAAATAATCAAGGGTGGAGGGGGCATACTTGATGGGTTTCTCTCTTTTTGATAAGTTAAAAGTATGGGGAAGAATGGCTGGAAACCAGGGATAGGGCTGCTTATTTTGCTGCTATGGGCATTTGACAACAAGCAGATTAGGACCAGTGAGAGGAACATTTAGTCATAATGAAGGACCCACACAGGTTCCATCTGCCTCATCCAACATGCAGATGCCGCTGCCGAAATTTGGAGTGCAAGGCTGGAAGAATGTGGGGGGTATGGAATAATCCCATGGAGAAACAGGTTTCACCACTGTACAAATGAAACTAATTGTGGGAACATGAGGTAGGGATATCAAGGCCAGAAAAAGAAAATTGCATAAATATAAGATCAGAAATGCATCAAATCCAGCATGTGGGGAGCTGCTTTAACCAAAATGTATTAATTGGGAATGAATTGGTATTTGAATAATTGTATTTATCAGGAAGCAATTGCTATTGTTATAATTGGGCTATTATTGGAAAACTACTAAAAATTAATTTGGAGGCAATGAGATAGCATGTCCCTACAACAGCTGGAAAGGAAGGGTGGCAGTAGCAGAGTAACAGCTTATTCAGAAGAACATTATCAACCTTTCTCTATCCTTGAAAAAGTTATTAGATGAGTTAATTTAAAATCTGTGATGCCTTTATGTAATGCTTCTTTAATATGCCACAATATTGCAATTTTGTTTAACTATTAAAGAATATTTGCTTTGGAAAACAAAAACAAATGTGCATTATTAATGAACAATGACAACAAAAAATTACAGTTCATGCAAGGGTAAGTTTTAACCAAGGCTTACAAAGGGAAAAAAACAACCTTCATTTAACTGCTAGCCAAAGATATTTATATAATACGTTCCTGGTCATTTATTTATTTATTCAGAGATTTCTCTACTGCTCATCACCAAAAATGGTCCCAATGTGTTTTACGAAAAGAAGAAAGGGGGTTATTTAAAAACATAATACATAACAAAAATATTAAAATATAAGGTGCAGTTCTCATATATTACATAAATATAATTAAAAGCACTATAAGATAACCCATCAACCACTAATAGCCTGGTGAAAAATGTACTGTTCCTATTCCTTATGGTTAATGGTGATATAAGAATTGATGCTTTTGAATTATGGTGCTGGAGGAGACTCTTGAGAGTCCCATGGACTGCAAGAAGATCAAACCTATCCATTCTCAAAGAAATCAGCCCTGAGTGCTCACTAGAAGGAAAGATCCTGAAGTTGAGGCTCCAGTACTTTGGCCACCTCATGAGAAGAGAAGACTCCCTAGAAAAGACCCTGATGTTGGGAAAGATGGAGGGCACAAGGAGAAGGGGACGACAGAGGATGAGATGGTTGGACAGTGTTCTCGAAGCTACTAACATGAGTTTGGCCAAACTGCGAGAGGAAGTGAAGGATAGGGGTGCCTGGCGTGCTCTGGTCCATGGGGTCACGAAGAGTCGGACACGACTGAACGACTGAACAACAACAAAAATATCTTTCTTACAGCATATTGAACTGGTCCCTAATGGGTTATATAAGATCTTATAGAACTGCCACTTCACTAGTGGAAATGAGCTGTTTTTGGTGAGGTTGGAACACATAGACTAGGAGGAGACCCCAGGAACTCCCACTACAACCATGAAAAACTCCAAAGGCATAAATGCTTCTGTGGTGATAAAAGTTAAAAAAAAAAAAGGTGTGTTGAATGCTGACCAGGAGAGGCACTGGATCTGCAAGATCCAAAGCCCCCTTGTTCTTTTGAAGGGTGAAAGAAGAGTCGAAAAGTCTACCTTCCCCAGAGCTGGCACAATTATCAGTGTCAATGGAAGAGAGGAGGAGGTGGGAGGCCAAATAGGAGAAAATGGAAAATGTACACACACATATGCACACGCCAGGTCCCCACCCCCTGCCTAACACAAGCTGGCTGTTTCTCTGCCACAGAATCTCTCCTCCACTGCCACGTTAGGGATTGCTTTGATACAGCAGAAATAAGCCTCACTGGTTACGACAAACCAAAAGATTTCAATATTGGAGTTCTGCTACACTGCATTGGGGCCAGACATGAGAAAATATTTTTAAAATGCTGAATATACATGCAAATATAACCAAGGCAATCACCCTCACCAAAGGAAGGAGAAGAGCTGTCATTACGATCCGGGCCTGCTCTTAAAGAGATAGGTCATGCATGCTACAATTGATTTCCATTCATTTCTCTTAAGCCCTCCCTGGGAATGTGGCAGCCCCACCTGCCCAGATGTCTCAGGCAGAGATCATAAATTATAGACAAGAGGTTAGCAGGGAATGCTGCTGTTGTCCATCTGAAGTAAAGGTGCTTAGATCCACAGATCAAATGGGTCAATATTCAGAAATGTACGACCATTTACCATGGCAGAAAGAAAGAAAAACACTAGCAGAATCTGTTGGCTCAAAGTCACACAGAAGTCTAAAGAAAAATGGCAGTTCTATCTCCCTGAAATTATATGTGGTATTCATGCTGTCACAGATGGACCCTCAAGAGTTTCAGGTCAAGATGAAATTGTTAAATAAGTAAAAATCTGAAAGGCTCCAGGCTAGTTTTGAAAAACCGCCTACCCTAATGATCAATGCTGTGTACAACTTGCAGAGCATAAACAGCAGTGAAGTCATAAGAGAAAAATGGAAATCCATACCATTTTATGTATTATTTATCCGAAGTTTTGGTCTTTTTCATCTTCTCTTCAGACATTACTGCCCTCCAGTGATAAATGTGTAAAGACCAATAGCAGAAATGATTTCAAGTCCCCAAGGGAGAAATGCTCTGTCACTGCAACTGCAACTGCGCATATATATATATATATATATATATATATATATATATATATATACACACATACACACACACACACATGGCAGAAATGAATTTCTTCCTTAATATTGTGCAGAAATACTGTGCTTTACTTCAGTTTCACACTTTTATGTTTGTGTGATAATCGTCCACCTTTTCTCCAAGCTAGACTCAAGTCACATTTGTCAGCAGCTATATACAAAAAAGGGTGACATCTCTAGAGAAATGTGAACAAAAAATGGAAGGTCCTAGCAAAATTCTAGGCATGCAGCCAAAGTATACATGCATAGTCACATCCTTTTATTATGTAAAAATTTAATTTAGCTAACCACTGCTAACACAATTTAGAAACACTAGCCAGTCCAAGCACACATACTGAAAGAGAAGAGGAGGAATGGAAAATTCATTTTTAGTAATCCAGCTTTCCCCAACTTGGTGCCTCTCAGTTGTTTTGGACTACAACTCCCATCACTGTTGGAGCTAATGGAAATTATAGTCCAAAACATCTGGAGGAAGGCTTTAGTAATCCTTTCAGCACCCAAACACAGAAGGAAATGTAGTTGCCTATTACATGTCAAGGAGCTTAACGTGGCATGCATGGCTCCCCACCCTTACCCCAAAAAACCCAACTTTATCATCACAGCAACCTTTTGAGGTGGGTTAGCTTGGTACATGGTTATCCAGTGAGTTTTGTAGCTAGGTAGGGATTTGAACCTAGGTCTCCCGAATCCAAGCCCAACACTCTGACCACTAAATTACACTGGCTTCATTACTTCTCAAGTGATCTTGAAAATGCAACCAAAGGTACGGTGCTAGATTGCAAGCAGGTAGAAAATAAGAAGAGAGGTGATGAGTTAGCATTGAGCCTTTAAAGCCTATGTTCTGGGGTCTGAAAATTGTGCACACTGAAGGCCAGTGGCACTTTCAGTACTTGGAAAGTCCATTTTTAACAGGAACTAGTTCCAGTTCATAAGGGACCCAGGTGGCGCTGTGGGTTAAACCACAGAGTCTAGGGCCAGCTGATCAGAAGGTCGGCGGTTCGAATCCCTGCCACGGGGTGAGCTCCCGTTGCTCGGTCCCAGCTCCTGCCCACCTAGCAGTTCGAAAGCACGTCAAAGTGCAAGTAGATAAATAGGGACCGCTCCGGCGGGAAGGTAAACGGCGTTTCCGTGCGCTGCTCTGGTTCGCCAGAAGCGGCTTAGTCATGCTGGCCACATGACCCGGAAGCTGTCTGCAGACAAACGCCGGCTCCCTCGGCCTATAGAGCGAGATGAGCGCCGCAACCCCAGAGTCGGACACGTCTGGACCTGATGGTCAGGGGTCCCTTTACCTTTACCTAGTTCCAGTTCATAGATCACAGAGTTGGAAGGAACCACGAGGATTATCTAGCCCAAACCCCTGCAAATGCAGGAATTCTCCTTTTTATGGCATTGGGAAATGGGCCCCATAGCTGTCAACTTTCCCCTTTTTTTGCAATGGGAAATGGCGCTGGAATAAGGGAATTTCCCGCAAAGAAAGGGAAAGTTGACAGCTATGGTCCCGTCCAAAAAAGGAACTAACTCCACTTCCAATTCATCCTTTTACAAAACAAACTAGTTAAATTCAAGTTCACCCAAACACTCATTTTACCATTTGTGCAGCTGAGGGAGCTCATTTGTTCTGTTTCGAATTGGTTTGCATTCAAGCAGCTTCAGAAAATGGTGCTAGGAAGGGGTTTGAAAGGGAGAAAGCTCTTCCAGCATTGATCAGCTGACTGGCCCTGGGAGCCAACCTTCAAAAGGGCTTGCTGCACTTGCTTGAAGCAGTTTGCATTCAAACTGCTTCTTAAAAATGGAGCTCCCCCCCCCCCGCTGCTTCTACCATAGTCTAACTTCCTGGTTTTCTTTTGCCTTTGAAAACTATTTTTTACAGTTTCCTTTATATAGTAAGTTATTTTTAGGAACATAAAAATATTTCACATTTTTTTTAGTGTCCAAAAGTATTTCGGAAAGGCAATAATTCTGAACAGCAACTATTTTATTCCGTTTTGAGAAAAGCACACATCAGAGATGCAACATTTTAAGCTGAAAAACTGTAAAACAAACTCATACTGTTTTACTGGCTTCTGTATAACTAAATTCTAAAAAATCAGTACTGGAGTCCAGTAGGGTGGGATTAGGTTTCTTTTTGGTCCTGCTCTTATCTAACATAAAGAACTGTTTTCATTTTAGGGCTCTCCCAACCCCTGCCTGCCCCACCTCTGAAAGCAATTTAAAAGAACTCAAATTAGAGGCTGTCTTTAGAGAATAACTAATCAGTGTCCTGTCCTCTAGGGGTTGAATTTATAGCAGCCACTAGCTTTTTTTGTCTAAAGTTGCAATTTTTACATCACAGCCTCTCAGTAGTGCACGCCATTTATGTCAAACTTGAGTCTGGGGTCATTTTGTATCTGATCAGTTTTCTCTTTCCCGTCCCCTACCTGCACCCCCCCCCCAAAAAAATAAGGAGTATTCAAGATATTCTCAACTTTTTTGTGTGCCAGCTGCCACCTGACAATCTCCTTGCCTGGGTTGTTGTGGATGGTGCAAAACGTCAGCCAAGTGGCCAGCACTGTTGCTACTGCTGCTCCTTGCCATGGCAGCAAAACATGTATCAGGAAAGGAGAAAAGGCTGTGCCAGTGCCACTGCTAATGGCCACCTCAGAAAAACTGCTAGAGAATTTATTCTGCTCCTGGAGAAATGTGGTATAGTAACTTCCCCAATGCTTTTGAATTATGGTGCTGGAGGAGACTCTTGAGAGTCCCATGGACTGCAAAAAGATCAAACAAAATAGGAATATGCATTTGCAAGATGCAAAAAGAGTGGATGGGTGGAAACATAGAAAACCTTATCCTCAGCAAGACCATTGGTCAACCAAGCTCAGTTATATCTGCATTGACTGGCAACCACTTTCCTTGGTTTCAGACTGGGTCTCTTTACCAGCCCTACCTGGAGATGTCTGGGTTTAAACCAGCAACCTTCTATATACAAAGCTTGTGCTTTAGCACTGAGATATGGTCAGTGAGTAATGGTGGGGAATGGAAGCCAACCTTCCCCTTGTGTATGCAGTAACATTTTACAATGATAATCCCCAAAAATTCTTCCAAAGGCAAAAGAGGGGTAGTAGTTGGGAGTGCTGGACTAGTATCTGGGAGACAAAGGTTCAATCCTCACTCACCCATGATGCTCACTGGGTGACCTAACCTACCTCACAGGGTTGTTTCGAGGATGAAATTTAGAGAACTATGCATGCCACCTTGAGCTCCTTGGAGGAAAGCTGGGATATAAATGTAAAAATAAGAATGAAATGAAATGAAAACAGGCACAATAATTTCCTGGGGAAATGGGGATTAGACAGGCAAAATCAGCCTTCAGGAATACTCTTTGAAGCACTTTGATTCTGAATAACCAGGTCAAGGTGTACTTATTTTATGAGCACACTCAAAATTAGAGCAAAGGTAGCTTTGGATAGTATGGGAGGTATGCAACTGGCATAGCCCATCAAGTGCAAGGATTTTGGCTTGTGCAATAGGGCTCCTCCTCCCAATGCACACCTCATGCCCACCCTAAATCTACTCCAGAGGGTTGGCAAGGAACCCCAGAACACATTTAATGGGCACATGGGGGGGGGAGAAGAGAGTGGCAAGTCCCATTGCACAAAGGGAAATCCTTGTGCTGACAGAAGGCTTACTTAGATACTTTGGATAAAACCCAATGAAACTGATCGACAGCAAGAAGTGCAAGCAGCTCATTCTGTTTGTCCTTTTATCTATTTTTGCACTAAAATGAATACACATCCTCTTGCTGTGAGATGGCCATGCTTCTAAGGAAAGGACAGCTTGTGCATGTTTCTGTCAGGTGCTTGTTCAAATTCTGCTTCAGAAATATGCAGAAATGCTGAGCAGGAAGAATGACTAACCCTTCCTTTCTTCACTGTACACCTTTTACCAGGGAAGGTAAATGGAACCTTTAGATACAACACCATGTGCATATTTTTCACAGTTGTATCTTCCACCACTATACGCTGGCATTTACAGTGTAAGTTTTAGTTGTAAACTGCATTTCTCTTATTTCTGTCTTTGTTTTGTTTTTTAAATTCCTGTATAGATTGCAGCCTGAATGTACATTCTTCTAGACAATGTCATTTCCCCCCAGTAAAATATAATTCAGAAACAGTTCAATACCACATGCAGAAAAAGACAACAATGACTTCGTTGAAAAGCCATCATTTCACTTCCGACTCCTCATCCGCACCTAGAATGGCACTGCAGCTATAGCCTGCTCAAGGACTTGAAGTCTGTGCTGTGGCTATAAAGCATTATCTCCCATTACCCAATCCACACACCTGTGAAGTTGCAGTTTGGCTCCTTTTGATAGGAGGACATGCTTGGCAGCCACTTGTCTCTTCTTCACAACAATATTTAGCATTTAAATAGCTTACTTTCAGTATTCAGAGGGCTTTCCATACATTCTTTCAGTGATCCTTACAACTGTCCCGTAAAACAGGTGAGGATTAGATGGGACTTCTTCTTTTTAACATCCTCAGATGGCAGTGGCTGCCTAAAGTCTCCCAAGGAGATGGGAGAGGAGAGGAGGCCAAGGGGACACTTTACAAGAGAGGGTGTTTGAGAAAGGGTGAGAGGCTGCCAGCTCTGCAGGCAAGGGCTCCTGAGCCCCACAGCGATGTCACAGAAAGAATGTACTTGGTCAAGGGAGCAGTGGACTCAAAAACAGCTGGAAACCTCTGAACTAAAGGAATGTGCTGCTGGTTCCTAAGGTACCAGAATACTTTTGCCTTCTTGTTTATACAGACTTAACACGGCCATTTCCCCGAAGTACATAGTTTGAGGATTTCATGACAGTGATTTGCCCTTTTTAATCCCACCGCCAGCAACTCATATCAAAGTGTCTGCCACAGCAGAATTCTATCCTGCCCACATGCTATCTTGGGAATTATGCAAAGAATAGATAACACGTTTTCCTGCAATTTTTAAAATGAGCTCATATGAAAGATGTGATCGATTGGAGCAGTTTATCACAGCATTGTCTTGAAGCACCTCCACAATATTTCTTAGGTTTCTGTATAACCATATTTTTGAAAATTCATAACAAAGCCATGAAAAATCTCTGCAGGCTGAACATTGTATTAAAATGTAATATCTCAAATCCTGTGAAATCTATAAGACAGTGGATTACTTCCCTGAGGGAACCTCCTATCATTTCAGTCATTTGGAAGTGGGCAGAAGAAAGCATTTTAGTGAACACTCTTGGGAAGTGAGCAGAAGAAAGCATTTTAGTGAACACTCCCATTTTTCCGGGGGGGGGGGGTGGATTAAATACTCATCCTATGACTCTCACAAATATATGCACAGGCCTGGTCCCACTGAATTAACTACAGTGGTACCTCTGGTTACGAACTTAATTCGCTCTGGAGGTCCGTTCTTAACTATTTTTAACCTGAGGTAACACTTTAGCTAATGGGGCCTCCCACTGCTGCCGTGCGATTTCTGTTCTCATCCTGGGGCAAAGTTATTAACCCAAGGTACTATTTCCGGGTTAGTGGAGTCTGAAACCCAAAGTGTTTGTAACCCAAGGAGTTTGTAACCTGAGGTACCACTGTATGCAGTAATTTTTCAAGTTAATAAGATTCCTACCTTGGGTTTATTTAAATGTTGCTCTCAGAATTGGAGAAACACAAAATTATGCCCTTTGCACTATCAGATCTAGGGTATCATATGTGATGCTGTCATTGTCTTTGAGTCTCTCTCAAGGTGTTCATGTGAAAAACTGCTTGTTGTTACTGTGGAGAGGGTGCGTTTAAATGAGCATTCTGATCAGTTTGGGTTTTTAACCATTTTAGATGATGACTCCATGCATCTGTCAATGTGGGTTCTTGCCCCTGAAAGCAGTTAAAAACCAACTGCAGCAAGAAATGCATCAGGTTTCATGTGCAACAATGCCCCCTGGTTGCCTTCAAACTGCCAGTATTTTGCAGGAGGGGTTCAGGTGCATACTGGAAATTTAGGTTTATGCAAATAAAGCTGATCAAAATGCTCTGTTGCCAAAGTGCAACATATAAACTTGGAAAAATAAACAGGCCATTTGCAATTAGGAAAGTAATGAGGAAATGCATTGAAAAGTATGCAATGAATGAATAATTAATGGAAAGATGTAAACACCGCACAAGCAAATCAGGATAAATATTCATTGTCGTATAATCTCCCCAGAAATAGTCTAACTCTAGCATGAGCTTTGTAAAAATGAATGTTCAATAAACAGTGCATTGTTTCACTTGCTGCTATTCACATTACCTATATGTCCATTGAAAGGAATTATTAAAGCCTTGTTCACATGGTACAATTGGCTGCTAGCCTTCCTCTTTCTCCAGCTCTCATGTGAGTGATTTGTTCACATAAGCAGTATAAATGTAAAATGGACACCAATAAAAGTGTGTGAAAGCAACTCTTGTTATTTGAGAAGCTCTAAGACTCCTTGATGCCATTAGTTACTGCTGTTCCCAGATTACATCAGTTCCCATAATACATGTTACACTGCTTGTACAAGTAGATGATTTCTGCAAGCAGCACTGGGGATCAGGGTGATTGAAAATTAGCCAGCTATAACATGCAAAACCTGCCCACAGCTATTCATAACTAACCTTAGCACAATTCCATTGATGGACTTGTACATTAATGTTCTTGTGGAATATAACTGAGTGTTATAAATGTAAGCCATGACATCAGAAAAGATTGCTTCACTTCCAGGCTCTGGAGGATTATTGCGATTACAGGCAGGTACAAATGAATGAAATCACCTTCTTGCAAAATGCTGAATGGAATGCTCCAGGGGAATATTGATTCAGAAAATTGAAGTCAATTAGACATGACCTCATTATATCTCATTCCCTGCTGTGCTACCCCATCAGTGGGAAATGGATCTTTTCCTTGCAACAACAACAAAAAAAAGGCTGATAGCACTTGCTAGATATTGTCTTCTTTGAGGGAGAGACTTTATAAAGTTTCTGCACTTCCATGCACACATAGAAAATTTGTGAATGGTATTTGTACCACAACATTTCACACACTTCACACAAAGACACCTTCATGGATGGCATAATTCCTCTGGGTATGGTTTCACTGTTCTCTATACAGCTAGGTTGGAAACAGCCATTAAGCAAGAAGTTTTGTTGGATTCGATCTGTAGTCAAACATCTGGAAGGCCATAGGTTTCCCATATCTGCCTTACAATGGGTTCTTCTTGTAGAAGGGCACCTTATTATTATCTTACATTTTTATTTAGCTTCTTCTCTGAGCAGCTCATTGTAGCAAACATGATTCTCCCTTCCATTTTTTCCCCTTACAAGAGTCTTGTTAGGTAGCTTAGACCAGGCATCTCCAAACTGCAGCCCTCCAGATGTTTTGGCCTACAACTCCCATGATCCCTAGCTAACAGGACCAGTTGTCAGGGATGATGGGAATTGTAGTCCAAAACATCTGGAGGGCCGAAGTTTGGGGATGCCTGGCTTAGACTGAGAGATAGTACCAGGAAGTGACCAAAGTTTGTCCATTGAGTTTCATGCCTGAGTGGGGATTTGAATCAGGGTCTCCCCCATTCTAGACAAACACTCTTAACAATTTTTGGATCCACGCTGAAGTATTTGGCTATTTTTAATACTGTGGTTATTTCTAAGCAAATGGATTTGTACCTTTGGTAAGCATACCTAGTGCATTGGCTTGTCCAGTGCTGTTTTTCTAGAAAAAAAGAGGTGCCAGAATTCACCATGAACGCCTCCCTTCTTCTCTTACAATGGCGGCGATGGCACCTACCCAAGAGGTGCTAGAGCTGAGTTCCAGCAAGTTCTGGCTGAAAAAAAGCCCTGGGCTCATCCACTTGCTTATAATAATAGTCAGGTCTCAATCCTAAACACACTTATTAGGGAGTAAGCCCCACTACTGAGTACATATGTAGACGTTCATAGTCAGTACACAGAACCAGGGGGGAAATATCACATGGGACCTGAAATGCAGGGAAAACTGAAAACACTCTGCATACTCTTCGTTTCTTGTCTATTTTGTAATCTGGCATATAAAATAAAGCCCAGTAGCCAGGGCAATTAAAGAACAATAGGAGGAGTTCAACATAGCACTAAGGAGATTGTCCCATCAGCACAAGTGCTTCTGCACATGCTTGATAGAATTATCTCCCCCCCCCCGACCCCACCCCTTCAGTCAATACTATTAATTCTTTCATAAAGTTACATTATGATGTAGGGTGGCAGAAAGCAATTCTGACTGCCATCATATATTCACTTACCTAGGTATAAGTCCCAATGAATTTAATTCTGAATAGACATGGATAGGATTGTGTCCATAGAGGAATTGAAGTTTTGCAGTTTATAAAACATATTCCAGTGGAATTGTATGGGGCTTTTTTAAAGTGTTGGCTGTTTCATGTCCGCCTAACTCTGTAAACTGCCTAAGTTTACAGAATAAGTTAAATTTCATTGATATTAAAAACTGTGAACTAACATTACTTACTTACTTACTTACTTACTTACTTACTTACTTACTTACTTACTTATAATTTGTTACATTTATATACCAAATTTTCTCCCAAGGATTTCAAGGTAGTGCACATGATTCTTCTCACAACAACCCTGTGAAGTAGGTTAGGCTGACAGATGGTGACTGGCCCAAGGTCACCTAGTGAGCTTTATGGCTGAATAAGGATTTGAGGGTGGTGCTGTGGTCTAAACCACAGAGCCTAGGGCTTGCCAATCAGAAGGTCGGCGGTTCGAATCCCCGCGACGGGGTGAGCTCCCATTGCTCAGTCCCAGCTCCTGCGAACCTACCGGTAGCAGTTCGAAAGCATGTCAAAGTGCAAGTAGATAAATAGGTACTGCTCCGGCAGGAAGGTAAACGGAGTTTCCGTGCGCTGCTCTGGTTCGCCAGAAGCGGCTTAGTCATGCTGGCCACATGACCCGGAAGCTGTACGCCGGATCACTCGACCAGTAAAGTGAAATGAACACCGCAACCCCAGGGTCATCTGCAACTGGACCTAACGGTCAGGGGTCCCTTTACCTTTACCTTTACCTTTACCATAACTAATCATAATATCACAGAAATATATAGTAGGAACCCGTCTGTGTTCCTGAAATTGCAAAACGAAACAGACTCATTTAATGCTGCCTGGTAAGTATTCCCTCCCCCCCCAACCACTGCTGCCTAGAGATGAAAAGGCAGACTTTTTGAAAACTGAACACACACACACACACACACACACACCCGCAACAATGCATGTTAAACCTTAACTCCCGCTGCCATCTTGTGGCTAACTGCATGACAACCCTGTGAGAAATCAGAGTTTAGAGCTTTAAAACAAAAATAAATACTTTTTGGCATAACTCTCTGTGTATTTGCAATGGGGAATATTAAGAAAAACAACATTACCAAAGAGAAGAGATAAAAAATATAGGCACTGTTAATGAACAGCAGTCCATCATTGCCACATTATATCCAATTTTACCTCAAAATGTGCTGTATCCTTTACATTTCCCCTTTGTTAACATAATCTGGGACTTGGTATTTGGAATCTAAAAACATTATTAAAGCTTATGTGCCAACATAATTTGAAGCACATGACTTCCTCCAAAGCATTCTGGGAACAGTAGTTTGTTAAGGGTTCTATAGCTCTGTGAGGGGAAGCTACAGTTCCCAAGATTTTTCAGGGGTTGTCATGTGCTTTAAATGAGTTTTGGGTGTGCTTTAAATGTATGGTGTGGATCTGCCATACATACATAGCGTGCTAGATGGGGTAAAGCTACAACATTAGCTTTCCAGCAGGTGGGTCACTGTTGTTTACGGTGAGGGAGAGGGGAGGGACAAATGTACCAACAGAGTCTACCCAGTACTTCTGCTGGTGAATGTGCACCATGTTGTCCCATACCTTTCCAGCGTGCAACAGCTACCCCACTTCCTAGGAAGCTTGTGTTGTGGGGCTTTGCACCACCAGGCAAGCAGCTTCTGATGCCAGGATGTCTCTGTTGCTAGAAGATTCTCCTCTGTGTTCACAGGAATGTATACATTTTGCATTATAAAGAAGATGTTTTGGTTTACTGCAGAAAAATAATTACAGTACTATGGCATCTTATAGCATCATTCATTCACTGCCGTATTCATAACAAGTGTTAGCACAAAGGGAAATTCTGTAAAGTTTCCTGAATGCATGCAAGAGTGAACTCTGGTGGGCTTCTTTACATAGGGCAAGTACAAGTAATGGCCTGCTTCTTGTAGAGGCTATCCTTACTTCCTACAATGATGGAAAATGCAGCCAGGCATTCAGTGAGTATCTTCCTTGGCTAATATGAACAGATGGGGAGAGTCTTAAAGGTTTGTCAGTCCCAGGTGGTAAAGGGCTTTAATGGGTAGAAACAGAACCTTGAACAGGCTCAGAATCCAACCGGCAGGCAGTGCAGCCAGCACAAATTTTGTTGACTACCGGTATTTGCCCACCTCTTCACATTATTAAGGAGGCAGGCCAAAGCACTCTGCACAAGCTGAAAGTTCTGAGTTGTCTTCAAGGGCTGCCCTATATGAACCACATTACAGTAGTCAAGCCAAAAGGGTGTGCACATGTGGATGTGGGTAGTCAGATTCCCTTTCTCTAAGAAGAGGCAGTGCCTTCATCTTTAATGTAACTCTTAGAAGACACTTTTACAGTGCATGTAACTGTTAGTACCACTATAATTTCTTCCTCCAGGTACAAAGATGGATCCACAGGCCCATACAAGGAATAGTTATTTCTGTCCAGTTTCCAGGATAGCAACAGCAACAATTTTAGTATCTTTATGCTGCCCATCTGATTGGGTTGCCCCAGCCACTCTGGGTGGCTTCCAACACACCATGAAAACACAAAGGATGAGGTTCTATTCCTCCTCCTCATGGTGTGGCAAGAAGAATAAAACTCTGTAAGGGCCAGTTTTCAATCTACATTGACACAGACAAAAAGTCAAACTACCTAAAATAAATGGAAATAGGATCAAATGGCAATGCTTTTCCTTATTAGCTTTTTTTTTTTTTTGCTCCAAATGCTTATGAAATGTTTTAAATGACTTTTGTTCAATTGTGCATGAAATAAACCTGATTAAAATCATAAAGCTGTATTAGCACGCAGGCACACATGCACGCACACTCACACACACAAATCTGTCATATATTATTCTTCTAATGACACATTTAAATAGCATTTTAACATTTCTGGAAACATTATGCTTCCTAATGGCTTGAGGAAGTTATGAGAATGTAAAAATGGTTACAAAAAAACCCCAGGTTAAATACTTCTTTTCCAATATTCTCAGTGACTATTAAAATAGTTTTATTGTAGTTCTAGTCTCAATAACTCTTTATACATTTGTTATGGTTTCATCTCTCCAAGGAAATCAGGGTATGGGTTCCTCCCTCTCACCATTTTACCACTCCCTACAATACTGTACAGTAGGTTTAGCTGAAAGATTGTTCCTGGAAGGTAGCTCCAGGAGTTTTCAGACTAGCCACCTTTAAAGATTATATTTTTTTTCCAAAAAGAAGAACAGCAATAACTTTCTTGTGGGTTTGTTCAAACTGAGGTCTATGTTGATCCAAAACCAAGCTCAACACTATATCCACTGCACCATGCAGGCCCTCAAGGTATCTACCCACCTGTCCAGATCTCAATCTACTCTTGTGGCACAGGGACCATAACTCTACGGTAGAGGGCACGTTTAACAAGCAGAAACTCTCAGATTTATTTCCTGGCCTCTTCGGGCAAAGGGATCATGGTAACAGTTGGTGGGAATGACATGTGACCCGTCCAAGACCTCGGAGACCAGCATATGACCATAAAAGTAGCCCTGCTGAATCAGGCCAGTAGCCTCCTGTTCTCACAGTGGTCAGCCAGATGTTCATGGGAAGTCTTCAAGTAGGCCCTGAGTGGAGCAGCACTCTTCTCGTCTGTGGTTTCCAGCAACTAGCATTAAGAAGCACACTGCATGTCACTGTCACTCAGCTAACCTACCTCACAGGGCTCTTGTGAGGATGAAATGAAGAAGCTACTTTGAGCTTCTTGGAGGAAACAGTGGGAGATAAATGTAATAAATAAATAAATAAATAAAATAAACTTAGGTTGTGAGACTAAAGTGACTTTCTTTCATCACTGGTGTGAATGCCCACAGGTTGCTTTATTCTGAAATAAAATTTATCAGGAGATATCAAAGATTATTAAAAACAACATATTCAAATTTCTCCCCAGTTAACCCTACTAAATATGTGGACTGATACTTATGAGGACATCTCACCAAAAGGAAGTTTTGACCTGGATGCTGCCAGCTGTCAGGATGTCTATAGCACAACAGCAAAATCTTTTTTTTTTAATGTGACTATAAAAAACACTGAAATTTGGTTATTGCAGGACAAAAAATAAGGCATAAGTTAGAGTCTCTAAGGGACAAGTAAGGTTCAATATGGTGGGATTTTATTTCATATATTTTAGTTTCAGATTTAAAGGTATATTTGCTGTGTAGAAAAAAGATGTTGGTCATGATTTTATATTGGGTGTTATTTAACAAGCTTAGGTTTTATATGTCCTGTGTTTAGTGGGATATATTATTAAATTTTTGTTATTTGTTGTCTTTGCAGCTCCATAATAATTTGAAAAAAATCAACGTTCTTTAAAAACTTAGCTCAACCTACTTCAAAGCGCTGTTGCAAATACAAAAGGTGGAGAGGAAGAAAACATACAAAACCTTGAGCTTCTGGGTGGAGAAGCAAGAAATAAATGTGTGACACACAGCACGTGGTTAAAAAATGGAATACACTCCCTCAGGAGGCAGCGAGGGCCACCAACTTGGACAGTTTTGTGCAGGATAAGGCTATGCATGGCTACTAGTCCCAACAGCTATGCTTTGCGTCCATTGTTGCAGGCAGTATGCTTCTGAATACTAGGTGCTTGAAACCACAGGAGGAAAGAGTTATCTTGTGCTCAGGTCCTGTTTGTGGGCTTCTCCTAGGCATCTGGTTGGCTGCTCTGGGAACAGCATGTTAGCATAGACGGGCCACGGGCTGACTCAGCAGGGGTCTTCTTATGTTGCTATTCAATGCCATTCACAAAATCGAAAATTCTTTCTAGTAGCACCTTAGAGACCAACTGAGTTTGTTCCTGGTATGAGCTTTCGTGTGCATGCACACTTCTTCAGATACACTGAAACAGAAGTCACCAGATCCTTAAATATAGTGGGGGAGTGGGGAGGGGTATTACTCAGAAGGGTGGTGGGAATGGGTGATAGGCTGATAAGTGTGGAAAACCTGTTGACGACTCTAAACGGCTGCAATTAGTCTTGCAGGGAAAGGCAAGGGGTGAGATGGTTAAAGATGGCTTTGTTATGTATAATGAGATAATGAGATAAGAATGTATAATGAGATAAGAATGAGATAACAAAGCCATCTTTAACCATCTCACCCCTTGCCTTTCCCTGCAAGACTAATTGCAGCCGTTTAGAGTCGTCAACAGGTTTTCCACACTTATCAGCCTATCACCCATTCCCACCACCCTTCTGAGTAATACCCCTCCCCACTCCCCCACTATATTTAAGGATCTGGTGACTTCTGTTTCAGTGTATCTGAAGAAGTGTGCATGCACACGAAAGCTCATACCAGGAACAAACTCAGTTGGTCTCTAAGGTGCTACTAGAAAGAATTTTCGATTTTGTTTTGACTATGGCAGACCAACACGGCTACCCACCTGTAACTGGAATGCCATTCACAGTTTATGCAAATAAAGCCAGAAATGTAGCCTTCTTGCTACCATATAACTGCACCATTCTACGGTCCTGATAATTACAGCACAGTAACAAAACCAATGTTTGCCAGCCCTGATAAATAACAACAAGCTAAACATGTTTCATTGTAATTTGCAAACTTGCTTGAATGGCGGGCACAAAGGAAAGAGCAGCATAATATAATACTGTATAGGGATGGGGAACATGTGGCCCTCCGGGTGTTGTTAGACTACAACCCGCCCCCCATCATCCCTGACTATCGGCTGTGCTGATGGGAGTTGGAGTCCAGCAACATCTGGAGGGCCACAGGTTCCCCATCCCTCATATAAATCAATCAATAATTGTGACGTTCGGCACCAGCATTCCCATTTTGCTAGTGGTTCTGTTTACTAGTTACAGCTTTATCTCCACGGTGGGTGTCTGCCCCCACAAGAGAATGCCTGCTGACCAGAAATTGTTGGCAAAACAGGAAAGGAGACGAACTTCACCACCGTCAATTCTTCAGGCAAAGGTGGTGCTTGGAGAGAATTGCAATTAGCTGTGGCCTTATTTTTATGCCAAACTGCAAAGAAAGGAAGAAAGAAAGGAAGAAAGGAAGAAAAGTTCTCCTTCAAGACACTGTTGGCTATCCCAAGGCATAAAACAAGCTTTACAGCCCTAAACTTCACACATTAAATTAGTACTCAAGTATAATTTTACAGTTCACTGTATGAAGGGCACCCTAGAAATAAATAAACCAAAGCAGCATTAATTAAGGGGAGGGGGAAGACTACCGGCTGTTGTCACCATAATTGCAATGGCTGGGTGGATATTTAATATCAAGAGCTGTGTTTCACACACACCCTAAAATTAGCTGCACTTCGGAAATCTAAATTTCTCACTTCAGGTATACACATTTCTAAATTTAAAGTATATATACTACAATCTATGAATGTCTAAACTCGTGATGAGGCTTATAAAGGACCATCCCCTTTTCTGCCAGCTATATAGCACTTTCAATATGCATAGTGCTTTGCAATGTTTTTAAAATAGGTATCACTTCCCAAATAAAGATGGAACTATAAGTTACAGTATAAGATTCATAGAGCTGTCTCCACTCTCTATCTCTTCCTCCCTTCCTCCCAGAAACACGGAGTATGGAGGTAGGGAATCTGTGACCCTGCAGATGATGCCGCACTCCAACTCCCATCAGCCCCAGCCAACTTGGCCAAAGGTCAAGGATAATGTGAGTTACAATTCAGCAACATCTGGTGGCCCACATGTTTCCCATCCCTAATGTAGTATAACACAACCCATAACATGACATCACCATGCTGTGCATTTCCCCCTCTCCTACCTAACACAGTTGGCTGCCAGCTAGATTTCCTCCTCAGGCTGCTGACCTTTTGCTGACACATATATTATTGAAATGCCGCATATAAAAGAACACGCAAACCTTCCCCAAATGATTGCCCCTTCCTTATAGAATTTAACAAGGCTGTAACACAAGGTATTATTAAAGGAGGGCCAGAATAAAGATTAAGAATACATTTTATTACTTTTTATCTACAATAATTGTATATCATCCAAGAAAAAAATTACACTGGGTGTCTTATAATTAAAAATAAAAACTAAAACACAAGACTGGATCCAGGCTTAGGTCTCATATGCATTCGTGGATTCCCCCAAAGAATACTGGGAACTGTAGTTTGTGACGGGTGCTAAGAGTTGTTAGGACTGGAGAGCCATATTCCCCTCACAGAGCTACAATTTCCAGAGTGGTTTAACAATCAACCCTCTTTGCAGGGAACTCTGGGGAGGGTCTTGAGGGTCAGAGAGAGAGGCTTGGAAGGCTGCCTTTGGCCCCCGGGCCTGAGGATCTGCACCCCTGATCTAAAAGATCTTAAGATGGAAAAGCTTGGGAAGCTAAATTCTTCATCTGGTGCCAAAAGGTCCACTGCATAATGCCAGGTAAGCCTCTCTGTAGGGGTCAATGCTGCCACCATGTCAAAGAAGGGGTAGGATAGCTCAATTGGTTAGTTAGAGCATGGTGCTAATAGCAACAAGGTTGCAGGTTCGAGTCCCATAACAGACAACTGCATATTCCTGCATTGCCAGGGGGTTGGACTAGATAATCCACAGGGTCCCTTCCAAATCTATGATTCTATGACTAATCAGTAGTTGTGATTTAGACATGTTCCTGCTTAGCCATTATTATTTCTTGCACTTTTCTTCAAGCTGCCACCAAAAATGGAAGACTCAATGAGACTTGAAGAAGAACCTTCACCACACTGTTGAAAGGGCAGTAAGGAAGTCCAGCTCTTACATCAAGAAAGGGAACTTGTGGTTCTCCCGATGAGACTCCAGTTCACAGTAGCCCCAGCCAGCAGACCCAAAGGTCAGGTATGATGTGAGTCACAGACCTTCAACATCTACAGAGCCAAAGGTCCCCCGCCACTGCCTTACCTGCACCCAAACTATTCTGAGGTTCACTATTTTGCATCTATGTACCTAGCTAAGGCTCCAATTCTAAGCACAGTGGCTAAGGATTAAGTTCCACTGTAAATAGCAGGACTTACTTTTGAGTAAACATGCATACAATTACACTGCTGCAGAAGTTCGTCCTATGTACTTACTTAGGTAACTGTAACTTGTTCATCAATTGATCCAGCAAGTGGTAGGTACCATTTTTCTATGTAAGATATACATTGAGGCTGAACTAAACACCCACAAAATCACTGGTTCTCCTGACTCAGGGTGGAGTGCGATGCCAGGAGAGGCGACATTTTGAGTATTGTCAGTGAGAGACAGAACCTACTGTGGCAGCAAGGACAGCTCCCCAACTTTCCTTTAAAGCAGGGGTAGGAAACATCACGCCTGTGGGACAAATGTGCCCCTCCAAACCCCTCGGTCTGGCCATCAGGACACTCCCCAACAATGCCCCCTTTCATCAAACCTCAACCATCATTGGCCCTCCTTCACACGTTTCTTGAGTTTTTCGACCTAGCCTGTGTCCATCAACTCTGATAATGCCTCTTCCTTGCCTGAAGGCAGGATGGAGAGGGCCAAAACTGGCATGTGGCCTGAGGAAGGTTGCCCAGAAGGCAATGCGGCCCTCAGACAGAAAAAGACTTCCCATCCCCGCTTTCAAGTTTCAAGAAAAAGCAGCTACCGCATACCTTCTAACTGCCATGATTTAACCATGGCATCCCCAGAAATACAGAAGCCATCTCAGCTTCTGGTTTGATCTGAGAATGTCCCGGAAATGTAGAAGGGCCTGGGGTGCCTGGGTAAAGGTGGGGTTGCAGGGAGGATCCTAGAGTCCTCCTGCCTCCTTCCCAAAGCTGGCAAGAATTTACAGGGCTTTGGAAAGGAAGCGGGAATGCTCTCAGACCCTGCAAGAGCATCGCACCTCCTTCCCAAAGCTGGGCAAGGTCTTACCAGGCTTGGGGAAGGAGGTAGAAGAATCTGCATTTCCCTGTTTTCACTACAGTGGTGCCTCTGGTTAAGAACATAATTCATTCTGGAGGTCCATTCTTAACCTGAAACTGTTCTTAATCTGAAGTACCACTTTAGCTAATGGAGCCTCCCGCTGCCGCCACAGCACAATTTCTGTTCTCATCCTGAGGTAAAGTTCTTAACCCAAGGTACTACTTCTGGGTTGGCGGAATCTGTAACGTGAAGCGTTTGTAACCCGAAGCATTTGTAACCCAAGGTACCACTGTATTATAATCTGTCCCGATTTTCATCTGTTGTATGTTTGAGGATATGCTACTGTGGTGGCAGCAAGTTTTTGCTTTTTATTACACTTTAAAATGCTGCTTGTTGTAGGGTAGCAGTGGCCCAAGCTCCAGGAAGCTGCTGTGGGCCTGTGTAAGTGGGGAGGGGTTTGTTCAGAACACTTTATCCTTTTTTCATGCTAATGGAAACTATTTATTGGTGCAACAGGAAATGTGCCTTCAATTTTAATTCAGAAAGAAAGTGTGTTTCGGCTACCAGAAATCTGGGGAACAAAAAGATAAGAGAACAGCTTCGTATATCATTTTGCCACAAGCAGAGATGCCAGCTGATCACTAACAGCATCACAGCTCTCAAACTTCTCAACAGAAATGGCTGTGGAGGATTCATGTTAACGGTATGTAAAGTCAGGAATTACAAGCAATTATGATAGATTTGTTTATCGTTTCACACATACCAGGAGTAGAGAACTTGCAACACTATCACATGAACCAAAGGAAGTGTTTTTTTCACAGCACATGCTTGATCTTTGGAATTTTGTGTAATGTCATGCGATAATACCCATCTGGATAGCATACTACAAAGGACTAATCCAGGGCCTTGCAACAGAAATAAACCATATTGACAGTCACAAATATTTTCCATTTTTTTGTTTGCATGTGTAACATAATTTGCATTATGAATCCCAAGCTATGTTTGTGGACACGAGCTTTTTTTCTTAGCCTGAAATGGCTAAGAAGAGCTTTTGAAGCAACTCTTTAAAACCTTGCTGGAGGGAATTAAACAGAATAGTAATTGGGAAAAAACAATTAATCTGGGTGTCTCTTAATTTGTGATTTAGCTTCCAGGCTCTTTGCTGGGTAGTTTTTCTATTATATTTTCAAACCTCTCTGCCGTTACTATGAGAGCTCAGTTGGAGAAGCTCAGCAAACATGAGTCCCAAGCTTCCATTGCCAAATTAAAACAAGCAGTTCACGAAAGACGTGGATATTAGGGCTTTATTGCTTAATAGATTAATCTGTTAGATAAAACTCTTTTTTAAAAAAGATTATTATTATTTAACATTTATGTTATTAGATTTCACTCCCATCCCTCCACCAAGGATCTCAAGATTTCCCCAGTCCCCTTAATCTCACAACAAGCCTGTGAAGTTGGTTAGGGCTGAGAGTGACTGACTCAAGGTCCTGCCTGCAGTGAGCTTCATGGTTGAACCAAGGCCTCCAGGCTTGTAATGCTAATCATTACAAAATGCAATCACCTTTTGAAAAGAGACATCCCTCCTCTTCCAAGAGGGAAGGCCTGTTCCAAAACATTTGCATGCAACATCTAAGAAAGAATGCTTCCAAACTATTGTTTTTTAATCATAAACAAGTTTACTCAATAAATTGACTTGAGATGCAATCCTATACACATTTACCTGGAGAAAGCCCCGTTGGATTTCTAAGTATAGGATTGCAGTGTTAGAACTCATACTGTGAATTGGTTGAGATTTCTTTTATTGAGTGACAAATGTAGTAACGAGGATCACTGACTCGTATTAACTGAGCACCAGTTCGCACATGCATGTGCATTTTTTGTTTGTCCTGGACAAACAAAACACACACCATTAATAACCACTGTGTGTGAAATGGTTGAAAGTTCTGTCTGTGTTAGATGGCTCAATCACATATTCTAGTGACAAAATATGAATGGTGAACCAGGCCATCTATTATGATGCAGTTGATGTGCCCAAATAAGTGATTGCTGAAATCTAAAAATAATCAATGAAGCCTGACAGAACTGATACCTCCAGTCTGAAGTATCTAGTGCTATCAATAATACTGTAGTGCTATTTGGACCATTGCTCTGAACCAGGAAGTTGTTTTGCATGGCGTAGGGAAACTCTATGATTTTGCAGCATCTTTTTATGTTTGCACTTCTTACGAGGCAAAAAAGGATGCATGGAGTCCGCTATGTGAGCAGATTTTAGCATTGCTCCCCCACACCTTAAATGTCCAGCTGTCACATTGCCCAAATGTCAGATCAGCTCCTATTATTGGATTCAGACTCCTCACTACAGTTTTCAAGCAATCTGGCCAATCTGCACTATGCATTGCCAGAGGGACTCCAAATTATTCAGCAGTGCATTTGGACTCCTGAGGGAGGGAAAGGAAAGGGGGTACTATTTCAATAATTTAATCACATACTTGAAAAATGCCATAAACATTTCGTATCATTCACAGGAGCCTTTAGCATATCATATGTTGACACATAAATCAACATAAAGACTTTGATTAATGTATATATTTGTTTTATTACCAGGGGGGAAAAACCCTTAGCATTTACCAAGTGAATATCATGTGCTCAAAATGCTTCATAGACATCATCTCCGTAATCAGAGAAATCTCAGCCCAACGAAAGTTGTGTTGTTTGAATATTATAGCAATAATATTTAAGTAGGAATGAAATATACAGTATTTGTATTTGTTTTCCCAACAATGAGAGAGGTCAAGGTGGACAGTTTCAGTAAAACAAAAAATTTAAAAGGATCCTGCCATTTTAACAGCTGTTGATCGCTCTGTATACTTCAGGATCTGTGTGTGACCAGACTCTTCAATTCATTTTTCCATCCCTAGTATTCAATCCATCAGTATAATGCCCTTTCCATTCCCAGCACTAAATCTATCACTATTAATTTGTCGCTATTTATCATCATCTTTTAGCAGAGAAATCCAGAAAATACTCTTTCATCCTGATCTTAAGCATATTTACTCTTTTTTACTTACATCAGAAGTAAACCGCTTAGAGTTCAACTGTGGTTTGTGGACCATCACTGGTCTGTGGTGTGTTTGTGGATTTGTGATTGAAGATGGGGACTAGCCCACTCGCCCCACTGAATACACTAAATTCGCAACTTCTGCTCACTTTTTTTTTATACGGTTGCAAACTTATGTGGTTAATCGAAAAATAGATAAATTGAAAAAAATGCAGGGGGAATCAAAATAATCAGTAGAAAAATGTCAAAGGGAGGTGTGAGTGTGGGAAACAACAATTGGCAGTCCCACCATCCATTGCACTCACCCTGAGAGTGTGTTCGGGCATCATCAGAGAGTCCTAGTGAGAGCAGGGAGAGGGGTCGTCTAAGAGCAAGGGGAGGTGATTTGAAGCATGGCCCCAAAATGCAAGACAGCTTCCTCCTCAACTGGTGGGAAAGCTAAAAAGCAGAGGTGGTTTTTACGGGTTTTCCTGGCTTTGTGCATAGTTCCTGGGAACCAAACCCTTGAGTAAATTGTGGGCTTACTGTTCAGCTTGATTTTTAATTGTATTTTTATTTCTTCTTCTATTTTTTAAAGAATTATTTATTATATATGTATTATATTGCCTTAGAGTTTGAATACTATGGAATTAAAATTGCTTCAACAGGCAAACAAATCATTAAGTGGTCTGCCAAGACCCAAAGCAACTTTCCAGTGGTCCATGGGAGGGGGCAGTTTGGGACCCACTGCTATACATATCTACTCAGAAGTAAGCTCTATTGAATTCAAAGGGGCTTACTCCCAGGTAAGTGTGTATTAATTTAGTTTAATTAATTAGTTTCAATTTAAATACTTTAAAGTAAAGCATATAAAACCATAGTACGATATAATAACACAGATATAACTTTTTTAAAAACCCTAAAAACCCTTTGAGCCAACATTTTGTATCTTTTAGTGGTGGGGGTAGAGAGAAAACTGCCTGTGGTATTGTTACTAAAAAGACATTCTGTTCCTTTAAACGTTCTTGTGCATCTCTCCCACCCTCAATTCCAACCATTACTATCTCCATGTATTATACTTGTCATAACTCCCTGTTACAGTGAGTCAGTGTGCTGAAAATAAACTTCATGGCTTGTATTCTATTCAAAAGCAGAAGCCCAAACATTGAGCAGTGGCGGGGGGTGGGGGGGATTTACCCTCTGTCCTAGTGTAAACCACAAAGAGGAGGAAGTTGGGACTTAATAATTGCAATGAATGTTGGAAGAAAAATGTGTGCTCTTGACATCTGATGGAAGAGATAAATCTGTCTCTGTGAACTGAGACTAACTCTCCATCCCCACAAGTTTCCCAGTTTGGGAAAGAGCGGGGAGGCGTGCAGGAGTGCGACATCCACAGCCTTGCGAAACCTCTTTGAAAGCCATTTTTCCAGTGGGAATATCAGTCTCATGGAACCCCTCACTTAAATCCTATATTTACAAGGCCAGTTTAATTTTGACACAAAAGACCTACAGTGCTCTCTTTCAAGTGAAGCTGTGGCTTCAGAAGCAGGACGTTCAAAATTCATAAAATAACTCCAGTCATTAATGCAGCCTTTTTTTAAAACAAAAAAAGGTGACTGCAGCAAAGAGGCCAGTGCATCCATTTTTTAAAAAAATATATTAAAAAGCCTCTAAGCGAACTGGGTGTATTAAAAACGACAGCCTTCCCCAATCCTACCCCGACCTCCCAAACTCCAGGCGTTTTGAAAGATGAGGAAGACACCCAAAAACAGAAATAAACTAAGGAACTACACCAAATCCACACACTCACACACATTCAAGCCACAGTTGACACTGTGAGGAAGCCAATTTTTAATCACACCCTTCTGGCTTTTTTGTATGGGATGTGTCTAACACAGTTTTACAGAGACCACTTGGACCACTGTGTAATTTTGTCACTCCAGCAACTTCTTTCTCAACAGAAACAAATCTTTACTGTTCCTCATTCAGACAACCTCATCCTACCCCCCCCCCCAGTCCAGACTCCCTCTCCTAGATTTAAGAGCAATAACAATCATTTCACATTTGCTGATTCCCCGTTCTAGACAACTTCTTATAGGGTTTAGGCTACCTGGGAGCAAGTTCCCTGGAATTCAGTAGAACTTTTTTCCAAGCATGGTTATGCCTGCAGCTAACGTACAGATGTCACAAGAGTCAGCAGTGTTTATGTAATTGACTAAAAACATTCTCATTTATTTAAAAAAAGATCCCCTCAAGTAACCAAGCAGTGTTTATAAATAAAACATGCAATTTATATTCCTTTATTATTATAGAAATAACTTTATATATTACTTTTATCCTTTATTTATTTATTTATTTATTTATTATGTCTGTATTACTTGAATGGGGGGTGCGGGTGGCACTGTGGTCTAAACCACTGAGCCTCTTGGGCTTGCCAATCGGAAGGTCGGCGGTTCGAATCCCTGCAACGGGGTGAGCTCCCGTTGTTCGATCCCAGCTCCTGTCAACCTTGCAGTTTCGAAAGCACGTCAAAGTGCAAGTAGAAAAATAAGTACCGCTCTGGCGGAAAGGTAAACGGTGTTTCCGTGTGCTGTTCCGGTTTCGCCAGAAGCAGCTTAGTCATGCTGGCCACATGACCCAGAAAAACTGCCTGCGGACAAATGTCGGCTCCCTCAGCCAGTAAAGCGAGATGAGTGCCACTGGACTTAACTGCAACTGGACTTAACTGCCAGGGGTCCTTTACCTTTTTATTACTTCAATGGATATAAAGCACCATCACAGAAGAGGCATTTTCCACACACACAGGAAGGACTGCTTCTTCTAGAAGATGGTGCCTGCTGCAGTGTGTGTAAATTATCTAAAAACATTGTTTATAGGTGCCCCCCCTTTAGAGCTGTTCAAGGGCAAATCAATTAAAACTCATGATTCATTAACTACTATAAAAAAATCCTTATTAATGTCACTTTTTCTTATTGTTCATTGTTTTTCTAGTGTCAACAAGTGCATGGTACTGTAGACCCATATCCTGTAAGTGGTTAGGTCCCTGCACCGAGAAGCTTACAGTCAAACGTAAATTAAAGTGAATGAAGATGCAGCATGTTTTAAATCTGTCATCATCCCTGGCAAAGGAAAAAACGAGCCATGCCCATTCTGAGCAGATAAGTTTATTGTGGCGCTATAAAGAAGGAATCTTTTACGTTATCTATTGTAGTTGGAAGGTAATTGTGCTTCCCAGAGCCCAGCTTCCCAGATCCCAAGACTTGGAACAGTGGCCACTCCAATGACCTCTCCTGCTGACCTTCATTGCTCTGGGAGCCTACCTCAGGTTAACATTTCTACACAAGAAACAATGCAAAGGGGTCTCAGAGAGATTTGAGGGCCAGTTTAAGAGAGTCGAGAAACTTGGGCGCAGCAGTAAAGGTGGCAAGAGAGGATATTCCAGCTGGACATCAGGAACAACTTTCTGACAGTGGGAGAGGTAGTGGACTCAGGGCCGGTGCGTCCATTAAGGCGAACTAGGCAATTGCCTAGGGTGCCAAAATGGAGGGGGCGCTGGCCAGGCTTGGGCGGGGGGGGCGGGGGGGGCTAGCAGCAGCTTCTCCGCTGTAGCAGAGAGTTGCTGCTTGCCCCCTACACCACCACCCCCCGGCACCTGCTAAAGCAGGCTTTGGCGGGCAGTGGGCGGTGGGACAGGCGAGCAGCAGCTTCTCCACTACAGCGGAGAAACTGATGCTTGCCTCACCACCACCCCACCTCCCGCTAAAGCAGGCTTTGGCGGGGGGGCCAGAAGGTGGTCTCGCCTAGGGTGCAAGAAACCCTAGCACCGGTCCTGAGTGGACTCTCCTTCCTCAAAGGTTTTTAAACAGAGGTTGGATGGCCATCTGTCATGGATGTTTTTGTTGAAATTCTTGCATTGCCCGGGGTCCCTTCCAACTCTATAACTGATTCTATTACATACAAACGCTGAAATCGTCATCAGCACGAAAACCAACTCACCAACTCAAACCGGCCCACCCCTACCAGACAAAACTTTGCCCCCAACTTTTGCCCCCCCCCCAGTTCTAAGTTTACACACACACACACACACACACACACACGTACAGCACGTGCCTGGTACCTCTCCTTTCTCACTAACATCCTCCCCCTCCCTCCCAGGTATGATCATTCAAACTAGGCAGTAGAGTAACAGATGATGAAAGGAAAGGAGTCGGGGTGGGGTGAGAGAGGGAGAAGGAGAGACGCCGTTTAATGGGATATTCAATATCCTGCAACATGCATTTTGAGCTCTGCACTTCCAGCGGCTTAAAAGCTCATAATGCGCTCTGTACTTCCTCTCACTAATGTCCACAGGGGGTTTAATGCTGGGGCCGATCGATGGGGCTCCTCTGGTGTCACGATCTCTCTCTCTCTCTCTCCTTTTTTTTCTTTACTTTTTCTTTCGCAAAAAGCAGCAACATAAGCCAGACTGGGAAGGGACGGGCTAGAGGAGGCGGGATTATTTTGGAGTGCCGGGGAAGGGGGGGGAGGAAGGGGTGAAGGAAAAGGGAGTGTTTGGGATTCTCTACACCAGAACCTCCCCTCCAGATTTCTTCCTCTCCCCCCCCCCTTTTATTTCCCAGACGTCTCTAGATTGCCCACTCTACACCTCCTCCGCCTCCCCACCACCACCCCGTTATGAGAGCAGCCAATTGTAAGGGCAAAGGGAGGAAAGGGCAAGCGGCTTCGACCGTCGCGACTGCGCATGCCCGGCCATCCAGGCATGCTCAACAAAAATAGAAGGGCAGCCCAACTGCCAAATGATGGGGAGCAAAAGAGGCTCTTCATCTCGGTAGGCGATGGGCTTGCAAAGAAGAGAAGCAGGGGAGGGGAGGGGGGCACGGGGGTGGGTGAGGACTCTTCCAAAATATCCCAAAGAACTCCTGGAGGAACTTTGCCACGCTTTGAGAGCGCACTATTCAAATGCCCGAGAGGGTTTGCTGTCAGCCTGGGTTTATTTTTTATTTTATTTATTTTATTGGACTCTTCTGCACCGCTCCAAGGCAGCACGTGATGGGCAGGGCGAGAAGACTCCACCGCTTTCTTCACCCTTGAGAAACTTGTCCCCCTAACCTTGGGAAACGGGGTTGGGGGGGGGGAGAGAAGCGGCAGCCCCGCCAAGAAGAAAAGGCAGCAGAGAGCGAGGAGGGGGTTTGCACACACCCCAACTCCGCCCCTCACTTGGCTGTAGCCATCCAGCTTTAAGGAGACTTTGGGGCTAGAGGAGAGAAGGGTGTAAGATGTAACAGATGTATCGGCAAGCGCTCACGCGCGCACGTATGCCCCCCCTCCCTCCCCACCCTACACACTCTCCGTTTTCGTCGTTCACCGTCCCTACCTTTCGGTTTTGGTGAATTTCCGAAACGCCTGCCGGAGATCGTGGAAGGAGCGATAGGTCTGGGGCTCGGCGGAGATGCCTTGCGCCCGTGTGGTGCGGGGTCCGATGTGGGTGGTGGGCGCGGGCAGCACGGACTGACACTTGTGCAGCTTCCTCTTCAGCTCCTGGATCTCCTCGTCCTTCTCGGACAAGCGCTTCTCCAGCTCTTTAATCCGCTCATCCTTCAGCAGCAAGAGCTTGGCAAAGTCCCCTTCCAGCTCGCTCATGTTTCGAAAGCCCTCGCTCCGCTGCAACTTTTTTTCTTTTTGGTATCCCGTAAGGAAGCGAGCGGGGGAGCGAAGGAGCAGCAGCAGCAGCGACCCAGGCGAGCGCGGAGTGAATGGAGCCTCTAAGTAAGAGAGGGAGAGAGAGAGAGAGAGGAAAGGGGAAAGAGAGGGAGTGAAGAAGAAGGGGGGGGGGAGTCAGTCCAAAGCAGTGGGGAGAGATCTGCTGTCACTAATGGGTGGTGGTGAGCGGCTTTCTTCGATCCACTTACTGCTGAATGGGCTGTAAATGGAGGCAGCAGGATGAGAGAGGGCTGAGATCACTGGATGTTGAGTGCTAATCTGGAAGCGTCCCTTGGGACCGGGTGATTATCTTTCATTGAGAAAGCAATTAGAGTTACCCTCCTGCTGCTGCTGCCGCCGCCGCCGCCGCCCTTCATACCTACCGGATTCACTCGGGGAGGAGGAAGAGGAGGAGGAGGAGGAGGAGGATGGAAAGAAGAGGCACGCGAATAGCCAACAGCAGCCCCATCAAACTCCTAAGCTCTCTCATCAGGACAAGGGCTCTCCCTTCCTCCATCTCTCTCTCACACACACAAACACCACATCTTCTGTGTTAAGTGGTACAGACAACAGAGGGAGGAAGAAAGTTGATGGAGAGAGAGAGAGAGAGAGAGATGCTGTCCTTAAAATAGCAACCATTATTACTATGCAACCTGAAGGGTGACACAGCTCCCTGTAACCAAAGCTTCGGGTCCGGGGTCGTAAAATTAGATGTCCTTCATAAATTATTGATCCCTCCCCTCCCCTCAAAATAACCTCCACAAATTGGTACTTAGCATTTGGCCAGGCGTATGTCAAGGGCTCCAAGCACCCCTGGTGCGTTTTTCTCCTCCAGAATCCTAACAACAGCCTTGTAATGTGGGTCAGTATTACTAACCGGCTTGTTACTATTGGGAACTGAAGGCACTGATGGCTCGCTTAATAGGACAGGTAGGGTGAATGTGAGAAGGGTTCCAAAAGCTGCGGCCAAGCGCCTCCAAAAAGCTAGGGAGCAGATAATGAAGGAAATTGGTGCCCGCACATGTTTGTCCCTGGTGTTTGCTATTCAGAGATATACTTTTCTCTGAACATGGAAGTTCAGCTATTACAGCTGATGTTGGGGGTGGGGGGTGGGATCACAGACCTATAGTACAGACCTAACAAACCCATCACCACATCCTGTGGCAACTAATTCCACAAGTTAACACTGCATAGTTTGAAAAAGCAGGCACCTTCTTTTTCTGAACGTGTTCCCAATTAAATTGTTTAGATGACCCCAAATTCTAATATTAAAAGAGGAGCAGGGAAATCTCTCATTTCATTCATAATTTTATAAACTTCTGTCATGTCTCCCCTTCCCTACTAAATTAAACAATTCCAAAAGTGTAGCCTTTTCCTGTATGGATAATATTTCTTATCAACTGTCTTGTTTTTGTTCTATATCTTTTCCAGTACTGCAGTATTCTTTTTTCTTTTTAATGATGGTGTGATCAGAACAGTACAAGAAAATTCCGAATGTGGCTGGGCCACAGATTTGCATAAGGGCATTGTGACAATGGCAGTTTTCTTTTTGACATATTTTCTATAATTCCTGACATAGAATTTGCCTTTTTCTCTGCTGCTACGCACTGAGTTGACATTTTCAGTGACCTATTCATGACTAATCTTTTCTGGGTAGTTGTAGACTAATCAGACCCCATCAGTGTGTGTATATAGATTTTTGGTTTTGTTGTGGGTTTTCTTTTTCACCCCAATGTGTATGACTATGCACTTACTTATATTAAATCTCATTCGCCATTTTGCTGCAACTTCATGCAGTATGGAGAAATCCTTCCAATATTTATTCACAAGCTACCTTGGATTTCATAATCAAATAAATCTGGCAACTTCACTGCTCACTCTTGATGCCATTTGTGAATAACACAGCTGATTTTCCTTGGGCATGAAAACTTCCTAGTTTATTGCTGACCTCTGCTTCCTACCCTTTTGACCACATAAGGATCACTTGATGTGAGATTTGAACTGAGGACATGTCAGCTCATGGCCTGCTATTATACCATAGTACTCTAATAATCTTTTTATTCCTTCCTTACTGGGGCCTCTCAGAATCCCAGGGCAGAGTTCTCTTGCTCCCATTTCGAGTACCCTAAGTGCTGCTTTGGCAAGTGCCTATGCATTTAGAGCATATAATCTTCACAATAACATATGTGTGAATATATTGCTCTCATATTGTGCAGTGTAACCCTTCCATAATAACAAAATAAGCCCCACTGATTTCAGTGGCTAGTACCTTCAGGTAAATGTGGGTAGGTTGGTGCTGAAAGGCAATGTTCTCAAGTATACCTACTGGGTTCAATGGGGCTTTCCTCGAGAAAGTCTGGAAATGATTGCAGCACCAGGCAGAAATCCTAAAAGGGCCATAGCTGCAGGCAGGCCTTGCTTCTTCAAGGATGTTCCAGCTGCACATCTTTCATCTACGTGGGGCTGCCCTTGAAACTGACCCAGAAACTCCACCGGGTGCAGAATGCCACGGCGAGACTCCTCGGGGTCCTCACCACGGGAGCACATTCATCCGGTGCTATACCAGCTGCACTGGCTCCCAGTGGAGTACAGGATCAGGTTTAAGGTGCTGGTTTTAACCTTTAAAACCCTATACGGCCTAGGACCCTCGTACCTATGCAACCGCCTCTCCTGGTATGCCCCACGGAGGACCTTAAGGTCTGCAAATAATAACACCCTGAAGATCCCAGGTCCCAGGGAGATTAGACTGGCCTCGACCAGAGCCAGGGCCTCTTCAGCCATGGTCCCGGCCTGGTGGAACGCTCTCTCACAAGAGACCAGGGCCCTACGGTATTTGACATCTTTCCGCAGGACCTGCAAGACGGAGCTGTTCCGTCAGGCCTTTGGTTGGCGTTCAGTCTGATTCTTTTCTTTCTGTATAAGAACAAGCATTAACGAGGCCTCCTAGCCCGCTCACAAGTCCTTTATAAGACCAGTGGTAACAGTTGGCCCTGGAGAATATTAACCACTCTCAATTTTACCCGTGGACTGCCATCTGTCCACATTTTAATTTGCTCTGAACTAATTTTAAGATGTATTTTAATTAATTGATTGCCTGTTTTTATGTTCTTATGTTCTTTGTATACTGTGGCCAGGGAGGGTGGGGAACAAATTATTATTATTATTATTATTATTATTATTATTATTATTATTATTATTTTGTTGTTGTTGTTGTTGTTGTTGTTGTTGTTGTTGTTGTTGTTGTTGTTGTTGTTTTATAAGGAGATACGCCTCTAGTGTAGCTCCATAGGTTGTTGGACTACAATTTACTCATTCTATGGCCATTACCCTTGCTGGATGGGAAGTCCCCAAAATATCTGGAGGGCTACAGGTTTCTTACCCCTAACTCTAGCATTGTTGTTGTTTAGTCATGTCCAACTCTTTGTGACCCCATGGACCAGAGCACGCCACGCATTCCTGTCTTCCACTGCCTCCCGCAGTTTGGTCAAACTCATGTTGGTAGCTTTGAAAACACTGTCCAACCATCTCATCCTCTGTCATCCCCTTCTCCTTGTGCCCTCAAGCTTTCCCAACATCAGGGTCTTTCCCAGGGAGTCTTCTCTTCTCACGAGGTGGCCAAAGTATTGGAGCTTCAGCTTCAGGATAGGTCCTTCCAGTGAGCACTCAGGGCTGATTTCCTTAAGAATGGATAGGTTTGATCTTCTTGCAGTCCATGGGACTCTCAAGAGTCTCCTTCAGCACCATAATTCAAAAGCATCAATTCTTCAGCAATCAGCCTTCTTAATGGTCCAGCTCTCAGTTCCATACATCACTACTGAGAAAACCATAGCTTTAACTATACAGACCTTTGTCGGCAAGGTGATGTCTCTGCTTTTTAAGATGCTGTCTAGGTTCGTCATTGCTTTTCTCCCAAGAAGCAGGCGTCTTCTAATTTTGTGACTGCTGCCACCATCTGCAGTGATCATGGAGCCCAAGAAAGTAAAATCTCTCACTGTCTCCATTTCTTCCCCTTCTATTTGCCAGGAGGTGATGGGACCAGGAGGAGAAAGGAGTTGGGGTGGGAAAGGAGAATTGAGAGCAAAAAGGCCTTGCTGAAAGCTCGAAGCATCTCTGCAGTAGGGTGGGGGGGATCTTGTTGTGGACAGGTGAGTTATTACTACTAAGTGAGGTGGCCGAGAACAGTGTGTTACACTCTGCTTCAGGGAGGGGCAACTGTAGATTTTTGCAATCTGTCATGGATGCTTTCCTTGAGATTCCTGTGTTCCAAAGGATTGGAAGTAGATGACCCCAAGGGTCCCTTCCCATTCTACAATTCTACAAAATAACTACAAAATAGTTAGGTGCATATCTGGATGGAGAAACCAGTAGCCCTTGAGATGTTGTAGGACTATAACTCCCATTACCTCTGGCCACCAGCTATGCTACTTGGGACTAATGGAAGTTGTAGTGCCACACGTTGGCCACCCATGCCCTAGACATAAGCTCCACTGAAATCTATTTAATTATATATTTATATTGAATTTATATACCACCCTTCATCCAAAGATCACAGGGCAGTTTACAATATAAAAATGCAAAAATACATAGCATAGTAACAAAGAAAAAAGAATACTCCCCCTCCCGCCCCACCACCCCAGTTTAAAAGGCCATAGATTGCTTACTTGGCCAAAGGTATGGGAGAAGAGGAATGTTTTTGCCTGGTGCCTACAGATATGAAACGAAGAAGCCAGGTGAGCCTCCCTGGGGAGAACATTCCACAAGGGGGAGCCATTGCAGGAAAGGTCCGTTCTCAAGTTGCCACGCTCTGAGCCTCTCGTGGAGGAGGCACATGAAAAAGGGGCTCAGATGATGATCTCAGGGTCTGGGTAGGTTCATAAGGGGAGAGGAGGTCCTTGAGGTATTGCGGTTCAACAGCATCTGGGAACTAAAGATTGGGGAGGTTGTTTAAGTTGTCCCCTTTGCTCATCTTCATGGCTGAAGAATTGTGTGGTCCCCGTGAGCAGCTTGGCTGAGTTCTGGTGTTGAACAGAGCCAGGGAAAGGTTTGCTTTTCTAGTTGCATTTTCCATGCTTATCACAGAGCTCTGGTTGAGGTGGGGCTAGAGCATGCACTGCCCTACTAGGACTACCAATTCACTACCAACAAACAAGGCAACATACAATTGCCTTGTGTACAATTTGTGTATACAATACAATTTGTAACATTTTCATTAAAGTAAAAACATTTTGGGAATATTTATTTTATTTATAATAAAACCATTGAGGCAACCTCACATGCATTACACAAAGTAGCTTACATCAATTAAAATCACAATATACCGGTAAAAATAAAAAGCAACATCGCCAATATAAAAATCACAGCATAAAATCCACAAATGACAGGTGCAGTCCGCCAAGGGCAGGCAGAGCACATAAAACAAAGTTTGTCACTAGAATCAATCCAGCCTAACAAATTAAACAAATGCTAGAATAAAGAAGTCCTCATAAGCTGGTGAAAGGCCATCAAAGATGGAACCGTTCAGCTACTGAGAAAGCCTTATTTCTTCCCTGTAGATCTTAATGAATGGGCAGTCTGGCATGGGAGGAGGCAGTCCCTCAGGTCTCTTTGACCCAAGTCATTTAGTACTTTAGAAGGCAAGCACCAACACCCTGAACCTCAAAACAAATTGGTAACCAGTGCAGTTACTGCAGGACAAGTGAAATGTGATCAAACAAACATCCTGACCACCACATGATGGACCAACATAATTTCCCTAGGACACGTCAGTTAGCTCCATGTAGAACATATCTAGATGTAATATAGTTTAGATGTAACTAAAGGCCAAGGCACGTTTAATTAGGGTCAAATCAGACCTCTTTAGGAAAAGGCACTGCTGGTTCATCAGCTAAGCTAGCCAAAGGCACTCCTAGCAACTGCCACCACCTGGGCATCCAGGTTCAAGAATGAATCTAGGAGCACCCACAAACTGAATACCCAGTTCTTTAACCTGCAAACTCAATACCTGATTCCCACCCCCCACCCCGCAAAAAGACCCCACTTTGAAGTTCTATTCTGGAGTCTATCTTCTTCCTGATGAGGAACAGCTGTCTCATCTGGATTAAGCTTCAGTTGATTAGCCCTCAACTCCAGCCTATTGCTATCAGCAGGCAGCAGTTCAGAACATCAACAACTTGGTATTAGATAGAAAGGAGAAATGAAACTCTGTGCCATCTGCACATTGATTACAACACACTCTAAACATCCAGACAACCTCATTCAGTAGTATGTAGATATTGAACAACCTACCAAAAAGGACAGTGGTGTCATACACAAATGACCAAGGCATTTAATTAGTCATCCAGCATCACTTTCTGACACTCAATGAAGAGCCAGAACCATAGCACAGTACCTCCTAGGGCAGGAGTTGTGGGAGACTTGTGGCCCTCCAGATCATAGCTGTCAACCCTCCCTGCTGTTTCCCAATGCTATAATAAGGAAATTTCCTGCAAAAAAAGGGAAAGGTTGACAGCTATGCTCCAGATGTTGTTGGACTACAACTCTCGTAAGCCCCAGCCAGCAAGGCTGATGGTCAGAGCTGGTGGAAGTTGGAGCCCAACAATACTTGGAGGGCCATGGGTTCCCCAGCCCGGTCCTGGGTGCATTCCCTTCAGACTGTCTGGAAGTGTACAATGGTCAACAGTATCAAACATTCCTAAAAGGTCCAGCAGAAGCAAATGACTTGTAAATTCCTGGTTAAGAAAAAAAGGGGGGAATCCAAAAAAATATCATTTTGGTGCTGCCCAAAATAATACCAAATACTATCCAGCTTACCCAATAAGCTCTGCCTATCCAAAACTTCCTAGTGGATGTTTTAAAATCATTATCACCACCTTTATTATACTTAAATGATCCTGAAAGAGATCCTGATTATACTGAAAGAAATGGCAGAGTGCTTAAAGGGGCAACTTCAGGAAACCTTAAATAATTTTTAATAAACTTTTAGTTTATTTAAGGAAAGTACTGTGGATGTATCAGTAAAAAGCCTCTGAACTTAAAAATAACGGTCCCATGTTTCTGCTGCTAACAACTCATGGAGACTAAAATATACAGAGACTGTGGAGCTTTGAGACAGTTACAGAAATCTCCAATGGAGCCTCACCTGGAAATGTGGCAGCCCCACCTAATGAGAAAGGATGGCTACCATCCTGTATCTATGGTTGTGAGCCATCACTGTAATTGAATGCCTACTGTCCACACTACCTACAAGTAAGATAATGTAACACATGAAGGGTAAGACCTAGGCTGCAAAAGGTAAAGGACTACTGGATGGTTAAGTCCAGTTGAATTCAACTATGGGGTGCGGTGCTCATCTCACATTTCAGGCCAACGGAGCTAGCATTTGTCTGCAGACAGCTTTTCCGGGCCATGTGACCAGCATGACTAAACCGCTTCTGGTGCAACGAGACACCGTGATGAGTGCCACAGCACAAGGAAACACCTTTTACCTTCCAGTCGCAGCAATACCTATTTATCTACTCGTGCTGGTATGCTTTTGAACTGCTAGGTTGGCAGGAGCTGGGACAAAGCAACAGTAGCTCACCCTGTTGTGCAGATTCGAACTGCTGACCTTATGATCGGCAAACTCAAGAGACTCAATGGATTAGACCACAGTGCCACCTGCATCCCTAGGCTGTAATGCTATACGCACTCACCTGGGAGTAAGCTTCATTTAACTCAGTGGGGCTTCTTTCTGAATAGTAGAACTTTGCATGTAGGGTAGTGTCATACGTGTGTTTATCATTCATGGATTTGCTCTTGAGCACATGAATAGCTTCCACTGAAAAATATTGTGATTGAGGTGATGCTATAGCAGCAGCCTGGTGACTTTCAACTCCCATCATGCTGACTGGGCTTATTGGAGTTGTAGACTGAAGCATCTGGAGGACACTGGTTTGGGAGAAAGCTGTGCTTGATTATTAGAGAGCTCTTTCTAATAATCCTTTTGGGTTTCTGATAGCTACGCCACAAATGGAAGTCATCACTTATTGTTTGCAGCCTCCAAACCCTGAATTGTGTGTGAACGTATCTTTGGTAAAGATATTGGTTGTAAACTGAACTTTGGAAACATACAACTGTGACTTTTTCTTCACTGCTATATAATAAAAAACAAATACAGCTAGGATATGACCATTCTGAGTTTTGTGTGTGAAGATTTCCCCATTATCTTACTTTCTCTTTATCAACACATCCACATCATCAAATAAACAATGCCCACGGACATTCAGTTGTTATATGTGAGTTTTCCTTGTAAATTCGGTAGGCTTTAAAATCCCTATTCATGCTGCCACTGCCGCCTTGTGAGAAGTAGCCTTATGGTGCTATTAGCAAAGTAGTCTTGAATGTTTCCACATTAAAAAAGAAAATTAAATACAACTCTCTCTCTTGTTCCAAAAAGGAGAGAGACAGCTCTAAGTTGCACCAACATGATATGTCAAAGACATAATTTGCAAGCCTTGCTTGATCTTTAAAAAAAAAACCAGTAACCTGAAAATGTCACTTCTTGAAGAAACTATCATGATGTAATTAAGTGGAAAGTTACATAGTTTTAAAATGAAACCAATTAGGTTTCACCAGCAAATTATAAAGGCATATTAGAACACCTTGTATCTCAATTTACAGCCAGCATGATGCTTCAGTCTTATTCCATGCAATTGTAATTATACTATTTCCTATCAGTCACATACATAATCTATTTTTCATAAGCTCCACACTGTAAGCACATTGCCATTCTCCCACATTTAGCACCCCTAGAGAACCACTCCTGCCAATGTTACTGGAATTATTTGGGGAGGCAATTCACAGGCAGTTACAAGTGGTGTCAGCTTCTGCTTTGGGGAAGAGTTTCAAAAATAAAGCCCTTTCCAGTCATTGGTGACCTTGAAGTTGACTGCCCAGATACAGTGGAAGTAAGTTGGATGTGACAATGGATGTTGTGCATAACTTCCTCCCAGCTGGATTGGACCCAGATGCTCAAAGGGTTGCTATCAGGTGTGTCAGACCCTGCACCAGGCCACCCAATCTGCTCCCTCCTAAATCTGTTCTAGGTTCTCTCCAACCCTCTGGAACAGATTTGGGGAGGGTGTGGGGTGTATGTGGGGAGAGGAGAGGGGGGGGAGTTCCATTGCCAAGCAGATATCCTTGCATGGATGGAACACATTACTTGAATAGTGCCCTGTCTGTTACATCTTCTTAGTGCAAATCTCCCCTCCTCAAATATAAACTTCCTGTTACACGCAATAGCCAATCTGGTAGGGTTAAAGCACCAGACTTTCTCTTGGAAGTGCTAGATTCAAATCCACACTTGGTCATGAAGCTTCTTTGATGACCTTTGGTCAATTGCTTTCTCTCAACAAAGGGTGGGAGAGAAATTTGATTCAGTTCACATTTAAAGCCAAATTTTCAAAACAGCATGAGAACTGAAACATAGCTTAAAAATTCACACTTATCTGAATTTTGGGATGCAGCTCTTCATCCAAACAACATTTTGAAAGATGCATGTATTAGGGGGAAATGGGCATTAGGTGAAATTCACATTGAAATGTTGAAGGATTTCATTAGAATTCTTTTTTAAAGCAAATTGCTGCAGAAACCTGGAAGACTGAATTTAAGATTATAAAAGTGAGAAACTAAGGTGAACCAAAACTGACAAATCTTTCCATCAGTACTCTCAACCTAGCTGACTTTGCAGGATTTGTGAGAAGGATAAAAAAGATAGATGATAGATAGAGGAAAGGTGAGGTGTAAATAAATAGATAAAAGTCAGATGAAATGATGCCAGGCAGAAAACAGAGTTTAACTGAAAACAGATATTCTACAGCCGCTCCTGTCAAATGTTTCAAATGGTGCCTTACACAGATGTGTAGCTGTTGGTAGAAACTGGCACTTCAAGCTCAATGAGAATGGATGAGAGGGAAGGCTCTTTAGGGAATGTCCTTATCCAAAAGGGAAAATGGAATTCCATCCAGTCAGTGCTTCTGCAAATGCATACCATACTTGAACAATTCTCATGGCTCATAGAGAAGGGAGTTAGCTATGGGGGATGAGGGAGGGGAGCCATGCTGAAACACAACACTTTTGTGCAAAGCTAAGGCCAAGGATGTCTGCTCTGTCAGACATGACTTTTTATGGAATATTTTGATGGAATACTTGGGTCATTAACAAAAATGAAAAATGATTCTAAAATAGAAATTACATTACATAAATTTTGATAGGTAGAAGGATATTACCAGTAGCTCTATGGCCTTATTCACACATTACACAAAGGCATGGCATTGCCGGGAGCAGGACTGTGCTTCCTAGTGCCACCCCTGACAAGCAACCATCTGATGCACTTATTTGTCTGTAGAGATATCTATATGCAGGTGGTCTTGCTCACCTGTAAAGGCTTCAAGCAGTCAAGACCCCCAGCTGTGCAGAAGAAAGGCACAACTCTTTTGAGGAAGGTGGTGCAGTTTTAGAGGTAGGGCTAAAAACATGGCCCCTCTCCAAATAAAAATGGCCATGCCTTACATTTCAGTAATGTGTGAAAAGGGCTTGTGTTTCACAACAGTAATGTGGGGAGAATTGAAACAGGGATGCCCAATACTCCCCTGAAATTCCCTCTGGGAAGTTTTGAATCCCGCCCACCACCCTTGCCAGGCTCCACAATGCAGGGGAGAACTGGCACACAGTGTGGAGTTTAAGCCATTTGTATCCCTTGCTTGATTTTATTCTGCTAGCGTTTCCCCTGCCCTTAAACTCAAAAAAATGTGCATTTGGCAACACACACGTGCTCACACTGCATGTAGTTCCATCCTTTTGCAGGGAGGAGGGTGGGGGAATCTGAGTAACTTGAGAAGGGCTGCTCTCAGGCAATTGCCAAAAACATAGCAGAGAGGAGGGAGGAGGCTTATTTAAAGAAAGTTCAAGTTGCTATTTAAGGAATCCTTATTTTTTTAAAAAAAAATCTTCTCATGGGAAGAAAAAAAAGAATCAGTTCTAAAATGATGAGATGGAAGCCTTTCTCACTATTTTAGATTAGCTTACCTAACGACACAAAATAGTTTCTTCATAAGCTGCAACACTCTGGCCTGGTCAGACTTAAATATATTTAAACTGATTTCTGAAAATACAAAATCATTGGACCCAAATCAGGGGAAATGAAACGTTACTCAAGTCCAGTTGATTTCATCTGAAGAATTAAGCTCCCTCCTGTTTATGGAAGCATTGATTGGGGAAGTTTCCCAAGTGAAAGCAGCCCTAAAAGGGAAATAAATGTTATATTGCATGTTACTTGTAAGTAACAGAAGGCTTGGTTAGGTCTTTTTTCTTTTAAAAAACTAACTAACTAAAAAAACAAATAAAAGGAAAACAGCGCCCTCTCGTGTCTGAAAGCACCTTGTTGGAGCACTGAAGGAAGTGGAAAGAAATATGACCATGGTCCCAGAATACAAAACTAAAATGATACTTGGTGAAAGGTATTTGACATTGTAGCAGTCTAAACTGGTTCCCTGGCTGGGCTGTTTTTAGCTTTCTAAGCCTGCCTGCTGTTTTAAAGGATATTTGAAGAGCAAGCAACGATTTTAAGTGATGCACTGCATGGGGGCCCCCTGTATTACTATTATTTATTATTATTTCATTACACATGACCCATTGCCTGTTACAGTTACAGACTGCTACAGAGTTAAAGTCCCCAGCCCCAAGAAGCTTACAATCTAATTTTCAGTACAGGTGAAGACCAAAAATGGAGGGGAGAAAATATAATGTGGAAGAACAACTGTGCCTTTTCTTTCACTGATACTTAAGTCTGCGTAAGATTTTATGCCAAATTAGGAAAGATGGGTTTTGAGAAGTTATTTGACAGTAAAGAAAGGCGATATCACAAAGGCCAGGGATGGGTAGCCTGATGGGACTCCCAACTCTCATCAGCCCCAGCCAGTATGGCCAATAATAATGATCTTGATAACTGCAGATGGAATCAAGCTATACTGTAATCCTAATGCATTGATGAAATCCTGTGTGTTTGCAGTTGTTACGTTTAACCTCCTGGCCAGGCCTGTGTCCTGGCCCACAAGTCAATGTGTTGCAGCCTGAATGTGTTGTGGTCAGGGTGTAAAGGTCTTTGTGACTGATGGACTTGGACTAAAAGTCAACAGCCTTTGGACTTGGTTATTACATTACATAAACGAAATGAGGATAAAGGGCTTCATGTGGTGGTAGTGAGGTGTGACCACCACTCTCCGATACCACAAAGATGTCAGTTATGATTTGAACTTGCCAGTGCCCAGCTGTGCACAGGGGAGAACAAAGGCTAACCAACACCCGGGGCGCCGCAAACCGCCGGCTGCGCACGCGTTGCGCCGCTACGTAGGGTGCATGCTTGGCGTTGCCATGTACGATGCATGCGTCGCTATGTGGGGTGCATGTGCAGCGGCGTTGTACATAGTGGTTTGCCGCTGGCGCCGCCCGAGTCCCGTACAGACGGTGGTGGGATCCTCCACTTGCGGCTGTAGTGGCGGAGGAGGGATCCCACCACCATCTGTACAGCAGTTGGGCAGCGCCATCTATGGACAGCGCATGTGCGGTGTTGCTACATACAGCGCATGCATGTGACATTGCACATGTGTTGTACGTATTGGTTTGCCGCCGGCGCCGTCCGAGTGCTGTGCGGATGGTGATGGGATCCTCCATATGAGGCTGCAGCGGCGCGATGGCTGCTCATGCTGCCACAACTAGGGGTGGTGGGGTGAGCACCCCACGGGATGCCTTCTTGTCACCCCTCCAGACATGACACCCAGGGCGAACCACCCCCACCCTCCCTTGCAACGCCATTGGATGTGCAGAGATATGTGCATGCTGGCTGGAAGGGGGTGCAGGGATACCTCTTTCTCTGCTCTCCCAGGAACAATGGGAACCTATTGGATGTGGGGTTTGGGGGGTTTGGTTTTTTGGGGGGAGAACATGTGACTTTTTTGAGCATGGAATGCTCTTTTGATTCTGTGATTCTGTATTCTTTGCATTTTGTTGTAGCTTTATAAACATCTCTAAGTAATTTATATCACAATGATGGTATCATTAAAAAAAAAAAATGATGGCCCTGGCCAGGTCATAGCTCTCCTGACAGATGATTTGGTCTGGAGCCACATTGTGGAAATCAAGCATGAGATAGTCCACCAGATGAGTGATAGGACCTGGAGTTGAATAACATCTGATGGACCACAGGCTCCCCATCCCTATCATAGGTAGTCTACCATTTCCCTGACCTAAAACAATATGCAACCCTAGAATATAGCAGGAGAGAGAAAGAGAGAGAAAGAGAGAAAAAGGGCCAGTAATTCCTCTGCAGCACAGCTGTTCCTAGGTCAAAATGAAACCAGATTGCTGATTTAACCTACACTTGTCTATCTTGGCTCTTCATTCCAGGTAAGCAAGTTTAGGACTACAGCAATATATTGTTTTAAGATTTAGGTAGAAATGCTGCATCATGCTAGGTCTTAATGGGATTTAAGTTCTCTTTTTTCCTGTTCTGTACACAAATAGGTTTTGAACACCTTGCAGGAATTTTTTGCAGAAGTTTCTCAATGCTGAAATTTAACACCTCCTGCCGTTAGCATAAATGATTTGCAATTTGCCAACACATCTCGCTGGCATCAGCCTGATTAGCTGCCAGACACATTTCCTGGTTAAAATAAATAAATTGATACCACAGTATGCCAGCTATTTCCTCCACCGCCCCCTACTTCAAAGCAGGTTTCTGGTAGTTTATAATTCTGTCAGCGGTTTTAATATAAAAAAAAATGAGCAAAAAATTAAATATTCTGGGGGTGAATCCACTCAGGCCTGAGGCCTTGTTACTTTTCAGAATCAGTCACTGTTATCTCACATACCAACCTGCGTCATATTTAAATGGTGTGGCTGGTACAGAAGGAATTTGCCAGCTACTGAATTCATTTCTGCCTCTCCTGAAAATCAGCATACATTTGGCCTAGTTTGGTAGAAACACTAGAAGGCCAGTTGTTATTTTAGGACCTACATGGCATAATATTTCATTCCTAATTGCCCCTCAGACAGTGATCTTGTATATTCTAAGTAGTACATGAATGCCATGACAATTTTACTTTTCGTACTTGGTGTTTTATGTTCAGTTCTAATCTTAATAGGTCAAGTTAACCGCGGTGTAGAGATTGAGCACATTATTTTTAAATTTTTTGAAGGATATTAAATTATATTTATTAAAACTGAAAGCAGATTAAAAAGGGCCAGTTATTTAAAACCACCTGATGCACAAAGTCAGAAAAGGTCATGCTCTTAATCCTGGAATAGTCCTGTGTTTGTGGTATCGGTGAGATTGTTTGCTGGAATATTCCCAGAGGCCTTCATGTGGGGAACTTCCATTCCTTTGCTCTGAGGTGCCTTTTAATGGAAGAAATGAATAAATGCCTGAGCTAAAGTGAACCACAGTATTATTGCGAGTTACAGTTTGGCCAAACTGCGAGAGGCAGTGAAGGATAGGCGTGCCTGGCGTACTCTGGTCCATGGGGTCACGAAGAGTCGGACACGACTGAACGACTGAACAACAACAACAACAACAACAACAGTTTAAGAATACAATTCCTCTCTCTTAACCCTTCAAACATTACTCAGACTCACCCTTGCACAACTTCTGCCACACCAAGCCCAACCCAGGCCACCAGTCATGTATGATGGGGCCCTCTCAAGACATAATGTTTATTGTGCATTCATCATGATTAGTACTCAGGATGCTGTCAGGGCAGTTATACGTGATCATGCTTTCAATACCATTTTGTGCTTGCAGAAGTTTTAGAATGGTTGTACAGCTTCAGCTGCATCTGGTGTGTGTCCCACAGTTTCTTGCTAAGATCCTGTAGCTTTCTATACTACAGGTGTTCTGTTTGTTTGGGGAGGGGGGGGGTTACTCTTAATGTGCTTTATAGCACAAGAGTTCCTTGACAATACACTGAAATATATCCATTTCCTTGTGGCATAGCTAGTCGCACATACTTCTTAAAAGTTCCAGATAGAGGCATTCCCACAAAGGCCTTGCGTGTGCATGTGGAAATGAGTGATGGTTTAGCACAGTGATCGCAGCCTGACCACAAAAACTTCAAAAGTGTAAAAAATGAAAGCACAGTGGTACCTCGGGTTACTTACTTAATCCGTTCCGGAGGTCACTCTTTCACCAAAGCATTATTAAACGGAGGCGCCTACTATCTCTAATGAGGCCTCCCGCTGCCGGTGTTCGGCTTCCGTTCATCTTCCAGGGCAAAGTGCACTAACCAGAACACCTACTTCTGGTTTTGCGGAGGTCGTCCGCAGCATTCGTTAAAAGGACTGTTCTTAGACCGAGGTACCACTGTATGGTGGCATGGCAATTAACTTGCACAAAGACAGGAAGGGGAGAATTGAGGATTCATTTATTTATTTCATAAAGAATAAAATAAGAAGAAACCCGTAAGCTGTAAGTACGGAGTTTAATTGGAAGCTAAAATTTGTTCAATTGGCTTTTGGGGAGAAACGTCAAAGAGGAAGTCCGTTTCTCTCCCCTGTGACAGGAGAACAGTAACATTGGATCTGGCTGTTGCTACTTTTGGCTGATACAAGGTTTTTCTTGACTTTAAGTTTGATTGATAAAAAGACCCCTTTTAGGGGTGGACTGAGATTTTTGAGGTATTTCTTCGGAGAGACTGTGGATTATAAAGTGGAAAATTTTTGCACTCTGATTAGGGGGAAATGGCGGTTGTAATTTGAGATCTGAAGATGGAAAAGTACTGAACTTTGTTATTTCCTGCCTACTTCTGCCCTTTTCGGTTTCGTTTCTATGATGCCTACAGACTCAGCAATGACTTTAGGACAAAGGGAATTTTTTTTGGAACTAGAACTTTCACAACAGAATGTCACTGAAAGATTTTTTGAGATTGGAACTGCTTTTAGGAACTTTGCTATGGAACTTAAAGAAATAATCAGTGAGCGCTGTTCAGGGATTTTATCTGAAGTAGAGAATACGCAACTCCAAGAAGAAGAAAAGTCCTGTCGACGTGAGAGGTCCAGGTCTGACTATTGCGACGTTATAACTGCTTTCTGGGGTGGGAGCCCAGAAAAGCAGGAACAACAATTTTGGGAACTACAATTGCAACTTGATTGGAAGACTGAAGTGGAGATGCTTGGTGGTGATGTATCACTTTCTCTGAAGAGCTCTGCAAAAATGCTTTGGGACAATGTTTTGATTTTCAGATATCAAGGAAAAGAGGACATTCTGGACTATGGTTTGGGAAAAGATTGGGGGGAAGCCTGGTGGGTGACTGTGATGGGAGGAGAGAAAATGGCAAGAAGTGGGGTAGGATGAAAGTACATATATGATTAACCAGGAAGGCCTATCACAGTACCCCGACGTCAGAGAGTAAAAATGGATTTGGGAAAAGGGAAGAAATACTTAGGTTTTTTATGATATTGTGTTGGTTTAATATTTTATAAGGTATGAATTAGAAGTAACAGGAGCAGCAGTTTTTTGGAACTAAGAGAAAGAAAAGGTTATAAGAAGCTAAAATTTGCAATATGAGGTTATATTGTTTAGTTAGAAGTAATATGATATAAGATTTTGAGATAAAGACTAAGAAGGTTAGTAAATGTATAGTTACAATAATTAGAAATGTTACTAAAGTAAATTAGAACTGAACGCAGGAGAGAGGGCGGGGGAAGTCCTCCTAATAAGATTTGGAACAAGATTATAAATAACAGTTGGTGTGTTCCTGTATGTAAGGTATGTATCTGTTTTCTTTTATTTAGTTGATGTTGTTTGTAATATTTGTTTTTTCTTTGAATGATTGTTATTATTTGTTGTTGTTTTGTTTGGTTGTATTTGTTCTTTTTTGATGCGGAAAACCAATAAATTTTTGTTTAAAAAAAAAAAACCAGTAGGTGCCACTGAATTTAATCGAGCTTACTTCCAAATAAGCAGGCAAAGATTTTCCACTGTACAGCACCACACGTTGATGTAAAGTCACTGCAAATATATTCCATTGCATTGATTTCTCTATGGAAATCCACTCCACAGGCCAACTCCCTGATGAGTAATCGGCAAGTGCCAGAGACACCCAAACCCACAATGCTTTAAGGCACCCTCATTCCCCCAGCTTTCATTTGATCCTTTCTCTCCTGACCTCTCTGGGTTTACCTGCTTTTGGGGCATATGCAATGAGATCCTGCTCCATCCAGGGCCTCGCTGGGGAGGGGCGGTAGGGGCGGTAGGCCCCCGTGACAGGGTGAGCAGCGGCGGGTGGGGGTGACAAGCGGCGGCCCCCCCGCCACTCCCACGCGCCGCTGCTCCCTCCGTCACCGCGGGAGCAGCAGCGCTGCACGGACGGGGTGCTCGCTCGGCCGAGCAAGCACCCCGTCCGTGCACTGCTGCTCCTCCCGGGGTGACCGGTGGTGCGTGGGGAGTGGTGGGAGGGGCCGCCGCTTGTCACCCCCACGCACCGCCGCTCGCTCCGTCACCGTGGGAGCAGCAGCGCACAGTGTGTGCGGTGCTGCTGCTCCTGGGGCGACAGAACGAACGGCGGCAAAAGGGAAAGGGGGGAGCAAACGGGCGCTTCCCCCCCTTTCGGCCGCTTAAACGCGCCAGCTTTGCTTCTCCCCCCCTTTCGGCCGGCCCTTTCGGTGCTGGCTGGGCTGCGGAGCCGAAAGGGGCGGCCGAAAGGGAGGGGAGAAGCAAACAGGCGCGTTTAAGCAGCCGAAAGGGGGGGGGAAGCACCCGTTTGCTTCCCCCCCTTTTCATTTTCTCCCGAAAGGGGAGAAAAGCGCCAGTTTGCTTTAGGGAAAAGGGGGGGGAAGCAAACTGGCGCTTTTCTCCCCTTTCGGACGCTTCTTTCAATGCTGGCTGGGCTGCAGAGCCGCAGCCCAGCCAGCGCCGAAAGAAGCATCCGAAAGTGAAAAGGGGGGGAAAGCAAACGGGCTCCTTTCTCCCCTTTCGGCTGCTTAAACGCGCCTGTTTGCTTCTCCCCCCCTCCCTTTCGGCTGCCCCTTTCAGCGCCAAAAGGGAGAGAAAAGGAAGCAAAGCTGGCGCGTTCAAGCGCCCGCTTTGCTTTCCTTTTTTCCCCCTGCGGGGGCATCCCCAGGGGCGTGGCATCGCGCTGTGCACGTGCGTCATGACGTCATGACGCATGCACATGCCGCAATGCCCCGCCCCCAGGGGTGCCTCTTGGCTTGCCGCCCCTGGCAGCCAAGGGGCTAGAAACGCCCCTGGCATCCTTAGCCCTGTGCATCACAGTTATGTGCTGTTCTAACCTTCCTGGCAGCCCAGCATGAACACTGAGAACATCATGTCCCTTTTGTTGGCTGTGCAATGCACAAAAGACTCAAGGGGCAGCCTATCTCCCTTTGTAATGGATCCTTTGAAGTTTGATGCACTATAAGAGAGACTCGCTCGGTATCTGATCTTCCTAAGAGTCCAGTGTGCTGCACAGTTTAAAAAAGGCAACATAGCAGAACCAGAGGGTCCTTCACAGATTTATGAAACAGCCTCTGACCTGGCCCTGATTTCCTCCTTAATCACAAAAATTAGCCACTGATTTCTTCAAAGAACCCCAGGTTATGCTTGGGGCCGGGGTGGGAGTCATTCTGTGGCTTTTTTATCATTAACTTCACAGGGTTACACAGCCAAGATTGCCAGAACACTGTCTCAACTCCTAATGGCGTTATTACTACTACTCCCCACCCCTGCAGAAAAGAACCTGCAAATAGTAGATATCAAAGACTCGCCAGCTATTGAACCAGGAAGAGCGGGTGCCTTCATTCCTCACTGAGAACTCCCTCTGACAAAAGATCACTTTACAAGACAGAATCACACAGACATTACACACACTGTGGCTGCAGTTATCCATTTAGGTATCATTCCAGTAAATCTTTTGTGTGGCTTCTGCAGAATTTTCAAGGTACCAATGGGTTGTATTCAGGTGCGGGGAAAGACTTGACAGACTTACTGTTACACAGAAAATCTGAAGAAGTGTGCATGCACACGAAAGCTCATACCAAGAACAAACTTAGTTGGTCCCTAAGGTGCTACTGGAAATATTTTTTATTTATTTTTTATTTTTGGTTTTGACAGAAAATTTGGTTATCTGCTAGTCTCAACCCTCAGTATGCACATAGCTTCCTAACTTTCCCTTCTGAAATTCTGAACTTTCCTTTCTGAATCATACGCTGTACCATGTAAGGTAGGGTTAGCTAACATAGTATCCTCCAGATGTTGTAGACTACAGCTCCCATCACTCCTGCCCAGTGGTCAAACCCTTCCAGGGCAGCATAACCACAACAGAGTTCTTTCCCCATGCTGTTAACGATATAGGTTCTGACAGTGTGAGAGACAACAAGAACCTGCTGGATCTGGCCATTTAGTCCAGCACCCTGTTCTCACTGTGACTGCCCAGATGCCCTCAATCAGTATCTGAGCACAAGAGCAATCTCCCCTCCTGCAATTTCCAGCAACTGGTATTCAGAAGCTTACAGCCTATGGCAGTGGAGCCAGAGCTTAGCAGTCAAGGCTAGTAGTCATTGATATAGCCTTATCTTCTGTACATTTGTCTAATCCACCTTTACTGCTATCCAAGGCGGTGGCCATCACTGCCTCCTGTGGGAGTGAGTTCCATAGTCTAACTATGTGCTATGTGAAGAAGTACTTTCCATTACCTGCTTTGTTTCATCTGATATATTTTCCCATGCCTTCAACACCCCCAAACTCTCATTCACTGAAGCCGTGATCTGTGCATATGCTACAGATGTATGAAATCCATACACCTCAGTTTAACTGTGGCTTACATTTTCCAATCTGAAGCTGGTTTGATAGAAAACATGCCAAACACCAGTATTATTCAAGAAACTACAGAACACCTATGCAAAAAAAAATAAATAATCTCCCATCTTCTCATCTTCAAACACAAGTTTCGGGAGTGCACTAGAGCCACAATAAATGGTAATGTGTACACAGCCCAACTAAGCTGAAATCTGAAACTAACCCAGTGGCATTTATATAACAGAAAGGGACAAAGCTATGATCTGAAAGCCTTTTTCCCTGCAGTACCATTTAAATCAGACCTCAAATTCTGTTGAGAGTCCATTGAGTGATGCACATGGATGTAGGCTTGAACCAGCCCTTGCATAAAAGTGGGGCGATTCATACTGTTCCTTTCTGAAGTGTGTGATGAGAGGGGCACTCTCCATCTGACCATATGAGGACTCCTTCAAAATTCTATGCTTCTAGCTCTCACATGGAAATACAATACAAAAACACCATACAATACAAAAATAGATCCCTCAAACACTGGACACTAGAGCTCTTTCACAATGCGAGTCTGTGTGTTTTAAGAGCTGTTCTGGATGATTTACAGCTGTTCAGGAGGAGGCTGTTTGGGGATGACTTACCCCACATCCTTCTCATTACAGAAAGCAAAAAATAAAAAATAAAAATTGGGGTGTGTGAGAAGGAGTATGGATAGGCTTTAGCTATAAACTTCAAAATTAAAATTATATATATATAGCCCAAGAACCACAAGTTATGGTTGATGTTAGTATTTGCAATTTTCTTTTTATTTTGAAACTTTGAAACTTTGACAATTTGCTTTTGTTTTTTCTTTCTGTTCATATATATAAATAGTGCCTAATTTTCAAAATTGGTGGTGCATGGGTGGGCAGCAGAATTCCTGGGCAGCAAGATTTGGCCATAGGCAGGTGGGGACTGGGGAATTTGGTGGGAGGGCAGCTTATGGGAGCTGCATCTAATCCATGGTTTGCCTCCATATGGTTTAAGAGACACTCTGTAATGACCCAGTGTTAGAAACCATGCAGAGTCACCAGGAAACTGTTAAGTGCACCTGCCAGTTAGTTATTATTTTACATTCTGTTTTACAAAATGATGATGACATCCACAGAAGTGAAGAATAGCGTAAAATTCAGAATGTGCTAATTTGCATTCTTTTTAGACCTGGCACACAAATCTGTATGAGGTTTGCAGAACCCTATCTCATTTATTCTATTTCTGTTGTTGCCTGGAAAGCTTAGCTGTGTTGGGAGAAGGTTTCTAATCACCTTGGATGTACTGTGCCTCATTGTTATACTTTCAAAGCCATAAAGACTTGCTCTCCATGCACAACTAGTATAGCCATTTCCCTAGATAAGTCTACTCGTTTTGCCATAGTTCTCAATGATACTAAGCACAAAAGGGAATGCTTTCAAAGCAGCTTCCTGAGGGTGAACGTTAAAGCGGTGCTGTGAAGCCAAAAGGGACTTTACAATAGTTAACATACTTGCTTTCTTACCTATATATTCCACCCTTCTTCCACAATAGGGCCCAAAGTTACGAACATGTGGGTTCTAAGCAATTGTCCAGGTATTGCCCAGAACCAGACATCTTTCACAAACAGGTGTCCTGATCAAAGGAAGGATTCCACTGAACACAGCTGAAATCTCCCTACAGGCCTTGATGTCACTGAGATAGCTCAGCTGGTAGAGCATAACACTTAATCTCGAGGTCGTGGGTCCGAGCCCCACACTGGGGGAAAGATTCCTGAATTGCAGAGAGTTGGACCAGATGACCCTCGTGGTCCCTTCCAACTCTACAATTCTATGGGTCTAGCAAGAGGAGGGAGTGGCGTACACTAAAACATTGGGGTGGAGCCAGCACGTGCACACCCATGCCCTCTTCCCAGTTTGAGACATTGCACATTCTTTTGAACATCTGAAGAGTACTATTGTTTCCTGGATATCAAGTGATAAACACTGTAGCATTTGATAGGACAGTTCAGAACTTCTGAATTTATTTATCTATAACATATACTGCAATTCTTATTGATTTCACTAGCTCTTAGAATTATTTTATATGATTGTTATTATTATTATTATTATTATTATTTATTTAATCATTTTTTCTAGCTGAAACTATTACAAAAGATAAAATACACAAAACAGAATACAGTACAAAACAATAAAGTGCATTGCACAGTTAAAATAATTATTAAAACCAGACATCCTGTCAGATAAGAGTTTGGTCCCCTGAATAATTTAACTTATCATCCCCACAAACTTTTCTGCTTAAGATTGCCACTCTAAAGGCAAAACAGGCCACTTTTTCCAAGATGTATGGAGAACCTGTCCCCTAATAAAAAGTTAATCAAATACTCAATTGATCTCCCATGTGGGAGATTTAAATCTTTGAACAAAGCTGGTCTAAAGTCCTTGTAGATACGAGAGCTATTCAACGAACCTATTCCCCATGGGAACTATGGTTTGTTAAGGGTGTTGAGAATGGCAACTCTGTGAAGAGTAAACTACATTCCCCAGAATTCTGTGGGAGAGGTTATGTGCTTTAAATGCACTTAAAATGTATAGTATGTATGGCTTCTTCAGGGCCGTCTCAAAGGGATCGTGCGCCCTGGCGCGACGATCCCTCGGCGCCCCCGGTGGGCCGCCTCTCCGCCCACCTCCCCCCCGCGCTGGCCGCCCCTCGGGAGGGGGGGTGGGCGAGCGGGGGATGGGGGCGTGGCGCTGCAAGCCAGCCACCCTCCGGAGCCCCAGCTGGAGCGCTGGGAAGGGTGCGCAAAGCCCCGCGCTGCTCCAGCGCCACGTCCATCATCCCCCGAGGGGCGGCCAGCGCGGGAGGGAGGCGGGCGAGCGGGGGATGAGGGGCGTGGCGCTGGAGCGGCGCGGAGCTTTGCGCGCCCTTCCCAGCACTCCAGCTGGGGCTCCGGAGGGTGGCCGGCTTGCAGCGCCACGCCCCTCATCCCCCACTCGCCCACCTCCCTCCCGCGCTGGCCGCCCCTTGGGGGATGATGGACGTGGCGCTGGAGCAGCGCGGGGCTTTGCGCGCCCTTCCCAGCGCTCCAGCTGGGGCCCCGGAGGGTGGCTGACTTGCAGCGCCAGGCCCCTCATCCCCCGCCCCATAGGGGCGGGGGCAGGTTGGGGAGGGGGCGCCCGGTATGCCGGCGGGCTCGCGGGGGCGCCCCTGGGGGGCCTGGCGCCCTGGTGCACCGCGCCACCTGCCCCTATGAATGAGACGGCTCTGGGCTTCTTCTTTGGCAATTATTAAGTAGTGGGTGGACATAGCAGACGACAGAGTGATTCTCCAAGCAGCTCTCTTTATTCTCAGGCTGGAACAGAACTGAACTGAAGGGCTGAGACGGCCTGCTTATATAGTACTCAGTAACATGCAAAAGTAACAAATCTCTCTAGCTACCCAATCCGTGAACGGCACTCTCAATCCTTCATTTGCATGTGGACCTGAGTGAGAGCTGCAGTCACGGTGGGCAGAGTGAAACTATATACACAACACCCCTAGTGGCCTAGGGTGAGAACTTCAATACATAACAGCAGTAGTGTGTATGTAGCCCTAATTAAAGTGTTAATGGGCTGAATGTGTGAAAGCTACTCATTACTGATGACCAACATGACTGACAATAACAGTCACTTCATTTTTGGACCCCTGGAACATAGACTATGGAACGACTGTAGATAGTTTCCCTACTCAGTATACTGAACCCAAACTTCTTGTTGTTGTTCAGTCATGTCCTACTCTTCGTGACCCCATGGACCAGAACACGCCAGGCTTATTGTAAACTATAAGGCCACCTTGTGAGTTTAGGTCAGAGAGGTGAGAATTAAACTGGGGCACTTCCTTGTTTGGACCTCAGCCTTTGAGCCATTAAGCTTCTCCAGCTCTGAGACAGTTTTTGCATTTAAAAGACCTCTGCATGGGCTCTGCTAATCACTGTATCTGAAGAAGTGTGCACGCACATGAAAGCTCATACCAAGAACAAACTCAGTTGGTCTCTAAGGTGCTACTGGAAAGAATTTTCTATTTTGTTCCACTGTATTCAAATGACAGATGCAGCAGATCTGTTGTGTGATTTCCCAGTCCAGTGAGAACACCTGGATTTTTAAAAAAGGAAAGGAATTTGCTACAGTTTAAAACAATGTGGGGAAAAGTCGAATCTCTCATCAAGAGATCCTAATAAGGCAGTGATCTGCATAACTGTTAATACACATGGAGGCACAAACACACATGTCTCCCCAAACAGATTATTAGTACTGTCAGCTTCGGTGGTTCTGATTACTTGTTGGGGCAGGAAGGGATTAAATCAGTGCTCAGTTTTGTTCTCTGAAACCTCAAGCTGACCCAATGCAAATGAATAACGTATAAAAGAGGGAGCATATTCATGTGATGGATGTAGCATTCTTCCTTCTGTGGATGCAAAGCAAGAAGATCAGAACCCAGTGAAGTGAACCCATACACAAAACAGCACAGATTGCCTTTGCTGAATCAGGCTGCATGTCTTCAACAGCATATATATGTTAAAATAGGCAATGTGGTTTTAATCATGAGCCCGCCGAACTCCGTAGAAACAAAGTTTGAGAAACAGTATGCTGCTTGGCTCTTGGAAATGTTGGTGAGTGCCTAGCAACAGATCTATTGTATTGGAATAAAAAGAGGGGAAATATTATTGAAGGGGAAATGAAACCAAAATGTTAATATAACTTATTCTAACAATCTTTTCAGTGTTTTTGTTTTGTTTGTAGAAAATGATTTTCACAAACAAGGATAAAGCAATCTGCCAAAAGCAAGTATTCAAGGCGATGCCTTTCACTCTGCATTTATTACAATTGGTCAAATTATACCTCCACTCTTAGACCAGACAGCCAGGGACACCTGTGTAAGCCTCGATGAAGCTTTGACATTCGCTTGTGGATTGATGTTAGCAATGAAAGGCTTTCTTATAGAATTTATGGTATGTTTGTTTCTTTAAATTGCTTTTTTAAAATAAAAAAGACTGCATTTAATGAAGTAATCTACTGTAATCCACTTTAAGATAAAGAGAACTGCAATCCAATGCATGTCTGCTCGCACTGAGTTCAATGGGCCACACACCCAGGTAAGCGGCCTACATTATTTATGTAATTATTTGTTGAGCCCTGAATATTTATTTGTTTATTTACAAAAGTATCTATATATATATTTCCCTCTCATTAAACATCAGGATGGAACACAGTGGTTTTAAAAACTTTTAAAGGCTATGCAGAACAATCATTGAAATGGCTGGCTAGTCAATAAAGTTTTAAATAGCTGCATAGAGACATTTGAAAATCAAAAGCGAGGCTGCCTGCCCAATCTTTCCTGGAAGAGCATTCCACAGCCTGGGACTGGCTACACTCAACTTGTGGCTGAGGCCAGTCATGCCTCTGTAACACGTGTGTGTGTGTGTGTGTGTGTGTGTGTGTGTGTGTGTAAGCAACTAGCAGCATTCCTCCAGGTGATCACAGTGGTCAGGTTTCAATTTAAGGGCTAAGGTAGCCTCTTAAGGCATCCTGGGTCCAAGTTGTTCAGGGCTCTGAATCTCAACACTTGGACTTGGCTCAGTAGCATATGAGCAGGTGTTTGAGCAGTGGGGTCTCATATTGTTGGTTGTCTGCTTCCATTGGCTGAGCACTCTACATGTGGATGCTAAGGGGTGGGGCAGGAGTGGCTGTCAGCGAGCGGTGCTGCTATGGACCTGGCACCCTAGCAGTGCTACTGCCTTCTGGGATGGTGCAGGAGGTAAGGGCAGTCCAGGTGCACCGGTGGGGCCAGTCTGGCTTGCCTCAATAATCCAAATTGCCCTGAAACCCACGCATCCCATTCAATGCCCAATACTGCTTCTGGGAAGCCACATCCATAACCTCTGGCTGCTCCTGGGCTGGGGCTATATTGTCCAAAGAGGGCTTTTAAACGCACACTCAGTAGCATATAATGTTGCCAAAAAAAAGAATGCCGGACCAAAGCAGTATTTAAAAAAAAAAACCCAAAAAAACTTCTGTCTAAATTTAGACCAGAAGAGCTAGTCATAATTAGGTGATGTCAAGAACTTTGTAAGGATTTTGATGTGGAATCTTTCCAATTCGAAATGTTATGTGGTAGAATCAGGGAGCACTCGGCTGCCAAAACTCAGCTGGAGGCCAGAAATCAAACAGAGAAAAGCCTCTGCTGAGTTTTAGATATATTTCAGGCTAGCTCCTAGTTCAAAGAAAGCACAACTAACAGAGGGAAAAAATCCCAGCACATTTGCACTCTTCAAAAAGGCCACCTTCTTTTCTTGGTTTATATTAATATAATGAAATTATAGGGAGAAATGGACTGCAAAAATTTAACTCTTGAGGGTTCACGTCATTTCTTCTGGCATCGTTGACAAAGAAAGGCAAAACAATTCTGGGAAAGGCAGCAGGCTTGTGTTAAGATAGAAGAGAAATTTAAAATCCATGATAACTTAGATTTCTAGGTTGTGCTTCATAGCAGTCAATAACAAAGAATTGCAGCAGGTCCCTGGGTAAAGCAATTACACAAATATATACATTCTGCTATTCTCTGGTACAAAAGTTGCTCCAAAATCCTGGAGCTAGAATGAGTACCTAGAGTTTTGAGATTATGGCTAAAGATCTAAGGGGAAAAGGGTCATGTCAGATAGAATGGAGTTGGAACATTTCCAGCAGACTGTGGTAAAATGGCTTAGATGTAGAACTGAAGATAAGACAATAGAGCAAGAATGTTTTTATATATGCTGGAAACTGCCCAGAGTGGCTGGGGCAACCCAGTCAGATGGGTGGGTTACAAATAAATTGTTTGTTTGTTTGTTTGTTTGTAAGCTAACCGCATCCTGGAGTGCTCACTGCCTCTCTCTGGAGAGCTTATACTGGCAGTGGATCTCAAGTTTCAGAGTTTTTCAACTGTGCATCCACCTATGCCTACTCAAATATTACAAAACACCATAGGGCTCCAGTAGGGGTGGAAAGACATTCAATTCAGTTCTCATTTAAAGATGAACCTAGCAAATTCTCACTGCCTGAAACAATGTGCAAACTAAAATTCACACATCTGAACTTTCCAGTGCAGTTCTATCAGCAAATAAACTGTACAAAAATGCATTATGCTAGGGTAAGGTAAATATATAAATGCAAATATTACTAGGGGGAAACTTACAAAAATGCATATTATTAGGGCAAATTACTACATTAGGAGAAATTCGCAGAATTCGCACTGTTGAATTTTCATGAAGACAGATACAGAAATATAAAAAACTGAATTTAAAAGTGGAAAAACTGGAAAACTGAGAGAAACCAAAATGGGTGCATACACCCATCCCAACCACCAATCCATGGTCTTATCCTTGACTATGAAAGGAGGAACATTCACACAAACTGGACACTTTCCACTGCTATAACAATGGGGGGGGAGTGGATTATAATGTGCTAGATTGTAATGTTGGTTCATATCCCAAAGATGTCTCTGCCATATGTATTTATTCTTTACACACAGGCATTCTGATATCAAGGATATATTTGGTGCTGCTACTGCCATTACCAAATTCTTATGGATTTCCTTGAAAACTCAGGTAGCTGACAGCATGGACAGATTTTCAAAAGCAAAATTTAGGGGAACCTTACAAAGATCAAAACAAAATATAAAATCAAAAAATCAAAAAATCCTTCCAGTAGCACCTTAGAGCAGTGTTTTTCAACCACTGTTCCGCGGCACACTAGTGTGCCGTGAGATGTTGCCTGGTGTGCCGTGGGAAAAATTGAAAAATTCAAGAGAATTACTTTATATATAGTCAATATAGGCACAGAGTTAAATTTTTTAACATTTTCTAATGGTGGTGTGCCTCGTGATTTTTTTCATGAAACAAGTGTGCCTTTGCCCAAAAAAGGTTGAAAAACACTGCCTTAGAGACCAACTAAGTTTGTTCTTGGTATGAGCTTTCGTGTGCATGCACACTTCTTCAGATACCTTCTTCAGATTCATGCATGCACATGAAAGCTCATACCAAGAACAAACATAGTTGGTCTCTAAGGTGCTGCTGGAAGGATTTTTTGATTTTATATTTTATTTTGACTATGGCAGACCAACACGGCTACCTACCTGTACTTACAAAGATCATCAAGGTGGTCTTTTATTTCTAAAGGAGATATTTGTGAAGAAAAATTTAAAATATTCTGCCCATTGTTTGTGGAATACCAGTCAAAGGATTTGATCAAATCAAGCATTTGTAGTTATATTGATTGCACTGGGAGAGACCTAACACATGAGTCACTGTCCCATTAACATCTGGGTAACCAATGTGGAGATCTCCAGATGTTGCTCAACTGCAGTTCCCATTATCCTCTACCACTGACCATTCTGGGTGAGGCTAATAAGAGATGAAGTTCACAAAATCTAGAGGGTACCACATTGGCTACCCCTGCATTAACACTAAAGTTCCTACTATTGGCTGGGTTGTGACCATTAATTGTACAAAATAATGAATTTTTAATATTAGTTAATAATCTGCATACATGAATTTACCTTGGATTTTCTCCTGTTCTTATACTTTTTGATGTGCAGAATGTAATTTCAGCATTTGGCTTTATTTTGGCATTATAAATTTCTCCCTTGGAGGTATAGCCATAGAAATATTAGTCAGAAAATTATCCTTTTAAGAAGAGCTTTTTTCCTCTCTCTTTCTGCCCATTTCCTTTTTTAAAAAAATAAAAAATTAAACTATATATTAAAGGTGTGGTTGTGCCATATTCCTGTGATCTTCCCTCAAAGAACATTTTTGAGTCACACAAATATTTTGTAATAAAAATATTTTTATGGCTGTGTCCTGATCTCAACCACTCTACTGCCATAATCCTAATTTACTTAAATGAATAATGTCTGCTAGTAGAGTCAATGAACTAGGGCTTTTTTTTTCCACGAAGGGAAAAGGAGAAAGCCAGCATATTAAACATGCAAAACCTTTTATTCAAGTTCTTTCAGGTGTCTTTATATTGGCAATGATTCTGATCATTGTCTCATATTAAATTGGTTCTTATTACAGTGGTACCTCGGGTTACAAACACCTCAGGTTACAAACACTTCGGGTTACAGACTCCGCTAACCCGGAAGTAGTACCTCGGGTTAAGAACTTTACCTCAGGATGAGAACAGAAATTGGGCGGCGGCGGCAGCAGCAGCGGTTGGCCCCATTAGCTAAAGTGGTATCGCAGGTTAAGAACGGTTTCAGGTTAAGAACGGATCTCCGGAACGAATTAAGTTCATAACCAGAGGTACCACTGTACGTATTATTGTTTCCATCACTGAAGTGTCTCTTTCCCCACTTCTCTCAGCTATCATATTATTTTGGTGGAAGTGCAGATTTGGAAGCAGGACATTGGATCACCTTGTATGAACGACAGTGTATCCCATACTGAAGCATGACTCTTCAACTGATGGGAGGTGCAAAGTCAGTTAAAATGCATCAATGGTTCCTAGCGCTAAAGGATCAAAGCCGCGGCTAACGGGAAAGTTTTGCGAACTCTGCTAAACTTTTTAAAAGTTACTTAAAAGTTGTTTAAAGGCTATTTAAAGACTTAAAAACAGTTGATATGGCAAAAGAAGACACCGCTCCCCCTCTGGACTAGGATTCCGGGTCAGTAGCGGGCTGCAATATATTGTTGCCATTTTTTCTTTGTTGGGACCCTAGTGTTACAGTGACTGTTTACCAGTGGAGATACTTTGACTCTTTTACAGCCAGATACAAGCTACTTTAAAGACTTGGTGGTTACACTGCAAGTGAGAAAACAGTTACTGGCTTGGGCTATTTAAAATAGACTCTTCTTGGCTTTAAGGAATTTACAATTCTGAAAAATCTGAACTCTTTGCCTAAAAGTTGGATTAATGGACTATTGTGGACTCCTGGCTCAGCAGCCTCTTTGTTCTCAGAAAGCTAGCTGCAGGCCACCTGGTGTTTACTTTTGGGACTGTTGGTCTTCTGCTGTGAATGTCTGAGATTGTTACTATAGCAACCGGAGTGACCTTGAGATTACAGTTACAGAGCCCACAAGGAATGGAACTTAGATCTAAAGGAACTGGCTCTGAAAAAAGGAAAGGCTCTGTTTCCTTAACTCTTCAGGAACAAATGGAGAAATTGGCTGCAAGTGTGGCAGAAATTGCAGAAGGCTTGAAAAGTGTCACCGAAGGGTTGAAGCAAACACAAGAATCGGTGAATGCTATTGGTGCATCAGTGAATACAACAGTCAACTCTGCAATAGAAAAGCTCCAAGTGGATATTAAGGCCGATATTAAAGCCTCCACCCAAACGTTAGAAAAATCGATTGGCCAAATTGAGGAAAACGTAAGAAAGAACAGAGACGAAATTAATAAAATTGGGCAGGAGGTGACCACGTTAAAAAAGGACTCGGAGGAAATTAAAGTGGTCAGAGAAAAAATAAAAAAGGTGGAGGAAAAATTGGACAATTTGGATTTGGAGCAGATCGAAAATATTGGAACACGACAGAGGACTGTGGAAGAGTCTCTCGCTTTTCTGCAACTACATCAGAGAGAAGGAAACCTAAGAATAAGGGGTCTTCCAGAATTGGAGGGGGAAGACCTGAAAGCCTATATTGTGGAACTATTCTCGACTTTTTGGGAGCTAGAAGAGGTAAACGTCTCAGCACGCATAGTGAAGGCCTTCAGATTTGGACCAAGAGGTTCCAGAGGAAAGAAAAGCACTAAAACAGTCAGTGACTGTTTGATTGTGCTACACGATAGACACGACAGAGACTACTTTCTGGATTTACACTACAGAAACAACCTGGTGGTACAGCAGAATAAAGTAATTTTTTACAAGGATATCCCCAGATTCTTTTTAGATAAAAGAGCTCCTTATAACGACCTGGTGACGGAGCTAAGAAGAAGGAAAATCTCCTTCAGTTGGGAATTTCCAGAAGGCCTGGCATTCACGTTTGAAGGGAAAAAGATAAGAATAAGGTCCTCGGCGGATAAGCAAAAGTTTTTGGACAAGCATCTGGAACATTTCAAAGGAACTCCATTGGATCCAGCACAGCTTTACAAGTTTCCAGAAGTATTTCCACCACCGCCGGGACCACCAGGACCAAGCCAAGATCCAGAACAAGATAAGAAAGGACAGGCAACTGGAGGAGAGGAATAAACAAAGAAATGGCGCTCAAGTTAATGACTTGGAATGTTCGGGGATTAAATCAGAGACCAAAGAGACGCAGAGTGTTTTATAGCATAGAAAAGAAGAATTTGGATATAATATGTCTACAGGAAACCCACATAGTTCGGCGTCACAGAAGATTGCTACAGAACAAAAAATTAGGCCAAGAGTTCATATCATCGGATAAGGTCAAGAAGAGAGGAGTAGTGATTTATGCAAAGGAGAAATATAGCCCAAGACAGCTATTTAAAGATGAAGAAGGGAGATACATCGCAATTGAAATTAATGTACAAGGCGAAAAATTTTTGATTCTGGGACTTTATGCACCAAATGATGGAAAGTCGATTTTTTACAAAAAAATTCATGATTTGCTGTTGGATTATTTGGACTATAAGGTAGTTTGCCTTGGAGACTTTAATGGGGCAGTTTCCACATTAATGGACAGATCTCAAAGAACAAAATTAACAAATGATGGGAAACTCCCAAAGACTTTTTTTGAAATGGTGGACAATTTGAATTTGGTAGATTCTTGGAGATTAAAAAATCCCACAGAAACAGAGGCAACGTACTTCAGCGAATCTCAGCAGTCATGGTCGAGGATAGATTATATCTGGATCTCGAATGAATTGGCTCCAAAATTACAAAAAGCAGAAATCGGTCCTAAAACGCTTTCAGACCATAATCCGGTACAGGTAAACCTAAAAATGATTTCCAAGGATTCTTTTAGGTGGAGAATGGATGATGCATTGATGAGAGATACCAAGCTAGTAGAAAGAGCGGCGAAAAAGATGAAAGAATATTTTCAAATTAATTGGAATTCAGATGTGGAGAAAAGGATTGCCTGGGATGCAAGTAAGGCGGTAATGAGAGGATTCCTCATTAGTGAAAAGGCAAAAAAGAAGAAACAACAAAGTGCAGAGATGGAGAGACTGTTGAAATTAATCAAAGAAAAGGAAAAAGAACTAAGAGGACATCCCAGATGTGTTAAAATTCAAAAAGAAATCAAATACTTGCAATCCCAATATGCGAATATCATGAATCAAGACATCGAATGGAAAGTGAAAATGATGAAACAAAGAACATTTGAATCTGCAAATAAATGTGGAAAACTACTAGCTTGGCAATTAAAGAAAAGACAAAAGGCAAATGTCATCAGTAAATTGGTAGTAAATGGAAAAAATGTAGAGAAACCGGAGGAAATCAGATGGTGCTTTCAGAGATTCTATAAACAACTGTACAAGGAGGAGAAGATAGATGAAGTAGAGATAGACCGATTTCTGGAGAAGAATGGATTGCAAAAGGTCCCAGAGGAAAAACTAACAATTCTCAACCACCCAATAACGACACAAGAAATAGAAGATGCAATAAACAACATGCAACTGGGGAAGGCTCCAGGACCGGATGGATTAACAGCAAAATATTACAAGATATTGAAAGACTGGCTATCACAGCCGTTAAGAGAAATTTGCAATAGAATACTAGAAGGAGATAGGGCACCAGAGACATGGAAAGAAGCCTTTATCACACTGATTTTAAAACCAGATATGGATAAGACTCTAATGAAAAACTATCGTCCAATATCCCTTTTGAATGTGGATTATAAAATTTTTGCAAATGTTTTGGCTACAAGGTTGAAAAGAGTGTTGAAAGATCATATACATAGAGACCAAGCAGGTTTCTTGCCAGGAAGGCAAATAAGTAATAATACGAGAATTATTGTGGACATTTTAGAAAAATTGGAGAGAGACATAAATACAGATGCAGCACTATTGTTTGTTGATGCAGAGAAAGCTTTTGACAAAGTATCCTGGACATTTATGAAAAAGAATTTGGAAAAGATGGGAGTTGGAGAAAAATTCTTAAATGGCATTAAGGCCATTTACACAGAACAAAGAGCAAAAGTTATTGTAAACAGTGTGATATCGGAGGAGATTGAAGTAGAGAAAGGAACAAGACAAGGGTGCCCTATCTCCCCTTTACTTTTTATTACGGTCCTGGAAGTCCTTCTGAATATGATTCGGAAAGATAAACAGACAAAAGGAATTAAAGTGGGAGAGAAGGAATACAAATTACGTGCCTTCGCGGACGATTTGATGCTATCCCTGCAAGAACCAGAAGGCAGTGTCCCCAGAGCCTTGGAATTAATTGAACAATTCGGACTTGTAGCTGGCTTTAAATTAAATAAGCAGAAAACCAAAGTTTTAGGTAAAAATCTGAGTGCAGAACAGATCCAAAGAATTCAAGAAGCCACAGGCCTCAATTTTGTTAAATCTGTAAAATACCTAGGTATCAATCTCACAAACAAGAATTTGAACCTGTATAATTATGAAAAATTGTGGATGGAGATAAAAAAAGATATGGAGATCTGGACAAGACTTAAACTGTCGTTAATGGGAAGAATAGCAGTGGTTAAAATGAATGTCCTACCAAGGATGCTGTTCTTATTCCAAGCCATACCAATTTTGGACAAACTAGATTGTTTTAAAAAATGGCAAAAGGACCTATCGAAATTTATATGGCAGGGCAAAAAGCCAAGAATAAAATTCAAGATTTTAACAGACTCTAAAGACAGAGGAGGCTTTGCCCTGCCGGACTTAAGGCTTTATTTTGAAGCTGCGGCCTTTTGCTGGTTAAAGGATTGGTTTAAACTAGAGAACGTTGATGTGTTGGACTTGGAGGGACATGATAATATGTTTGGTTGGCATGCATACCTTTGGTATGACAAGGTTAAAATCCACAGAACTTTTAAGTCTCATATTGTGAGAAAATCCCTATATCAGGTTTGGACTAGATACAAAGACTTGTTAGAGAGAAAGACTCCTAGATGGATCTCTCCAGTGGAGGCCAAGGCATATAAGAGACCGAATATGTCTGCAAACTGGTTAAGATATATGGACATATTGCAGCAGGAAGGGGACTCCTTTAAGCTAAAAAGCTATGATCAAGTAAAAAGCCAGGTCCCCGACTGGCTGCACTATTATCAGGTTTATGAAACATTTAAAATGGACAAAAAAGTTGGTTTTCAAGTAGAAAAATCAAAACTGGAAACAGAACTGATAGAATCGAACTTCAAAAACCTTTCCAAAATGTATAACCTTCTGCTAGAGTGGCATACAAAAGATGAACTGGTTAAATCCTCAATGATAGATTGGGCAAAAGATGTAGGACATAATATTATGATGGATGACTGGGAGAGATTGTGGCAAAAAGGTATCAAATTTACTGCTTGTCATGGTTTAAGAGAAAACATAATGAAAATGGTTTATAGATGGTACTTGACACCAGTTAAGATTGCTAAGATGAACACCAAAATGTCAGATGTATGTTGGAAATGTAAACATGCGAAAGGTACCTTTTTTCATATGTGGTGGTTGTGCCCAGCGGTAAGCGCTTTCTGGGATAAGATTTACAATGAGCTTAAGAAGGTAATGAAAGTTACCTTTTGTAAGAAACCAGAGGCATTTCTCCTGAGCATAACCAATGAAGAGATACCCAGTCAGGATAGAGTGTTTTTCATGTATGCCACAACAGCAGCTAGAATTTTATTGGCGAGAACATGGAAAGGTGAAGAGATACCAACGGTGGAGGAATGGCAGATGAAGATGATGGAATACATGGAACTCGCAGAACTGACCGTCAGAGTCCGGGACCAGAGGGAGGGGAAGGCGTCGCAGGAGTGGAAAAAATTTAAAGACTATTTAGTTAAATCAGTTAAACTGAATATTTGAGCAGAATTAAACAGAACATCGGCTTTGGTAGATATGTGTTAGATATGAATGGTAAGAGGAATTGTTGTTATGTGAAAGATGTATGTGTCAAAATATGTTAAGATAGGTTGTTAAGATAAGATACATAGTTATTGAGATATTTGACTAAGTAAAAGCTAAGTATATTAAAATTTGGGTAAAAGTGAATTGAACAATATATAAAGCTACCTTGAAGAAGTATATGTTTTTTGAAGACAGTGGAGGGAACGGGGGAAGTCCCCAAACAGAGAAGTTAGAAACAAGAAATATTCAAAGAAAGATATTGGTTAAGGTTTGTATATGTTATTTTTATGTTTTTATTGTTGTTATTGTTTTGAATGTTGATTATGTTTATTGTTGATTATGTTTAATGTTGATTGTGTTTTTATTGATGTTTATGTTATGTGTTGATGATGTATTTTGTTCTCTTTTTCTTTTATTGGAAAATAATAAAATCTTATAAAAAAAAAAATGCATCAATGGTTCCAATGTAAATTTCTCTTTTTAAAAACTTAAATTAAGGGGCAAACAGATAAAGGAGAATAATATATACAGTGAAAAAATAAAATAGAAGTGGATTCCTCATTTCAGAATGGGCACCAGATCCTCTAACGAAAGTTCTTGGAGAAATAAAAACAACATTAAAAAAACAATAAAAATGATAATAATTTAAAACAATGGGTTAAAGACTATTGATCTAAACCAGGGGTGGCCAACTCCCAAGAGCCTGCGATCTACTCACAGAGTTAAAAACTGGCAGTAATCTACCCCCTTTGGGGGGGGGTTCAGGTCAAAGTTGTACAGCTTTTTTTAGGAGGGAATGCCCTGTTTTTTTTGGGGGGGGGGGGTTCAGGTCAAAGTTGTTGAGCTTTTCTCAAGAAGGGAAGCCCTGTTTCTTTGGGGTTCAGGTCAAAGTTGTTGAGCTTCTTTGAGGTGAGCCAATGATCTACCACAGACATCCAGTGATCTACTGGTAGATCACGATCTACCTGTTGGACGTGCCTGATCTAAACAATCACTAACACGTTTTTGTAAGATTGGTTGATTAATCATATGTGCAAAGGCTACATAATAAAGTATTCAAATTTCATAAAAATGTTAATATAATGGGCTGGTTAGTCATGCTTTGGTCCCATTCTATAATTATTAATGTAAAATGTGGAAACACTGAGTCAGCCACGTAATGAATGCTTGAATTGTATTCCCTATAATTTAAATTTTGCACATTAAAAAAACAAAAACTGAGATTCACTTATTTAATTGCAATGGGTTATACCCCACCCCACCCCCCACATCATCACTACCTGGAAATAAAATAATTTAAGAAGGAAAATAATATTAACCTGACAGTGCGTCTATTTATATCTAAGATCAAACTCTGATGAAGTACATTTTTCATGGTGCATCAGCAAAGTATATGATGCAGGAAGAACTGTACCCATTGTATTATCTTCAGGTCCATCCGTTTTTATCAGGTTTATGCTGTATGAAGACTTTTAAAGGAAATCAGCAACTGTAGCCATCTAGTGCATGTTGTTATACAATGAGCTGGAGTAAGACCCCAGGGAGACATAATTACTTGTGCTGGGAACAGCCTTAAGCACATTGTGTAAGGTGTAACTGCACACAGATTAAAACATGATAGTCTCTGCCCACAGGCTCACAATCTGGAAGATACGGCACAAAAAGAAAAAGAAATGGAGAGGAAAAGAAAATATATAATCACTTCTAAACAAAAAACACTACAGATCTTAAAACGACCATCTGGAATAGAAGCAGTCCAAGAAAGGGGAGAGCCAGATGGCCTCTCAACTGAACTAATGGAGTTGGCCTTGCAGCCCCCTCTCTCCCACCTGGACATTCAGGCTGATTTTTCTCCCACAAGAGAAAGTGATGTTCACCAACTTGGAGGGCTTTAAAGAGGATTGGATGAATTCATGGAAGAGAAGCCTAATCGTGATTACTAGCCTCAAGGGCTACTATCTACCTCCACTGTTGGAGGCAGTATGCCTCTGAATATGAGCTGCTGGGAAATGCAGGTGAGCAGAGGACTGTTGTGCTCAGATCTGGTTTCAGGCTTCCCATAGACATCTGGTTGGCCACTGCAAGAACAGGAGGCTGGGCTAGAAGAGCCCCTGGCCTGATCCAGTAGGTTAGTCTTATGTGCCTTATGTGTCTCCACCCTCACATCGGCTATCCAATTGGAACTATGTAAAGGGGAATAAGTGAACACAGCTTATTAGAAAGGAATTTCAGGAAGGGGTTAAGATTTGGGTTAGGATTAGGGATTTGTCAACTGTAGTGAAAGCCACAATATCTATTTTCCCACAATACAATGCCAAAGTTATTTCACACTGTGGGTAAAAAAAACAAAACAAACCATGGCTAACACCATACACACAAATGCTAATTTTTAAACCTATTTTTACCCACGACACATTAGAACTTCCAGCATATAGCATTTCAGGAAAACTAAGATGGCAGCTGTAACTAACAGGGGAACTACCCACCCAGATGCCCAGGTAGGAGAAAGTCTGTGACAGCACCAGGCTGAGTTTTCTTAAACCCCGAAGCCAGACCTTGTATCCATTGTACATTAAAAAAAAGACTTCTGTTACATCACAAGGACCAAACGATAGGGGCAAACAAAATCATGCAACCAGGTGAACAAATAAACCTGTAGCCTACTGATCCTATATAAAAATTACAAAATCATACCTTAATATCCAATAAATTTGACCATCAAAAGTAATACAAATATAAACCTATAGGGAAGGGCCTTAATTCAAGAGTATATAAGCTGCTTTGCATGCAGAATGTCCCATGTTCAATCAGGGGCGTCGCTAGGGGAGACGGTGGGGGCGCTACGCCCCGGGTGACAGGGGAGGGTGGGGGTGACAAGCGGCAGCCCCTCCTGCCACTCCCCACGCACCGCCAGTCACCCCCGGAGAAGCAGCGCTGCACGGACAGGGTGCTCCCTCGGCCGTGCGCTGTTGCACCCGGGGCGACGGAGCGAGCGGCGCACGTGGGGGTGACAAGCGGCAGCCCCTCCCGCCATTCCCACGCGCTGCCGCTCCCTCTGTCACCCTGGGAGCGGCAGCGCACGGCCCAACGACAGAGTGCGCCTGTGCGACATTTCGCGCAGGTGCACTGTGTCATCGGACTGCTGCTTCCACACCCTCCTTTTGAGCCGCAAAGTGAAAAGGCGGCTCATAGGGCTGCCATGCGCAATCGGCGGGGAGCCGCCGATCGTGCTCAGCAGCCCCACAAGCTGCCTTTTCGCTCTGCAGCTTAAAAGGGGGCTGCGGAAGCGGCAGCGGCACTCCTGGAAACGCCCCCGGGGCGGGGCGTCGTGACGACAGATTGTGACGTCATGACGCCCTGCCCCCGGGGCGTTTCCTTTGGCGCCCCGGGTACCGCGGAGCCTTCCTCCGCCACTGTGTTCAATTCCTGCCATCTCCAAGTTGGGATGGGAATGTCCCTTCTCTGAAACCTTGGAAAGTGTGTAGACCAGGCGGTGTGTAGACAATTCTGAGCTACATGGGCCAACAGTCTGACTCTGTATAAGACAGCTTCGTACATTTCTATTATAGAGGCATGTGTTGTGGCAAGTATTGTGTCTAGCTACAATCTAAGGAGACACACTGAAATTGCTGAGGAATATTAATTTTGCTTTTCTCTGGGGGATTTGAAATGCAAGGAGACTGGAAACCAAGTAGTGAGGAGAAGTGAGTCATGGTCATGAAGAAACAGTCATCACTTTACACTTCTAGATATATGCATGAAGCTTCTAAGGTGTACACCTAAAAATGTAACATTTAAATTAGTTGTTGAGAGCACGTGTTTGAAAAGTTTACAGGATTCAATATTATTTTTTTACACACTGTTCCTGCCTGCTCATTTTCACTGCATTTTCTGTGTGCTAAAACTACTAAAACTGCAAGAGCACAGCTTCCTGAGACAGGCATCCTAAACACATTTACCTGGGAGTAAGTTCCTTTGAACTCAGTGGGTCTTACGTCTGAGCAGAAATGTACAGGATTGTGCTCTAAAGCCTACAAAAACTATTTCTCCAATAGACTTTATGAAAAGATTTTTTTTTAATGAACCTGAAATGTTTGTTCAGTTACTTGAATTGCCATTTCTGTACAACAGTTTGGAAAAAGGGACTGGAAAAATACTCTCACAGAAGTGGAATTTTTTATTTATTTAAACTAACACATTTTTAAAAAAAAGAAAAAGAAAAAAGGGGGACGACACAAGGAAACTTTTAAGGCTGAAAGTTGGCTCCTGTTTAAACATACACACACACAAGTGGTTTGTTTTAAAAGTCAACATTTGAAAATAGTAGCATTTCCCAAACATCATTATGCCATGGCAGTAGTGGCTAAATTTCAATAATACTAGCCTTCAGATGAAAAGGAGAGAGAAAAATATGGATGGTATGATGACCAAATAGTATTTCATACTAGACACCTACGGTGAAGGGAAAATGAAAAGCAAACATTGACATGAAGGCTGAAATCCAGTGCTCAGTTACCTGAGAGTCAGCCTCACTCTTGCCCAGTAAAAACACTAAAATCAAATATACAAATCACAGCAGTAAGAATTATCTAAAACAAGCATAAGTGTAAACTGCTAAAACATTTACAAGTCATATAAAATGTACAAGCTGTATAAAACCAACAAGGAACAAAATTTGGTGCAAATATCTAACAAACCAGGTAGATATAGTCACTGTGATTAAAGCTGAAATTAAAATAGAAAAATAATATGAAATTCAAAATAGAGAGTCACCAGTCTTGGGAATGAAAGATTAAACAAATCCTTTTCATAAATTTTCTAAACTCTTTCATCACACACTTCCAATATGCTTATAATTTTCACACCTTCAGATCACAAGAGCACACATAAAATAGGATCTGCCAAAGCAGAAACGCGTTCACCACTGCATGTTCATTTCAGTGGCATACTGAAATTACAGTATACCTTGCAAAATGTTCTATTTGGATTGAGAAACTACCCTTTTTGTCCATAGAATCCCACCCACATCACCCAAGCATGTGACTCTTTTAAAATAAAAAGCTAAACATTTACATTTTCCACTGTTTCTTTTTTCTGTGAACATTCAAGCCAAATGTTTCCCGAGTGCTGCTTTTCATATCCTCAAGGAAAAGCAGGAATGTTCAATATTGTTTTACAATTCTTTTGCAGCCCCAGAGGGGGGAGAAATTAGACAATGCCTGTTATGCACTGCCAAAAAAAGAGAGGGGACCAAAAATTACACGACTTTGCATGAAATTTGCATGTGTTTGTGTTTGTGTGTGTGTGTGTTTGAAAATTTAGAAAGAATTGCTATGATTTGAATACAGACAATTCCCCATTTACGCAAGCTCTATTTGTGTACGACTGCACACACGTGGTGCCGGGAACCCGGAAACGGGGAGCACCCTGCAGAGTTCTCCTGGCTTGCAAGGAGACCCTCCCCAGAGACTGACGAGGATGTGCTAACATGCAGGGTAGCTCATCAGCTGTCACTTCGCCGTGCATCAGCTGAGCAAGTCCCGCTGCCCCTCTGGCTCACACAATCTGAGATTGTTATCAGCATGTGTACATAAGAAGAGGCTGCTAGATTATGCCAGTGGCCTGTCTAGTCCAGTCTCCTGTTTCTACAGTAGCTGACCAGATGCCCATGAAAAACTTGCAAGCAGGATTTGAGTGCAAGAGCACACTCTCCTCCTGTGACTTCCAGAAACTGGTATTCAGCACCTGACTGTGGAGCCACAAAACAAGCCATTATGGCTAATAGCCATTGATAGCTTTATCCTCCATAAATTTGTCCAATCCTCTTTTAAAACCATCTGAGTTGATGGCTAACACTGCCCTTGTAGAAGTGAGTTCTATTGCCAGGGCTGTCTTAGAGGGATCGGCCGCCGTGGTGCAGCGATCCCTTGGCGCCCCCGGCCTGCTGACTTTCCGCCTGCCTCCCTCCCTCCCACACTGGCCGCCCCTCGGGAGGGGGGGTGGGCGAGCGGGGGGTGAGGGGGTGTGGTGTTGGAGCGGGTGCTCGCGCGCCGGCAGGCGACGGATTAGGGGCGGACAGGCGCTCGCGCTGCGAGCCAGCGGGCGGGCGGGCGGGCTGCAACCCGGCCGCCCTCGCCTCCCGGAGCCCCAGCTGGAGTGCTGGAAGAGTGCGCAAAGCCCCGCGCCGCTCCAGCGCTCCAGCTGGGGCTCCGGGAGGCGAGGGCGGCCGGCTTGCAGCCCGCCCGTGGGGGTGGGGGCGGGTTGGGGAGGGGGAGCCCGGTATGCCGGCGGGCTCGCGGGGGCGCCCCTGGGGGGCCTGGTGCCCTGGTGCGCCGTGCCACCAGCCCCTATGGATGAGACGGCCCTGTCTATTGCTTAACTATGTGCTGTGTGAAGAAGCACTTTCTTTATAATATGACAAATATAAAAGAACTGTTGTGTGTTCGTGATGAATTTCCCACGATATGCCGGTTCTGTTTTACCCTGTCATTTTTACATTTTACCAGAACTGAATATAGGAGTACAACAAAGGATGGTCAAAGTCTAAGCCCATTCAAGGACTGTAATCTTCTACTTGATACCTCAAGAAATCTCACCCTTTATTCACCCAGCACAAGCTCTACCCTCATAGAGGTATCCTTCCAACATGGTACCGTTTAGATATTATTGGACTAAAACTCCCATCACCCCTGACCATTGGCCATGCTGACTTGTGATGATGGGAGTTGTAGTCTAACAACATCTGGAGAGCATCAGGTTGACTAGGAGCAAAAATCTGTTTACAGGTAGGTAGCCGTGTTGGCCTGCCATAGTCAAAACAAAATAAATAATAAATAATAAATCCTTCCAGTAGCACCTTAGAGACCAACTAATTTTGTTCTTGGTATGACCAAGAACAAACTTAGTTGGTCTCTAAGGTGCTGCGGGAAGGATTTTTTTTTATTTTTTAGCAAAAATCTGTGTTGGCTTCGGATAATTTTTGTACCAAATCGAAAAGAAATGAAACATACTTCACAGTGCTTTGAACCAAAGCACCTCCTTCTACCAAATGATACAAAGATAGAGTTGCCATATTTCAAACAGTGAAAATCACAAAAAGGTCCTTTTGGAGCTATTTTTATGGGAAATCGGCAAAAATGGCACTGATGACACAGATTTTTCTGGACATTAGAACGATTTCTGCCCGGACACTGCTGCCGACTGCAGTATTCCAGATATGTCCAGGAAATTCCAGGTGTATGGCAACCCTAGCAAAGATATGAAGGTTGAAGGAGGGATGGGGGAGGGGAAATATGGTTTATTTCACAATTTACTGCCAAGTTACCTGATTCAAACTTCCAGAAAAAATATGCAAACTGAAACAGGGCTTTCCTTCACATTTTGCACTTCTCTGAATTTTACACTGCAGCTCTCTAACCCAAAAAGGTGTACAAAATGCATATACCGGGGTGGGTGGGTGTGCATTCAAATACATATATTGGTGAAATTAACATAAAATAATGCATTGCATTAGGGAGAATTGCTTGGAAAATTACATACAAATAGGTGTATATTATGTTGGATGTTCACAGAAACCTTGACTTTTTTTGTGAAACTATAATTGACAAATTTGTCTATCCTCAGCGTTGGAAGCAAGAATGTGGAGCCCCCTCCTGGAATCTGCTATCAAAGCAGCCACTTGCCATTACATCATAAGAAGGCTGGTCTTGCTTAAAATATCCGCAAGGCCCTTTTTAAACAGCGTGCATTCCTGAACTCTGACAAATATATTTCAACACTGATTTTCCATGTGTCTCCCATTATAGTACAAAAAGGGGGGCGCACTGCAATCTTGATGATTCAACTGTTAGAAAAAGGACATGAAAATGGCTTATCTCCAAAGGCCATTTTCCCTAACATTTTTCAGCTTCTTCCTAAAGTCCCAAACTTTAAACCCTAACTGATCTGCAATTGCTGCTAATTAAGGCAGCCCGCTTTGGAACTTATTATAGCGGACTTTCAAAGTTTCTGGTTCCAGCTCAATTAATGGAAGCTATCACTTTATAACAGCTGGGGGGGATAATAGAATGTAACTCAATTGATTGACACACACACACACACACACACACACAGTCTATCTATCTATCTATCTATCTATCATCTATCTACACACACATACACACACACACACACACACACACACACACTATATCATCTATCTATCATCTATCTACACACACACACACACACACACTATATCTATCTATCTATCTACACACACATACACAGAGAGAGAGAGAGAGACAGACAGACAGACAGAATTGGTCTTAATTTAGGTTCCAAAAGCCAAACCAAAACCACAGAGTCTGTACACTGTTCACTAGAGCACTAGAGTTATTCACTATCCACAGAGCTAGCTTTTCATGCCCCTATTCCACTGTCCCACAGTAAAAGGCCTCTTCCTTGGATATTTATTCTGCATGTTACTAAAACCTGTCTTTGGTTGTTTTTCTTGGTACAGTTTTTAAAACAATTTTTAATTGATTTTATGGTACGTTTGCAAATTGCCTTGTGACCCATGTGAACAGCAAATCATTATACACACACACATACTTTTTGTATATTGTATCATATATACCTATATACACACATATTTGAGATAATCATAAACTGTACTGTAGCCAGGCTGAGTCCTTGGTGAGGGCAGGATAGAAATCCAGTCAATATACACTAAGTGCTTTTTTCCCTTCAAAAATTAAGTACCAGTATTCACATCTTGCTAAAAGCGCTGTGGGTGCCTGCACATAATGGCGGCTATGGGCAGTGAGAAAATTGGTGCCAGTGTTCCGTGTCAGTGAATACTGTCACAAAAAAAGCTCGGAATACACTTAAATCCATTTATTTGGCATATGGTCATGCTCTAGTTGATTTGGCATATGGGCATGTTCTAGTTGAGGCTCCAGTACTTTGGCTACCTCATGAGAAGAGAAGACTCCCTGGAAAAGACCCTGATGTTGGGAAAGATGGAGGGCACAAGGAGAAGGGGACGACAGAGGATGAGATGTTGGACAGTGTTCTCGAAGCGACTGGCATGAGTTTGGCCAAACTGCGGGAGGCAGTGGAGGATAGGGGTGCCTGGCGTGCTCTGGTCCATGGGGTCACGAAGAGTCAGACACGACTGAACGACTGAACAACAACATGTTCTATACTCAAAAACACTATGCAGCAAAAAGATAGAGATGGGTTGATAGTATAATGTATATAAGCAAAAACATTGATGCTATGGAGATTAGAAAAATCTGCCTAGCATTAGGCATTGGGATAAACATTGTCTGAGAATGCTGTCCTATGTACGGTAACTTGGGTGTAAATTGCACCAAAATCAGGAACCTTGCATAGGATTGCATTGTGAGCCCCCATCAGCTTATCTTCATGAAAACCGCTGTGTCGGAAGTTTGAGAATCTGTTACCTTGTTCTAGGCATGAATTCATTAACGCTGTGTCCTGTTTACCAATTAACGCAGTGTGTCCTGTTTACAGAGCACAATGTGAGACATGAACAAAAGAAACCAGATTCTGCTCTTAAGACAAAAATAGATTTTGCTCACTTTGAGTTTCCATTATCTAACCCCCCTACAAAAACAGCCTGTTTCTCTAAAACTGATGCAAGAGAGACAATGGTGCGTGTGGTTTTTCATGTCTAAAAATATTGCTGAAATCTATGTTAATATACATATTGTTTAATAATTTATTTAACTATGTATCTTTCCATCTCTCATGTTTGATATGTATTAGCATTTGTGTGTATTTTGTGTTACATCATTAACTGCAAATTGGTAGCAAGAAGACGGGTGAGTAAATAGAAGTTGAACTTTTTGCAGTGAGCATGTGGCAAAGTGCTCATGTGATCCCTTCATTTCATGCTCAGATCCCAGTTTTACCACCCGACTACACAACCCACTTTCCAAGAATAGCAATGTGGTGCCAAGCATCCAGAAGACAAATGGAGGCCTCTTCTCAAAACCCAAACACTGTCCCCACTCACTTTAATTGATAGAATATTATGTCAGCGTAATTTATCCCAGTTACTGTACTGAGTTAGGGTTTAAGTTGTTAGGTCTTTTGAGTGGATAGTTGTGATGGACTATTTTTCATTTGTGTTTGTATAAAAAATATACTATTCCTAAGGGTAGTCACCTTTGTTTTCCTACACTTGCAGTTTCTCTGTTCTTTAAATAACAACTCTGTTTAACAAAACTTTTTTAAACTACAATAAAAAGCACTCATTTTAATGTGTGTGTTTTTTTAAAAAAAATATTACAGGTTTAAGTGCCCTTTGCTGTTCATTGGATTATACATCCTTGTACAATTGTTTGAGACAGAGAAGGAAATTTGAAATCTGCATAAAAGAGGCATTTTTTGTTACAGTAATACTTATTATTCCCCCCTCCCCACAAGACCATGCACTTCTGTTTATAACACAGATTCTTATCAAGCAACATGGAAAACCTTGTCATTGGATCATATGACTTTAAAAGCCATTCATACAAACCCAGGTCAACAATCCGAACTTTCGGAAGTTCTGAGGATTATTTAAGGAACATTCAGCTGAGTGATAAAGTGAATTACTTTCGGTTAAAAATTCTCTGTCCCAAATAACATTTTCCCAGCTAACCTAGCAGACTGGCTTTCAAATGATATCCTTCTCACCTCGCACACATTTATTCAGACCCACAATTGACTTTTGCCTTGTGCATTTTGTAAACATTGTGTAGACAGTGAGCTGCAATGACCCAGCTATCTGGTCAAAGGGCTGCATGGAGCAGAGAGATACGGCCAGTTAAAGTTTAACCTACAGAACTGTAAACCAACCTGGGGTTTGTTGAACCTTTGGAGTTTGATATGATGATTAGCGTATAACCAGAGTGACACGTCGCAAATTCAGCATAATCAAGGAGAACCCTTCCAGGTGGTGATCTCTGAAATTGCTCAGGTACAGTTTTATTCACTCTGATACCTTATTTTTTTAAAAAAAAATAGGGGATAGGCTGCTTAGTTTCTTACTGCCAGTTATTATAATTTGTAGGGAAGGACTTAATCTCAGCTTGTTCAGAACAAGAGAAGCATTTGAAATTTAAAAATTCAACTGCATGAGTCTGCAGCTCACAGGATGTATATGGGTTTGTCTGCAATCATGTGTTTATTATACAATTTCCCCAGTTCTGGTAATCAGTTGTTACCATTGGCGTGAGAATGTTGATTTTTAGTATTTGCAAGATGCAGACAACTGCTGAGATAGATACACTAGCGGCAAAGGCAAAAAAGTTGCCTTCTTGTTGTTTTCATGGCTTGCCTTCTCTAGCTTTTCGCCCAAAGCATTGGACATCAAATGCAGACACTGCATCCAGTTTTATAGGAAAGGTAGCAAGACCAAACAGCCACCAGAAAGAAATTGGTTGTTTTCATTTAGAAAGAAATGAGGAGGAGGTAAAAGAGGAGTTCCTGACCTCCCCGACTCCACCAATTCAATTTAGATTTGTTAAAACACAACTCATGGAGGCTAATCATTGTGTGAATGTTTCACTTACAAAGCAGCTACTCTCTAACATAAACAGAATTCTTGTTCTATTTCTGCATCCATAGCTGTCTGGTTTGTAAGCAAGCACCGCTATGGCCAGCCAAGATAGGTGCCTTTCATTACCGCATACCTAGGTGTGTACAGTATTATAAATTAAAACCAGGGAGTGCAAGATAACAAGTAGTATCTTTTAATCACAACTATTACGTCTGGCCTCACGGTGCTCTATTTTATATCTGGAAAAGATGAACTGAACACCAAATTAAACAAAATGGTTCATATTAAATTGCCCGCTGACAGTTCAGCATTTAATGCAAATAGGGTAGCAGAAAAAGACAGACCAGCTAAATTATTAGTGTTGTGGGCCCAGAGTCACCTTTTGAGGATGACATACATTATACCTTTCAGGGCAGGGACTGAACGAATATTACTGAATATTGCTGTATTACTGATATGCTGCCACTGCAAGAAAATATGGTGCCATTGCAAGAAAATATGGTGCCATTGCAAGAAAAACTGAACACAACTTAAAACATACAGATGTATCTATGGATGGAGGGGATGGGAGAAAGAGATAACATATTTTGCCTTATTGTTGCCTCTGTGTTCAATTGATTACTTCTTGCTAAAGAAGCAGTATCATGGGCAGTCAAAGGTAGGGAGAGAGATGCAACTACAAGTGGAACTAGCAACAAAATGTTGCAGAGTGGAGCACAGCTATTCAGTGTTCCAGACACCCGTTCCTTCTTTCAGGAGACCCCATTCCATTCAGCCTGCACCTCGGTTTCTCGTGTTTTCTTTCATAACAGCCGGCATTCTGTAGCCCCTGAGCATGTTCAGACTTCCTTGAGCTTTTTTGCAGAACAGTTGGTACACTTAGATTACCCCCACAAAAATATTTTTTTTATTTTGTAAACTTTGGGGCTTTCCTGACTATGCTGACATTTCTCTCTTGATTGAAGTTTGGTGTCATTTTGGCTACACAGGAGAACAGCACTCAGAGAACTGAGTTTGCTATTAGTGTAGTTCCCATCAACCACGTTTAGTTATCTCATGCAAAGGCAAGCTTTGTGTTTTTATCATGAACTGGGTTGTGCATGATGTTGAAGAATACTTGCCTTGTGACATATACATGTGTTGCTTACACACACACACACACACACACACACACACACTCCTAATCCTATCTCACGCAATCAGAGGGGTTTGTTTCAATATTGGAACTGCTGGCATACTGTCAGCTGCTATCCCCAGGTAAGAGATCTTGGGCTCTAACAATAATTCTTACTTTCTTTCCCAGCAAGGAAAGGAATATTGGCAGGGCAGAAGGGAGAACAGGCAAGTGCATCAAGTTGAGGCCCAACTCCCTGTTCCACTCTTGGGGAAAAAATCCTAGATTTGGGGGTAGGAATAATTTCTGTTCGAGCCCAATGAGTATATACTGAAATTTGCTGGTATCTTATAGTGAGAAAAATCCAATCATAATGCAGTCCTTTTATGAAGTGCTTGGCAACTGTAGTTTGCACTACTTTTTGTTCCACACTCAGGCTACATCCACACCATACATTTAAAGCACTCTTATAGCACTTTAATGGTCATTGCTTCCCCGAAATAATCCTGAGAACTGTAGTTCCTAAGGGTGCTGAGAGTTGACAGGAGACCCCCGCAGACCGCTACAATTCCCAGCACCCTCAAAAAACCACCGTCCCCAGGATTAAAGTGCTATAAGAGTGCTTTAAATGTATGTAGATGTAACATCTGTTCACCTAAGATGAAGTTGCAGTCTGATTTTTTATTTGCTCCCAAACATACTGCCCTTTACCAGTCCAATGCGATTTGTATAGAAGTGTCTCTGGCAAGTCAGTGTTTTCAAGTGAGTTGGTCTATTGATCTGCAGAAGACAAACACAATTTTTCTTATCTTATTCATGGGCACAGTTACTAGGCTTCCAGCAAAAGCAGCTAACAAGCAGCCTCCAGAAGCAAAAAAAGGGGGGGGGGAGCACAGCAGGAGCCTGGAGGGAATGGTAATACACTGGAAACCTGTGTTTCCATCAGATTGAGAAATCCCACGATCTCTATCTTCGCAGTGTGCATTGATCTTTGAACAGTCAAGACAAATGTGTCTGCAAATTGGGAGAGGAGGGGGAGGAGAAGCCAAAGCAGAGTGAAGCATTATGAATTAGACAGTTGCAGCTAGATCCTCAGATGGAACCGAGAGTCAGCCATTCAAATGAGAGTGCAACATGTAGCACGGCTTGTCATTCTTTGGTTATTTCGGCAATGCTGGCGTTATTATTCGCCCATGGCCTTGAAAAAGAAAAGGAGCTGGCATCAAAAGAACATGCCACAAAGGTGGGGTGGGGTGGGATGGCCACGGCTCAGTGGTGCCATGCATGCAGAGGATCTAGTTTTATCTGGACACTTTCCACTCTAGAATAATAATAATAAACACAGATATTAACCAACAATACAAGACTATTTTATATATTGAAAAGACTAGCAATGATTAAGATGAAAGGAGGTGGTAATGGGATAGTTATCTTATATAATCCAATGCTGTAATCAGTTGGGTTTAAAAAAAAATCCAACAACAACAACATGGGGGAGAGCGCTATTGAAAGCTACTAGCTATGATGGCTAGGCTCTGCATCCACAGCTGGAGGCAGCAATGCTTCTGGATGCCACTTGCTGGAAACCACAAGATCTTGTACTCAAATACTGTTTGTGGGTTTCCCCTAGGCAGTAGGTTGGCCTGGCCACTGCAAAAAACAGGATAATGGACTAGATGCGTCTTAGAGAAGGAAGACTCAGGTTCAAATACCTGCTCAGCTATGAAGATCACTGGATAACCTTCAGTCAGTCACCATCTGATTGAAGAAGTCTGCTGTTCTAATCTAGACTTGAGTGTATAAAAGGGAAGAATGGGGTTAAGTTCCCCTATTCAATCCCAGTGTCTCCAAGCAGGATTTCCTCTCTGAAACCCTGGAGAACTGTTCCTGGTCACTATAGACCAGGGGTGGGAAATCTGTGGCCATCCAAGATGTTGCTGGACCTCAACTCCTTTTTAAATTTTCTGCTAGAATTGGATGTGATTTGCAGACATGGTCTCCCCCTTCAAGGGGATGAAGCTTTCTGAATTTCAGAATACTAGCTGCAGTGGTTCTCCCACAAGGGCTGACTTCACCATTTTGGGGTGGATGAAATATAAATCATGGGGTGGAGAGAGCATGGGTCTGCAGGAAGACTGGGGTGGATAAAATGTAAAACATAAACAAACAAACAAAAAACACACAACAAGAACCCTTTTTCCCAAGGGTCGCTGGTGAGGTATTTGGGGAGATATAAGGAAGATTTGACAGGGGAAAGCATAGATTCACATGAAAAGCAAAATACTGTTTTTAACCTCCACCAAATCCCTGTGACTGGAATGCCCTGGAAAAATAATTCACTGTGATTAAAAACTAGATCTGTCTGTCAAAATGAAATATCTTCCCCCACCTCTCTATCCCCTGCCTTATAAAGCTCTGGTCATTTCCCGAGTAAGCTTGGTTATGTTTTTCAAGAAAAAGAGGGAAGAAATGGTTGTGAAATTTTTGGACAGTCGAGGCTACAGAGTGACTGCTCAGAGTCCGTGATCTGCCTTGAGATGCCTTGTTAATTGTGAAGTTCGACTTGGAAACATGAGAAACTTCCCTTCTTCCCCTTGATTTGCATAATTTGGGGTACACATGTAAGTCAATGCACATTCCTAGCTGCTGCTACTTCTTCTGTCCAACACTCTGAGCTCACCTCCTTCCAATCAGCATCTTATGCAGAAACACACTGTGTGGTCTGGTCTGTGGGGGAATAATTGGGAAATGTTGCTTTGGATGGCAAAATCGTGTCAGTCAGGTTTTTCCTTCCCTCGGTGATCCAAAATATGCTATGTATTACAAAGTAATTTAGATACAGTCATGTGTATTGTATGAGGTTTTCTGCTGGTTTAGTGCTCTGAGATACATTCCCAGAAGATAGGAATTTAATGGGTGTCTAGACAAAGGGAGCCTCTATTGTACTCATATTTAATTATTCATTTTACTTGTTGCATGAGCTGACAATGGCCACATCAAAATTATATTAAAAGGGTAAAAAAGATTGTAAGTATTTCGACTAAAAAAAGGAAAAATTATATTAAAAGTCCCCCTTCTGAAGCAGCTTTTGAATGGGAATAAAAATATGCTTAATTTTAACTGGCCAATAGAATCCCTTTCTTTTTGTAACACAAAATACTAAGGAAATTAGAGTCTTAAAAGCAATCTGATAGTGAATAATATTCACCCTATAACAATTTTGCAAACATTGGCAGCTTCCAGTGTTTAACAGAAGCCACCTTAGAAGAAGTGAGATAAATGCGAAATGGTAATCCAACTTCAGACAGTACTTCACAATAAAACAACAATTAAAAATAGTTAAAGCAGGGAAGTAACTTTGATAACAAAGGCTTAAAACTGGAAATGAATGGGGCAGTCATATGTATTAATGGGTGTGCCTGCACATTTGGGGGGGGTTAAAAACGTACATGGGTGAGGCCCCCCCCAACACACCACAGACACTTATACTTCACTGGGTGGTATTCAGCCAACTGTTACTCAAAGCAGACCCATTGAAATCAATGTACTTGACTAAGTTGGGTCCATTAATTTCAGTAGGGCCACACTAAGTAAAACTTAGTTGACTACCACCCACTGTGTTCTATGACTTCAAACATTTGTACCCTCCAATCCAGGCTTGCTTCTGATATCACAACACTTCACACATTCCCATTCCCCCATTTTATATGTGAAAGGGGCAGATACATACATAAATCCATGTATCTGCCCTGTTACTTCTCGTTTCACCCTTACCTATCAGAGCATACCCTCCAGCATGTTTAGGCCAAAAACCGGGATGCACATCTTCCCGGCCATGTTCCCACGTGAGTCACATGACCCACATGAGATCACAGAGCCCAAAAAAGTGCACTTTGGGACTCTGCAATCTTGTGCATTTGGTGGGCTCTGTGATCTTGCAAAAACGGATTGAGACAGTCGAGAGGTACGTATGTCAAACTTATTTACCTAGTTTGACCATTTTAAATTATTCTTTGATGGTAGTGGCTTTCCAAGTTGAGTGTTATTATTTTCATATTCATCTTACTACTACTAAGATGGTGTCTGCTAAATTCTGGAAGCTACTACAGTTTGCAAAGCTGTTACAGGATAAATATGGCCATGAAGCTGGGTGGTCTTAGGCCAGTTACTGCCTCTCAGCCTAACCATCCTCACACAGTTGTTGGAGAGATTAAGTGTGGAGGAAGAGAACCATGAACACCACCTTAAGCTCCTTGGACTCCTTGGAGAAAAAGGTGGGATAGAAATGCCATAAAGAAATATTATCCATCACTCATTGGTGACAACTTGAGTGTTACTTAACATAGATTCCCTCCCCCGAATTAAAACTTCTAATTTCTGCTGTAATTAGGATGCAGTCCCATACCTACTTACTATCCTAATACAAACAAGCTCCTAAATTTTGAGTTTCTTTGTACAGATCTTCATTCCAACAGCATTGTTTAGATAAAGTCACAAAGCCACCATCATTTACACAAGATACATAGGCTACAGATCTCAAACTGACAAAGCCGAGCAAACCATCAGTTTTCATGTTGGTTTAAAATCACCAACCACCATCACACAAGCAGGATATGTGAAGTAGTAAAATTTTCATTATTATATTACAAGGGGAAGGAGCTCCATATATACAAAACTCCAGCAAGTAGTAATGAAAAGAGAAGGGGGCAATAATAGTCTGCCTTAAATCCACACACTGCTTCTGTTAGGGCTAAAAGGCACTTGTCTACATGTGCTGTTGTTTTTTAATGCAAATTGCAACAGTAGGATGAGGGAGCTGGAAATTAAAAGACCAGAGAAGGCATGGCAGGGGAATTTAACCTCATCCTCTTGTGTTGTGATCCAGAGGGAAATCCCTCCAGTATTTGCTATGGGTGAAATCTCCCATTGACACCAAACACTAACTTCAAAAGACCCACACCAAGGGAGGAAAGCGTTAAATTTCCTCTCTACACCTGCTCTCAGCCCATTAATTATCAGGCTTCTTGCCGCCCACAAACTGATTCAGTTCACATAAAAATGTGCTCATTAGGCACATTTAGATAAACTTAAGGCTTTAGAAGGATGCAGGTGGCGCTGTGGTCTAATCCACAGAGCCTAGAGCTTGCCTATCAGAAGGCTGGCAGTTCGAATCCCCGCGACTGGGGTGAGCTCCCGTTGTTCGGTCTCAGCTCCTGCCCACCTAGCAGTTCGAAAGCACGTCAGAGTGCAAGTAAATAAATAGGTACCGCTCCGACGGGAAGGTAAACGGTGTTTCCGTGCGCTGCTTTGGTCCATCAGAAGTGGCTTAGTCATGCTGGCCACATGACCCAGAAGCTGTCTGCGGTCAAACGCCAGCTCCCTCGGCCTATAGAGCAAGATGACCGCCACAACCCCAGAGTCATCTGTGACTGGACCTAATGGTCAGGGGTACCTTTACCTTTTTAAGGCCTTAGAAAAAGTTGTTGTTGTTGTTCAGTCGTTCACCTAACTATACAGTACATGATGCCACAATTTAAGGAAATAAAGCTCCCAGGAGCACCAATGAGATATTCCACCACCACCCCTCAGTGTTAATTGCCATGCTGGGTTGTTAACTGAAAATATGGCCTATTAAGCCACCATTTCTCCCTAGAAAAGACCCTGATGTTGGGAAAGATGGAGGGCACAAGGAGAAGGGGACGACAGAGGATGAGATGGTTGGACAGTGTTCTCGAAGCTACTAACATGAGTTTGGCCAAACTGCGAGAGGCAGTGAAGGATAGGCGTGCCTGGCGTGCTTTGGTCCATGGGGTCACGAAGAGTCGGACACGACTGAACGACTGAACAACAACAACAACAAGCCACCATTGCCCCTTAATGATGCAAGTAACACAAATCATCTGGTTAATGATGTGTGTGTGTGTGTGTGTGTGTGTGTGTGTGTGAGAGAGAGAGAGAGAGAGAGAGAGAGAGAGAGAGAGAGAGAGAGAGAGAGAGATACTGATGTGATTGAGAAACATGCCCACACATTGGTGGTACAAGAGGCAGTTCATTGAACTTGACCATGGGGGGGATGGGACTTTTTGTTCTCTCTCTTTTTAACCATTCCCTGAAGAAGGCTTTTCTGAAACATGACCCAGTCATGTTATACAATATTAACAGTACAATTGTAGAAATTGTTCTATTGTTTTTAGTTTATTGAGTCTGTGTCTTATGTATTTCATCTTATTGTACACCACTTGGGTTGCTTGTGGGTGTGAAGTGTTTTATAAATCTTCAAAATAAAATACAGTGGTACCTCTGGTTACGTACTTAATTCGTTCCGGAGGTCCGTTCTTAACCTGAAACTGTTCTTAACCTGAAGCACCACTTTAGCTAATGGGGCCTCCCACTGCTGCTGCACCGCCAGAGCATGATTTCTGTTCTTATCCTGAAGCAAAGTTCTTAACCTGAAGCGTTATTTCTGAGTTATCGGAATATGTAACCTGAAGCGTATTTAACCCGAGGTACCACTGTAGCCTTTATAGTTCATTTTGTAGTGAGGCCTGCTGTGTATTTCTTGCCTGAGAAATCTACAAAGTCCCCAAGTGTCCCCCCCCTTGATTCTCTTTGCTTCATTCAGGTGTTGGATCTTCTACTTTTGTTTTCTAATTCTTTTCAATGATTCGTGTACAGTATCCCCACCCATATTGTGGTGCTTTCTTTTTCAAAAATATTAATCTGCTTAATTTATCTCAAATTTGATTACAGTGAGCACCCCTAATTAACCTGATTTTTTGGTGATAATCACTCACAATGGAATCAAATCAAAAATCCGGGGATGGATTGGCCGGCACACAGAAAGAAGCTACCCTCCGCACATTAATGCAGCGCACGGGATATAGTTTGATTCAGGTAGGAGTTTCCCTGTCAAGTTATTCCTCCTTTGGGACTACTCATTTAAAGGTAAATTCAGCACCCTAGCTAAAGTTCGCTCAATGACTTTCAGAACTTAGTGCTTAAATAAGCTGTCTCTCCCTTCCCACCCACAATGTGTATTACAAAAATATAAACATTGTTCTGTTATAAGGTACAGTGCTGCAAGCTACAAGATACAGAATGGGGGGGATGGACCCATGTGATCTGGCTTATACAGCAGCCATACAATCTCCTTCAGAAGGGTGTGGTCTTCCAGAGGGTTCACATTCCCACAACTGGAATGAAAAAGGAAGGAAGCAGTGTTTGCATGGTGAGGGCAGCATTTGCATGCACGGACAACTTCACATGATAGCTCTACATTCAAGCACTACAATGTAAGCAATTTCATTGGCAAAACAAAAGGCCACTGCAACCATACAAATCCTACTAGCTGTATATTCTACCCTCTCAAGTCTGTCCTGGTCCCACAATCTCAAGTGGGCTATGGGACAGTGTTGCTTTTGGGGGGGGGGCACCAAATATATTGACTTGGCTGAAGGTTCTAAGATAGCCTTCACCAACTGGGTCCCCTCCAACTGTTTTGGACTAAAACTCCCAATTATTCTAAGATACGTCTAATGAAAGCCAAGATACAAGAACAGATAAAAGTTATGACCAGGCAAAGAAAACCTTCTGGTATATATAAAAAAGATATGCAGTGTTGAGAATTAAGCCAGTTTTCACAACATCTTTTGTTCTCTTCAATTCAGGAAAATGGCCAAAGGAAATATGGAGGGCCACCACCAGGCTGGGATGGACCACCACCAGAAAGAGGCTGTGAGATCTTTATTGGAAAATTACCCCGTGACCTCTTTGAAGACGAACTCATCCCGTTATGTGAAAAAGTAATGATTTAAACTGGGCAAATTTCATTCACTTACACACACACACACACACACACGGAATTTGACTGTGCAGATGGCAGCAATACTGAACCTCTCAGCAGAATCAGGGTGGTAAAATAGAAGAGACTCATGCAGTTCTTCACATATAATAGGACAGGCATGTTTCCTACTCTGAGAATGTCTCCAGTAGGAAGAACACTGCCATATGGGAAACTGCAAGTGTGCCACAGTGGCTCAAGCATAAGCCTTCTGTGTCTAAAGCCCAGGGTCAAATCTCTGGTTGACTATACTGTAGAGATAACTAGGTGGCCTCACATAAGTCCTACCTTTCAACCTAATAGTTGTTGAGTGATACTTACTGTATAAGGCCAAGATACTGCTTTAAGCTTCTTAGACTGCAGGTTTCCCATGGCCATCTAGTTGGAACAGAATGGGGGACTAGATGGGCCTTTGGCCTTATCCACCAGGGCCTTTCTTATACTATTCTTATGATGCAATTCTGAACAAAACACAGTTCTAATGATTTGCAAATGATCCTGTGTGGTTTTAAGTACTTACTGGAAGTCACTAATTTGCAAATACAATTCTCAAGTCAGCTTCCAGCTTCCAGGGTGCAATCCACAGAAAGCTGAGTAAATAACATCAGGAGGACTTTGTGTGTGCAATGCCTAAGAATGATTTCACAAGTGATACTAAGAATACTTTTTAGCCTTGACTATGCCACTTCTAAGTGTTGTTAGTGAGATATATAAAATGGAAAGAGAGAATTTTTTAACTGGATGTAATTATGGAGCATATGGTGCTGTTTTCATTTCCAGTTACGGGAATTTTGAAATGCTAATTCAGCTCCAGATACCCCTTCACCAAAGTAGCTGGAACCAACCACAAATAGTTACAATAGTTTCCACTGCTTTATATAAATGTTTTGAGCATATTTCATATGTCTGGTAACTTGCATCTGATGAGGTTGACACTTGCTTCCTCTCGTCTCCTGAGACATTAAATGTGTTATGTCTTTAAAGGTGCCACAGGATTCATTGCTGTTTTTTCTTGCAGCGGACAAACTTCTGTAACTTTTGGATTATGTATTCTCAAAGCCCATTTATAAAATACCTAAAAAGGTCAATTGCTTTCTATGCTGAGATACCACGTTAACCAATCCACGTTCATTTGGAAACATCAATTCATGTTAAGATTGACAATGTAAACCCATAGGTTGAAATGGGGAGTGCCAGAGCAGCTGGGATGATCTATCCCATGCTCAAGGCTGCCAAAAGCAACAGCCACCATATCACTTCATCACTTATTCCACCTGTATTGGTTGAAATGTAAGTGCAGAATCAGGTGAAGCAAGGAAAGGTTGGTATCTTGAACTAGGTTGTATTGTTTGTAATACTGATATTGACAATACTAGTCACACCCATACGGTGCAATGGACAGAGTTTGGGCCTAGAAAGACCAGGATTTGAATTCCTGCTCAGCTATGAAACTCAGTGAGTAATCAGGTGGCCAGGTGGCCTGCACTTTTGATATTCATACAGAAGATGGAATTTCAGCAAGTGAAATTTCGCTCTTCCACACAACTCTTAAATGTGCAGCAGCACAGTCTTCTTTTGCACCTGGCCCCCTTGCCAGATGTACTTCAGACGTTTTTAGATATCATGGGAATACACCATATACTCCCTTGAACTCCTTGGAAGAAGGACAAGAAGCAAACATGATAAAGTAAACAATACAAATCTTCCTCCAGTAGGATCATTCCTGCATTTTGGGATCTATGTCCCATTTTTTTATATTCAGCACCATAAATAATCACTTTCTTGCAGCTTAGTTCTGAGTGATAGAACCTCTGAATTTGGCAGAGTGAACTCTTTAGACATGAATTATTATAACTGTGGCCTGAGAGAACATTTTTACAGCCTTTATTCACATCATTGCTCCCATTAACATCAGTAAAAATATTTGTGACAGTACTGCCTAGAGAAACAAGCCTTGGCAACAGGGTCATAGGCTTCTGCAATGAGACAAAGTATGGGGGGAGCTGCTAATGGGTGGATGGTGTAAATATGACAAGTCCTCAACTGCAGTACATTTCGTGTGTGTGTGTGTGTGTGTGTGTGTGTGTGTGTGTGTGTCGCCACTACTCATGACAGGACTTTGTGCTGTTAAAGATGTGGAAAAAGAAAACTGTGCCCTGCATGAGTATCTGGCTAAATCTTCATGTGCAGTGGAGCATTGTCTTTTCTGCTGTTATCAGAGCTTTGGTTTTTGCTGTCTGTGGAACTGGAACTGTTCATCGAAATTTTGAAGGGTGGTTGCAATGCCCGTGAAGACTAATCATTAGCATAGACACAGTCCTGCGTCATATGCCAGCACCTTCTTGTTTTGGTGCCTTGTAGTGATTCTTAGTGAGTGCACGAACCATGCTGCCCCTCTCCTGAGACACACCACAAATAAGCAGGGGTAATGGGCTAGTGGTACAGTATTTATACCCAGGCTTTAAATGAGGGCTGGAAGGGATCCAGTTGTGATAACCCTTTGGGTGAAGGCAAGACCTGGCAAATCCAAACAGTAGCGAAGTACTATATGGTGTGCTATCGTGTAATGTGTGAGAGCTGCTCTAAGCCAGAGCACCCTGCAGGCCATAGATACTACACGTGTGTGTGTCCCATCCCAAGTTTATGGTGTTATCTGCACACAGGAGCTCAGACAGGGTGTTATCAAGGTGTGTTAATTGAGGTCATTTGCTTTGCTAACCTGCCCAACGGCACCAGCTCAGCACAGCGTGGACTTCGATACATGCCGCCTCTGTTTATTTTGACTTTGTACATGGGTCAGAAAGCAAATCTTGAGTAAAATGTGCTCTGGTTTATGGTCAAGGCAATGGCCAAGCTAATCTGGAGTGAAGCAGAAATACAAACAGAATCACAAGAACAAGAGAACTTTGTCCAGAGATGTTCTCTGGTGCAGACAAAAGTTCCCTTTCCGTGCTCGTTTATGGAAGCTTATGCTTTTGCTTCTGCAGATTGGAAAAATCTATGAAATGCGGATGATGATGGACTTCAATGGAAACAACAGGGGATATGCTTTTGTGACATTCTCTAACAAACAGGAGGCCAAAAATGCAATCAGGCAACTGAATAATTATGAAATTAGGTAAGCATTGTTTGTTTAATAGATTTGCATATCTCACTGACACCTGCAAAGCAGGTCTCAATTTGAATATAATGCAACAAATGCAATAAAGGTCATGCTCTTTAAAACAAAAACAAAAAAGGGAAAACTATATCAAGTTGGACTATTGGCCAGCTTAGCTTAGTATTGTCTACAGTGATTAACACCAGGAGAAGGCGCTCCTTGCATAAAACTGTGTGCAGCAGAGCCAAGGGTCATGTTAGTAATCACCAGCTGAAAAGCCTGTGGGCCATGTCTGTATGCCTAAGACTCCACAACTGCCAACTAGAAGCAAGAAGGTCGTGGAAGGGAAGTGGCTTTTGTAGCAAAAGATGGTTCAAAGAAGGCCAGTTTGGGTGCAAGAGGAGTTGATCCCCAACTTCACTGACAAAGTGATACTTTGAGAAGCATAGTTGGTGTCCAGAGATGACTACTATTACTATTATTACTACTACTACAACAAGAAATTATTACTCTTCTTGTCACAGAATAAATACACATCTGTTGATTATGTGTTAACTAGCTCTTGTTGAATGTGAAACCTTATCTTGTTGTTATCATTATTTTTGGTGAGAATCACTTGCATGAGCAAATTCTCTAGCCCGGGGATAGCCAGTGGGGTATTCACCTGATGCTTTACTGCTCTCATCAGTCCCAACCAGCATGTCCAATGGTCAGGGATGAGGGGACCTATAGCAGAGCAAAATCTAGAGAGAACCACCCTGACTATCCCTGCTGTAGGCTACTCTTAACATTTCTCCTCTAAAAAAAAAAAAACACCTCTGAATTTTATTGCTAAGTAATGAACACTGGGTATTCTGCAGCCCTTTATATCAGGCATAGGCAAACTCGGCCCTCCAGATGTTTTTGGGACTACAGCTCCCATCATCCCTGACCACTGGTCCCGTTAGCTAGGGATGATGGGAGTTGTAGTCCCAAAACATCTGGAGGGCAGAGTTTGCCTATGCCTGCTTTATATTTTTAAGGGCTGGTTCACTTGACTTCTGCTTGACTAACTACACTGTTCAGATAGTTTGACATGAGAGCATTGGCTCTAAACTGTAATCACGGGTCAAGATTTCACAAAGAGCTAAGCCTGTTTCACCATAAAAACGAACAAACCTGGAACTGTTGTTTGTATGCAGGAATGGTCGACTCCTAGGGGTTTGTGCCAGTGTAGACAACTGCCGTTTATTTGTAGGAGGAATCCCGAAAACGAAGAGGAGGGAAGAAATTTTGGCAGAGATGAGGAAAGTTACAGATGGTGTCATTGATGTCATTGTATATCCCAGTGCTGCCGATAAAGCCAAGAATCGTGGTTTCGCTTTTGTGGAATATGGAAGCCATCGGGCAGCAGCTATGGCAAGGCGGAAACTGCTGCCAGGTAATGTAGAAAGAAAGGGGACGTTAGCACGTCTTACACTCTTCCTTTTTCCTCATTCCTTGTGCCTATTGGCTTTTAGCTATCGTTTTTGCCTCCTTTATACCGGTATATAATTTGAACATAAATAGTGGAAAAATTCCCCTAGTATTCGGTACATTATATGCAAGCATTTTAGGGTAAGAGTTAGCACAGTTTTGATTATTTCACAAAGTGAAGCTTCACTCACAGTGCACCCCTGAGCAACGAAGAAATCAAATAGTACAGTACTTGATTTCAATTAACTGTTCTTGAGTAGGACTTATTTGGACTTCTTCGTCCCATTATATTTCATTTTACTTATTGTCATAGTTGTGGAATTCTGATTACTCCACAGGAAGGATACAATTATGGGGACATCCCATAGCCGTAGACTGGGCAGAGCCAGAGGTTGAGGTTGATGAAGATACAATGTCATCAGTCAAAATCCTCTATGTGCGAAACCTTATGTTATCAACCACAGAAGAGACAATTGAAAAAGAATTCAACAATATTAAACCAGGTAATTTACACGCTACTATGAGAATATATCTTCTCCACTTTCCTCTTGTGGATCCAGAGCTAAAAACTAGAATATATGTGCTATATAATATACTAATATAATTTAGGAAATACAATAAAACATTTCCTATATATAATATAATCTAAGATGTTACTAAGTGCTCAGGTTTCAAAACAACCATGGAATGTTCTGAAGAGCAATATTTCACTTTTATAGAATTCAGCATTGCATGCCCTTTCAAGAACTCAGCAAGCTCATTCTTCAAGACTTGCACCCCAAAGATTTCCTGCCCACCCTTCCAGCACATAGAAGATGGCATGAGCAAGGCAATGTCATTCACTGCAACGTCAGGGGGCAGTGGTGTAGTGGTTGGAGAGCAAGACTAAAATTAGGGGGGACTCAAGTTCAAATCCCTACCCAACCATGAAGCTCACCTTGTGCTAGTCACCATCTGTCAGCCAAACCTGAGGATAAAACTGGTGGAGGCACACACACACCATGCATGCCACTTGGAAGTCCTTAGAAGAAATATTTGATGAAATGATATAATGATGAAATTCTCAGACCAGGACTTGGAACTGGCACACCGCATAGCCAGCATGCAGATTATTTTTGTGTTCTGACCTGTGCAAGCAACTAAGTTATGGTGTTGTTGGTGGCTCCTCCACTCTGTTAAACCGGGCTGCTAGCTATCAGAAGTTAGGATTGTTCCATAAGCCAACTAACACTCAGATTTGTTTAATTGCAAGTGCTTGGAAGAAAGCGCACACAAACACATACACAAACTTTTTTTCTTTTTTGGTTCTGCAAATCCAGGACCTCAATTAACATTTTTAACAGACCGTACTCTCTGAAATAATTTAATAAAATATTGCATAATCGGCCATCAAAACAGAAATTAACAGGCGTAAAACCTCCATTCCATTGCACAGAACTCTGAACACAAATTCTCCAGTGGCTCGTTATAGGCCCAAAGCTACAATACAAAAACTGAGTGATAAGAGAAGCAATTATACTCAGCTTCAGAAGTCTACATACTTAGCTAAAGATATAGCTTCTGTCAGAGGATATTTTTAAGCTTTATTTTTCCTGAAGTTATATGTGTGTTTATTCAATATAACAATTCAGCTCATTTGGATTTTTACTCTTCCTCTATCCTTGAGGGGTTCGCAACAAGTTTAGTGGACATAAAATACCCAAGTGTTCAGAAATCAAAACCACAGCCCAAACATGCCCACCCATGGCACCTCATTCTACCATTTTCCCAGTGCCATGTGTTCATCTATTGTTGTGCATTCAACTTTAAGTAACCGAGATTAGACACAGGAACTTTGCTGGTCGTCGCTTCTGCTTCTTATCTATCAGCAAAGTGATGATTCGGGCAAGAGTTCTTGGGAAATTCCAACTCATCCAGAAAATCATGTTTCAAATCTCAAGAAGAAAATTAGGTTGTGCGAATTAAGTAAGGACTGCAAACCTTCCCATCACCACCCACACACCCCTCTCTAACTACGGACTTCTTTACCATAAAAATGTTTTAACAATTTGAGATAGTGTAGAAATATTTTGCTTTTAAGTTAAACCCTGGCCTTTCTTAAATTAATTACACCAGGCTGACATCCACACACAAAAATCAGACCATGTCTCGGAACTACTTTTCACATGCACTTGGGAAGGGGGTTCTTTATGTTAACATGATGCTTCCTACTAGGTGGATAAGTCAATGTGCCAAGAAGTTCATCATACCTATTTTAGGAGCACCTTCCTGCAGACCAAAGGACAAAAATAAGCAAGACTGGGCACATAAGTAAGCTTCTATAAGTGGTCCATGGCTTGCAATGCCCAGATCTAATATTTATTTACTGTAGAATTTTTCAAAAAAAAATTAAAATCATATTAGCATGGCAGATTAATGACCAAGGACACAACTCAAGCAGACACTTTCCACGGTAACAATATCCAAGACAGACCTAACCTCTAAATCTTTTCTACAGGGTCAGTAGAACGGGTAAAGAAAATCAGAGACTATGCATTTGTGCACTTTAATAACAGAGAAGATGCTGTTGAAGCCATGAAAGTGTTAAATGGGAAGGTAATGCTGGATTAATTTAGTATTGGCTAGAAGGGATGTAGGGAGAGCTGCATGTATATGGCAAAATAAGATTTTACAATGTGTGTATATGTGCATGTGTATATGTGTGTATAAGGGATGCGGGTGGCGCTGTGGGTTAAACCACGGAGCCTAGGGCTTGCTGATCAGAAGGTCAGCGGTTCGAATCCCTGCGATGGGGTGAGCTCCCGTTGCTCGGTCCCAGCTCCTGTCCACCTAGCAGTTCGAAAGCACGTCAAAAGTGCAAGTAGATAAATAGGTACCTATTATGTACTGAGCTGAATCCTAGAACAATAGGATCCAGAATGCAGCAGTCTGATTGGTCCGAGAACAATAGGACCCAGAATGCAGCAGTCTGATTGGTCCGCAAGAGCCACCCGATCCAGCTCCAGGTGGAAGTGAATCCGCAACCTGATTGGCCTGCAAGAGCAGCCAATCAGGCTCCTGGAGGAAGTGAATCTGCAACCTGATTGGCCTACAGGAGTAGCCCGGAATTAGCCAATCACGTGGAGCCCATTGTGTAAATAATGTATATATAGCAGGCGTTTTGAGGAAAGACTCATTCCTTGCTACTATGAGCTGAATAAATAGCATGAAATTCACACTTGACTCTGAGTATATTTCAGTACCGCTCCGGTGGGAAGGTTAAACAGTGTTTCTGTGCGCTGCTCTGGTTCACCAGAAGCAGCTTTGTCATGCTGGACACATGACCCGGAAGCTGTACGCCGGCTCCCTCGGTCAGTAACGCGATATGAGCTCCACAACCCCAGAGTCGGACACGACTGGACCTAATGGTCAGGGGTCCCTTTACCTTTACGTGTGTGTGTGTGTGTGTGTGTGTGTGTGTGTGTGTGTGTGTGTACACACCAATACACTATAGTGCTAGCAATGAAAGGCTTGCCAGAGTTGTGCATGTTTGACCTGGATGGCTTTGGTTTACGCTAAAGTTATTTATTGGTCTTTCAAATCTGTGATACTTGTTCCATTGTTATGGTTTGGATCTTGACACCATTGCAGTAAGACTAAAATCATGCTTCCTATTTATGGTTCTAGAATTGTTCCAAGTACCAGTGCAAACTGTTCCCCTTTGACTATGCCATTTCCCCTCCCTCTGGAAAGAACACAAGGTCAACCATCAGATTACAATTCGCATACCACTTGAATGACACTTGCCCACTGAGCAATTGTGTGGGCATATCCAAAGCACCAGGATTGCATGGTGTTGGCATGGAGACTGCCCATGCACCCATGTGACGGCAGGCCTTCAAACATCATAATCCTCCTACATGGGCCCACTGTACATCATCAATAGCCTTCTACATGAGGGCTCTTAGATGGGAAACAGCAGGGCCTGTATGGGTGACCTCATATGAGAGGAAGCTCCATGCAGAAGGAAGCATCCCTTTAGGTACTGCGATCCCAGATCATATCTGAGATGTGAGAGGTTTAGTATCTGCCACAGTATTGGAGAATGTATTCATGCATTGATATGCTTCATTTTTCTGCCATGTCTTTTTTTGTTTAAAGGTGGTGGATGGCTCTCCCATTGAAGTCACATTAGCCAAGCCAGTAGACAAAGACAGCTATGTTAGATACACCAGAGGCACAGGAGGGCGAGGAACAGTATTGCCAGAATACACTTATACATTTGGGCACGTATATGATCCTACTGCAGCCTACCTGGGAGCCCCAGTATTCTATGCACCTCAAGCCTATGCTGCTATTCCCAACCTTCATTTTCCAGCTGCGAAAGGACATCTCACCAACAGGGGCATTATCAGGCCACCATCCATTAGAGGTAATGCTTGCTCACTGGAAGTATATAAATGTTACCAGTACAGCCAAAGTTCAGAGAAATCTTGTTTACATCCTTTGTAGCTTGGCAAGTAGTTACATCATTGCAGTAATAATAAAAAAGCAGCAACACCTGGGCAGTTTCTCTCAGATGGTAAGGCAACTAAATAATAGCTTCCATAGGCAACCTGAGCACACAGGTAGGTTGGGATCAGGTATTCCTTCAGGTAAGTACCAGATATTTGAATTGTGCTTGGAAATAGAGCAAAAGTTTGCCTTTAAAGGAGGAATGTGGCCCTCCAGCCAACATAATCAATGATCAGGAATGGTGGGAGTTGTAGCCTGTTAGTACCTAGAGGGCAACAAAGCCCTAAAGCTTACTACAATGGTTCACCTTAGTACAGTTGTCTGTGCTACTACATATTTTATTATAGTTCTTTATCCTGCCCTTCCTCCAGCAATTTGTGGCATGATTGCCTATGCTCACTTGATCCAACTTTTTTTTACCTACACCTTCCCGCAATTCAGCTGCGCATTGGGTGGATACCAGTGTAGACCTGTGTTGTGAAACAAGTTGTTTGTACACAGAATGTGAAGATCACTTCTTGATTATGGGAAAGATAGCTGAGGCAATAACAGTTTTTGACCTGTGTAATGTCAAGAGCAGTGTTGCCACTAGGTTAAATCATGCCACATTCTTCCTCTTATAGAGGAAGACCTTGTCTTGGGATAATTCACCTTAACTCAGGAATGAGGATCCTCCGGACCTCCGGATGTTGCTTTACTTATGCTTCCATCAGCTCCAGCCAGCATGGCCAATGGCCAAGAATGATGGGAGTTGTAGTCCAACAGCATTTGGAAAGCCACAAATACACTATCCCTGCCCTAACAGTCTCTGTCCCCCCCCTTATTTTGCATTCACATCTAACCTAAGTACCACTTCTCCCATTTATGAGTCCCCGCATTAAAATCAGACTTTAATCAAATGAAAATAAAATTGCACAAAGAATCTTAAACAATGCAGTATATGTCATCTATAACTCAATGGGGCTTACCTCTGAGTAGGCACATATAGGACTGCACTGTGAGGGATGAATTACTAAATTACATAAGTGTGAGTGTGTACCATCCCATAATCTCAGTTAGAATCTGTGATAGGAATGGGATGGCATATAAAAAGAAGTTCCTAGTTTGATGAAAATGGGGTCAAATGTAAACACCGAAACTGATAAATTTAAATTTATTCCTTTGTATGTTGATCAGTCTAATTTGTAGCTATTGCTCTTCATCCATAAAATGGGGATGGATTTGAAAATGGGTATTAAAAAATAAAAATAATCTGTGCATGAGCTCAATGGAAAGGTAAGCTTCCAAACAGAAGAAAGGAGATGGGGAGAGCAATTTATAATTGATATGTTTTTACCCAAACCACCATATATTCCGGCAAATCACAAAACGAAGACTGCCTGGAATTCAGTGCAAAATGATACTGCTGGAAGGGTGCACTTGTGGCGTATACATTGCAGCAGGCTGCAGTTCCCCAGTTCACATTGTTTTCTTGACTGAGGCCTTTAAAAAAAAATGAACCCGAGGTGCCTGAAGCTTTGTGAGCTAAAATTACAGATACTAAAAATAACAAACCTCTCCACAAGGTACAGTCCCATCGGTGCTTGTGCATATCCATGCACATTATTGCCCTTCACTTCAAAGGCAATAAAGGGATTCTGTGCTTTGCACATGGCTACTTTTCATTGAACTATGTTGTGTAAACACGGAAACAGCACAATAAGCGTTAGTATCAGAGCCATAGGGCTGTATTCAACTAAGTTCTACTCAGAGGAGTCCTACTGGAATTAATGACCTAAGTCAGTCATGTTTCTTAACTTCAATGGGTCTCATCTGAGTTGGACAAGCATTGAATGCAACCCATAAAAGCTTTAAGCTTTACTCCACACTGGTGGGTCTAAATATAATGAAGTGATTGAAAAATTGTCTACCCAGCACTGCGAAAATCTGCTGCCTGAGCTCAGCCACATCTCCTTGTCTAACTGTAGGGCTGGCCTTACCCAACAGTTGAAACTGGTCATGGTGCCCAATAGAATTTTATATCGCCATCACCAGTCTCTGTTATCATGTATCAGTGTGTGGAATCAAAGCCTTCCAATGAATTAAGAATCGGAGATTTTCCGGTAATTTGATTCAGTTTAATACCTTCTTACATTCCTAGAAATTTACATGAATGTACCTGTAGGGGCTGCCGGAGTTAGAGGACTAGGAGGACGTGGCTACTTGGCTAACCCTGCCCTGGGTCGTGCATACCAGCTCAAGGGAGAAAAAAGAGGGGAGGACAAGCTCTACGACCTTTTGCCGGGAATGGAGCTTACGCCAATGAATCATGGCAGATTAAAACCGCAAGGAATCAAACTTGCTCCACAGGTGGGTAAGACATATTCAGAATAAATGATGCTCCAGCTTTTGGCCAATGCATGTGTCTTTCTGTTAGCTCTAGATACAAAAAGCAGATGTAAATAATTCCTGGGGTTCATCTTTGTCTTCCCAGTGGCTATGGGGTTTTTCCAGCTACAATTTCTGCTTCTCTCTCTCTCTCTCTCCCCACCCCAATTTTACCAAGCCAAATTTGAATCTGAAATAGCTGTCTTAAGGCTGATAGTTCCGATTGTTTTTTTAAGTGGAAAATGTTTGTAAGAAAGAACTTTCCTCCACTTTCCTCATCCATTTGTGGACAAACTATGGGGATGTTACCGGCTACTAGGACTACTACTCAGTGGGAGAGCACCTGCTTTGCACGCAGAAGTTCTCAGTTTTAATTCCTGGCATCTCCAGGCAGGAGCTTCTGCCAATCACTATAGACAATGCTGAGATGGACCAATGGCCCACTTCAGTATAAGGCAGGTTCCTGTGTCCTGGAAGCTAGAGATAATCCAGCAGAGCAGGAGGTGGCTAGTTCATCCCTTACAGAAGGCTTACTACACAGCAAGATCAGGTTAGGGTAATATATGTAAATGTTATTTGTGGGACTGATCCAGAAGGAAAGTGTCTTCCAGCCAAACAATCTGCAAATTTCAAATCAGGATAGCTCTGATGAGGTCAGATTAAACATTGTTAGCCCCATTGCACTGTGGCCTTTCTGATCAGTTCTTGTAGACTGATTTGGGTCTTGTAGACTGGTTAGGACCTAGAAACTACTGAGAGAAAGATGCAACGTGTTTAAGTTACAGGTGGGTAGCCGTGTTGGTCTGCCATAGTCGAAACAAAATGGAAAATTCTTTCCAGTAGCACCTTAGAGACCAACTGAGTTTGTTCTTGGTATGAGCTTTCAGTTGGTCTCTAAGGTGCTACTGGAAAGAATTTTCTATTTTGTTTCGTGTTTAATTTAGTTGTAGTCAGCATCGGTGTGTCTCAAATTACAAACTGTGTTTATTCAGTTTATTTTAAATTGCTTGGATTGAATAAATTGTTTTGCTTGCAAAACAGTGCTTTTATCCTTTTTCTTGCACTCCTTCAAAAAAATTGGTCCTAAGGGTTGGGGGGCCATTAGAGAATAGCATGGGGTCTGCAGATGGAGGAAGGCAGCAGTGGATACCCCTCTCACATGAGCTGAAGTCACTTCCCATTCCCTTTGGATCCAACTCGTAATTTATATCCTGCCTTTCCACCTCAAGGTCTAGACTTCAAGGCATCTTACAATCCATCATTTCAAAAGAATCAATAGAACCAGCCTAAAAAGTAATAAAAGTTATCAGCCTAAACAAAAAACAAAACAATTAACAAAGTCAATTAGCAGCAGACATAAAGATGACGTAAGATCCTAACGTAAGGTTACCAGATTTTTTTCGATGAATCTGGGGACACTTTTCAACTTCAATGGATTTTGTATGGGGACTGATTTGTAAATCTGGGAACTGTCCCCTGGAAACAGGGACGTCTGGTAACCTTATCATAACGTCATGAACTAAAAATCTGGAGAAAATAAAATAGTTTTCACTTGGGTGCCTAAAGGATAAAAGTGGGCGCCAAGCAAATATTTGCAGGAAGGATGTTCTATAGTGAAGTACATCCCAGAAAATGTCCTGTCTCCCATTGCTATGCATCTAAATACAATAGTTTGTTTGCTGATCTCAAGAAACAGTGACCCTATATCAAGGGAGGGCACAAATAACCGGGCAAACAGAATGTATTCAAAAAATTTAAAGGATGTGATATACTGTATTTTCCAGACTGCAGTAATGTATTCTGTTATTCAATGGCTGCATTTTTCATTCTAGATATTAGAAGAGATCTGCCAGAAGAATAACTGGGGACAGCCAGTCTACCAACTTCATTCTGCCATTGGACAAGACCAAAGACAACTGTTCTTGTACAAAATCACCATTCCTGCCCTTGCCAGTCAAAATCCAACTATGTATGTAACTACTGCACTTGCTGGGTTTAACCCTCGCGTTTGAAAGGGGGGAGGGCTGTAAAGTTTTATAAAATAAAGGCATTTGATATCACCACTAATCTGTCAGCCATACAATGCATTGTTTATAATATATGCAACTTGGGAAGAAGGGGAAACATTAGCAATATAGATAATTTAAAATATATTTTAAAAATACATAGAGCTGGTTTCAACCAATCAGTCCTACTATCAGAAGCCAGTGTTAGGTCTTCCTCCAGCACAATGGCTTTTTGCCCCTTCTCCTCCTCTTGCACATCCCACCCACTCATAAGCTCAGAGGGCTCTGTGGAAACCCCAAAACAGCATGTAGGAGCTGAAGAAGGGAGATGGTTCCATCTGTCAAGCTGAAATGCTTGTGCTAACAAAACAATCTCTTTAGCGCTCTGTTGAATTCCACCCACATAAATTGCAGTTTGCCGTCAGGTGCAAATTGTACATACCCCGAACCATTATCCTCTCAATTTTTTAAACAAGCAGATTTTCAGAGTTTGGGGCATTGTTTAATTAGTGGTTTCGGTGATTCAATCAAACAACAACACTTTAACATCTTGCATCAAAGGACACAATGGATGTTTGCCAAGATGGCGACCATAGGAAAATGAAATTAATGTTTACCACTGATTTGCAGGCATCCTTTCACGCCATCCAAGCTAAGTGCCTATGTAGATGAAGCCAAAACGTACGCAGCAGAATATACTCTTCAGACCTTGGGCATTTCCATTGAAGGAACAGAGGCCCCTGCGGCTACAGCAACTTTCCCAGGTATGTTAAGGTTGTGCAAACATTTTCTTCTCTGGGCTATTTAACTGCACCTCATAGGTAGCTCAGCCACAGTTGGTGGTAGAGCATCTGCAGAAGGTCCAAGATTCAATTTCTGGCATCTCCAGGTAGGGTTGGTAAAGATTCCCTGTCTGCCTGAAACCCAGGAGATAATGACCAAGGGGACGTGGGTTAAAATCCCAACATTGGATGACTTTGGCCCAGCCACACACAGACTCAAACTAATGTACCGTATTTTTCGCTCCATCGGACGCACTGGACCATAGGGCGCACCTCATTTTTAGAGGAGGAAATAAGGAAAAAATATTTTTCTGGTTTTCCTCCTCTAAAAGCCCTGGTTTTTTGAGGATCAGCTAAAAGTTTTGCAGCTTTTTTTGCAAAGGGAAAAGCCCTGGTTTTTTGAGGATCAGCTAAAAGTTTCATAGAGGCATAGAATTCATAGAGGCATAGAATTCTAGAGTTGGAAGAGATCCCTGGGGGCCACCCCTGCAATGCACACTTTACTTTGCAATGAACACCTTACTACACACCCAGCAACCAGGTAAATAAACACAGTGGTTGGTACCTTGGTTCTCAAACAGCTTAGCTGTCGAACAAATTGGAACCCAAACGCTGCAAACCTGGAAGTAAGTGTTCCGGCTTGCAAACGTTTTTCAGAAGCTGAACATCTGAGGCAGCTTCTGCTTGAGTGCAGGAAACCCTTGCAGCCAACCGGAAGCCACGCCTTGGTTTTTGAATGGTTTCTGGAGTCGAACAGACTTCCAGAATGGATTAAGTTTGAGAACCAAGGTACCAATGTATTTTAAAAGAAGTCTCAGCAGGGGTCTCACAAACACTAAGGAGGTCTCTTGTACTCATTGCAGCACTCATGGGTGCCAGATGGGAGAAAGGAAGGCTGTTTCATAGCACACCGATCATATTATGAATTAGCTAGTTAGAATGACATGATTATTTTAATTAACATCTTTTTAGAATATCTTTCGTATACAGAAAGCTTGGTTAGGTAAATTAGTGCATATAAGGAGCCGAGACAAAAATTGAAATAACATTATAAGTAAAACTTTCTGCACTGTATTTATAATTCTTTCTTTCACATTACTGGAAATATGTGCCCATTAATATTAATATGTGTTGATTAATATGGAATCTTTCAGGAACATCAAGGCTTTTTTAAAAAAAGAAAAAAAAAGTTTAAAATCCATCCAGCTTCCTGCTATAGAGAAAAATCAATTTGTCTAGGCTTGTTCAAGCTTCCGCATTATGTAAGATACACTGATGCTTTATTGAACTCAGCGCCACTTACGGCTTAATTACAATGACCTCTCTCTTTCCTTTACTTTCTGTTACATATGACTTGGAAGACTGAGAGGTGCCTTTTCTCCATTCCAGTTCAGGTGTCTTTGGTAGTCAGGGAACAATCTCTCAGGTTAGCCAAAGCTAACATAAACTGCATCATTCTAAAGAATATTTTCTTCTACTTCTTGGTGGAAGAATGGAGTTGTCTAGATATTCACTGTCAAAACAGCGCTAAGTGTCATTTATAGAGGCTACATAAGGGAAGGATGTTATTCTTTACTGTAGTGTTGGATGAATGTTGTGCTGGCCTCCTTACAGTCTGTTTACCATTTTTATGTGTAAAAAAAAGTGTGCAAATAGAAAGCAAGATAAAACAAATCAGGGCTGTAATTCTACTATTTGGAGTAGAGTAAAGGGTTACGCTGTAAGTATCAATAATTAAGGCAGGCACTATCAGTAAAAGAAATATATGGCAACAGTAAAACAAAACTAAACAGCACCAATAGCTCTGGGATGGCTCAGTTGGTAGAGTATGAGACTTCTCAGATTTTTGGGTAAGAGCCCCATGTTGGGCAAAAGACCCTCGTAGCTTTGTTTTGGCTTGTGTGATTTTTTAATGTGTAATTTAGGGGGTTTGTGTAATTTAGGGTTGCCATAAGTCTGAAATTTCCTGGACATAGCCAGGATTCGGCCATTGGAAACAACATCCGGGCAGAAATCACATATTCTTTTCTACTGTCCATTGTACAACCAGCTATGCAAACCCATGCTGTCCCCATTTTTGGGGTAGTCTAACATCACAGCACAATGAAAATATCAGATTCTATCTGTCTGACATTAACCCGGAAGTAACTGCAAGGGTGGCTGAGGTTTCTGCCAATAGTATCTCCTAGAATAGTGAATGGCACTATTTAGCGGGAAGAAATCCCAATGAAAATCCTCATTATTATATATTTTACATGGCTGTTTAAAGCTCAACAACTTTGCCAAAAAAAAGGCTCAACAACTTTTGTTTCCAGATTTTCACTTTTTGAAATATGGCAACCCTATTATATTCATTTTGTGGCCAAATCTGCAAGTTCAGTTAAATCAAAGTCCTTGGATACCAATGTTTAAGTTGTTCCCAAATAAATAACTGAATAAAGGATTATAGTCAGTCTCTGCAGCTATAGCAAAATAGCCTTGTTTGTTGTTGTTGTTTTAATGTCCCTGCAGGATACATTGCTAATGCAACTGCCGCGGTGACAGCTACTCAGCTCAAGCAAGCAGTGACTCTGGGACAAGATTTGGCAACCTACGCAACCTACGAAGCTTATCCAGCATTTGCAGTAGCTACTCGGAGTGATGGATATGGAGCATTCTAAAAAAAAACAACCCAAATGGCCTGTGTAATTTAAAGCAATGTCTTACATTTAATCAAGCTATGGCAGGAGGAAGGAGCTACTTCAAGCTAATGATTAGTCAGGTTCAATATGATTCTGAATTAGTGATAGGGCAAATTCTGATGTAGCAAGGCTTCACTGCTTTTAGGTTAGCAGTTTAATAATGGTAGACACTGATTTTTATTTCTAAATCTGCTTTTTTTTTTACAAGCAGGGGGATAAGCCTAACCTAAGAAGGAAAAGAAAACTTAAAGTGTACGTTGTTTCATTTGTGTTTACAAACAATGGTCCTTAATTGCAATTTTCAATAGTATTTTTGTAATAACGTAAAGCAATGGTATGCCGTGGCACCCTTGGGTGCCTTGAATGATGGTCGGGGGCGTAGGCAACACTGGCCTCTGTCTCTCTTTCATTCCCTCCCTTCCTCTAATGTCCTCTCACATCTCTACCTCCCAAAGGCTTGCAGAGCTGTTTGTTGCAGCAGCCCTGGCTACAAGCTTCCCAGGCGAATGGTGCCTCTGGGGCTGGCCAGGGGGTGCTTCCCAGGCCCCTGTGGGGCAGCGTGTGGAGGCACCTCTTTTTGGGGTGGTAGCAGTAGCTGCCTGGAGGACTCCCAGGGAGAGGGGGGAGGAGGCTAAGGGAACACTCCACAAGGGAGGGTGTTCAAAAAAGGGTGAGAGGCTGCCAGCTCTGCAGGCAAGGGGTGACATAACTGGGCTCCAGAGCCCCACAGGGGTGCTGTAGAAACAATGTAGTTGGTCAAGGAAGCCGGGGACTCGAAAAGGTTGAAAACCTCTGATGTAGAATTTTTTTTAAGTCGTGGGGCTTTTATATTTCTCAGATATTCTTGTTGTAAAGCATTTCATATAGGTATGAATCCTGCATATGATGGTGTACTAGCTATAATCTTAGGGCCAAATTAGATGCTCCATTAGATGCTTGACTGCATTTAAAGGTGTTTTTAAATGCAAATAGCAGACACTGCAGGGGGAGGAGACCCTGAATATTGCTGAGGTCACTGCAGACAGGATGGGGAAATTTAACCCTTTCCTTTCCTACAGCTGCCCTACTCATCCAAGGCTCTCATTGGTACCACTGACTTCTGTCCTGCATGCTGGAAAGTATATTGGAGCTTAGAAGTATGGGAGCAATGTCTCAAAGAATAAATAAATTGGTCCCAATGTTCATTTTCAATCTTTTAAAAACATTACATGGCTGAATAATTATTTTGCCACTGAATGCAAAATGCCTCTTTTAGAATTTTGTCAGGCTGCAGCTTTCAGTGAGACCCAATACAGGACTGCTGCTGCCCCTCCACCAAAAAAATCACCACTGCTTGTTCAGCAATAGATGCAGAAGGGCAGCATTAATTTGTTTCCATGGAGCAAGGTAAGAAAGCAAAAACTTGCCACCTGCCAGAAACATGGGGTGACTTCCAAGGCCAGCCACAATTTGCAGGTGTCTGACATTTAGACTACTGCCAGAACCTTATTGCTAGAAGACCACATTCTGTGTCAGGAAGATAGGAAGCTGTGCATTGCATGCACGACGACTTACTGCATCAGGAGAGACCGACAAGTCTTTCTCCTGATGCAACATTTCCCTGCCAGGCTTTGCTGGCCTGTGTGGCCTCTCTCAATGCTGCAGGGCATGGTGCAACATCCCGCCAGGCTGTGCAGCGTCTCTCAATGTGGCATGACCAGGGGCGACTTCACACCAGGCTGTGCTGCATCGGGAGAAGTTGCACAGCCCGGGGCAACTTACCTCCAGGCCTTCTTGGCCCCCTCAAGATTGGGAGGGGCTGAACCCCATCCCAGTAGAACTTGGGGGTTGTGGAGGCCTCATGGAGTTGATGCCCCTGTCTGAAGTCCAGGCCATCCCTGGACTTCAGACAGGGCTTGAACCTGGGGAACTTATGACATTCTACTCATCTATGATCTCACATCTAAGGTCCGGTATTCTCAACATGTGCAGACCAATCCAGCTTCCACCACCTCAGATGATCCATATGTATGCATTGGAATCACCCTAAATTGGAACTTTCTTTCCATGCTAGCACCAAATTTGTAGCTGGTGGGTGAGTTTATATGGGTCTTCAAACAGCCTCCATGTGCGAGTTCAACCTAAATCATTTTGTTAATTATACACTTTTGAAACTTGCCTAGTGTCACTGCATTCACACCTCTAATGTTAGCAACAAAATACTTCTATCTGGTTGAAATCATTTCTTACTTTTATTTAACTGTATACTCTTCCTCCTCCCCCCCCCCCGCTATTATTTATACACAGTAAGATAAAGCAGGTGCCTGAGACACAGAAACAGTATTAAAACATGTGTGCATAAAAGCACTTATATTTTTCATACTTTTAGTAGTCTTTGTATAGAACTGCGGCAGCACTGTGAAATCACGTAGGTAGCTTTATTTGGAACAACTGTTTGTTTCAAAAATGGAAATTCAGCAAATTGAATAGTGAACCATCAATTAAGGAAAATAATGTCAGGTGTGAAATTCTGTGAAACTGTGTTGTGAATCAAATCGTGATCAAATGGACGTTAAGAAATGATTAAACTTCCTTAAATAATGTTGACGTGTCTGCTTCTTTTATAGCATTCAGCCTGACAGGTATCTTTAAAAGATGGTACTCTAACAACACTTAACATCCACCAGAATATCAAAATCTGATTCTACTTCCATGGCAATCTATCTATGGCCGCAGTTAAGTTTCTTTAGCAAAGTTGTTGAGCTCCCCCCCCCTTGGGGGGGGGAATCCCAATAACAACAAATAGTTTTTGAGCTATTTCATAGGAAATTCGCCAACAACTACATTTCCGACATGAGTTGCCATACATACATCTGGACATCTCAGCGATTTCCACTCGGACACTGTTTCCGACTGCCAAATTCCTGCTGTGTCCAGGAAATTCCAGACATATGGCAACCCTAGCATATTAACTGGTTTCTTCTTTCTGACCACTTGAAACCACTCCATCCAACTTTTCATGGGTGAAAGTAGGAACACTCTTATGTGGGCATCATAATATACTCATTCTCACACCAAGGATCATGACCCTCTCTGCTACTATATTCTGCTAACTAAAGGTTCTTTGTCGGTTATATTCTGCAATAATTTACTCCATAACAATATATTCTGCATTGGTTTCTGAATCGGATGTGCTAGTAAACAGGCCAAAAGAGTCTCCTTAGTTTGTTTGTTTTTAATAAACTGCTCTTCAACCTCCTTGCATGTTTTTTCATGGCTGAAATGTGTCCCTGAACTGTGCTCATCCACTTACTTTCTCTGGGTAAGGGATGGAAAAGAGTGTGCATTACTCCACGCGTTTTTGCCCCTTAGCCCACCCAGAAGCAATATTTCCTAGGTATATTGCCCAGGGCTACTAAGAATGGCTGGCTCTTAAAAAGCAATTGCTGATGCAGTTTTAAAAACAGAAACATGAGACATGACATTTGAAGCCCAACGTTGATTGCAAGATGCATGGGTCATCTATAAATGCCCATTTAAGTCTAGGCCAGCAATTACCAGGCTCCTTTCCTATAGATACCGTATACTGTGTTGATACAAGCTGGCACTTTTCCACTAGTTGTGCCACGAACAGGCAAATAAAACAATGCAATTAAATTGCATCAAAGGGCAAAGGTGCGTGAAATCGGGATTCAACATCTCCACTAACTGTGCATAAGGTACACACTCTGATGTTCTGAAAGAACATGGATTGTGCCATCTAGTGGCAGTTGTGCCAGTTATGTTGTAGAAATGATGTGAAGAACCTTGTCACTGCCGCTTTTCAAAGTTAGGCCCCAGATCCATAGGAGCATAGGACTTACACTGAGTGGGGAGGGGAGGAGCTGTTTCTCCTAAAAAGAGGCCCAATGTATAGCTTGAGCATTTGAAAATACTTGCACATTTCTGTTATTTTATGTTAAGTTCTAAACTCCAGAAACTACAATCTGTGCACAGTAAAAACATCTTACATGGCGATGTGTGTTACTTCAAAATGTGGCTGGGGTTCAGAATCCCCTGCTCATTCTGCTGGAATTTTGCCTCAAAATCATGCCCTGATACCATCACTGGTAGTGGGTGCAAAGTTAAGGGCCATGGTGAGGGAGGCGGGGGGCAGGGTGGAACTGTAGCCAACCTAAAAAAGATCCTGCATACTGTAGAGGGACTGACAGACTGTCAGTGCTCAATCAGGAAGAGCAGAGTTCAAATTCCAGTTCAGATATAAAGCTTACAAGGTTACATTGGGAAAGTCACTGTCTAAGCCTAGCCTATTTTAGCAGGCTGTCGTGAGTGTAAAGCTGAGTAATCTGATATGCCAATAGTGGGCTTTCACAATGCCAGATTTTGTTGGACTACAACTCCCATCATCCCTGGCCATTGGCTATGCCAACTGGGATTCATGAGAGATGGAGTCCAACAATGTCTGGAGGGTTGCAATACCTTGAGCTTCTTGGGGTAAGGGTAGGATACAAGGTACTGCCAGAGTACAGACAGAGTCTGGCAAATGGCAGCAAGCCTCTTTCTCAGTGCAAGATGCAGAGGCCTCCAATACAAAGGACTTTTTGTGATAAGGAAAGAGGCAGGAAAATTCACCGGGAAGTGTGGGACAACACTTGCTTTGTTACAGAAACATCTAACCTCCCAGCAAACAAATCAGGATTAATACTCACTAAACAGTCAGCGCCATCTACTCTCTACAAATTAACCAGGATAAATGCTAAAACAAAACCGGTCATTTGGAAATGCCCTGTGCTGGTCAGAAGTGGAAAACGGAGCAGAAAATTCACATGGGGGGGGGGACAGGACTGTTTCTCCTAAAAAGAGGCCCAATGTATAGCTTGAGCATCTGAAGAGACTTGCACATTTCTGTTATTTTATGTTAGGTTCTAGACTCCAGGAAGTACAATACAGTATGTGCACAGTAAAAACATCACCACAGCAATCTCTGTTTTTCTATGCAACTGCAGTCCATCAGGTCAGATAATAGCAAATTGTTTTGTACAGTCAAGGTCTCTCCAAAGCGTGAGATAACAGCATTTGTTTGAAATGTGGCCAGACCTGACCTGTTGCAGAGGGGGTGGGGGGGTGGGGAGGGAGGCAGGAAGCCCAACCATTTTCAAAGCACATGGCTACTTTTTCTTTTTGCCTTTCATGAGCAACTAAACAAGCCCCCAGTTCTCGTGCTTCAAAGGGCCATCAGATTTTCCACATCAAAACCAAAGGGCTCTTTCTGAGCAAAGGTAACTTCGTTCCCAACTCCTTTATCACTCAGACTTAGGGTGACTGGTTAACAATTGTTTTTAAGAAATAATAATCTAAAACATGCTAAAATACGTCAAATTCAAGAGCTGGGCCAAAAGTTTCTTTAAAAAATGATCAGAATGTCGAGTTTCATCACTCAAATACTGAAAGCAATATCTTTCATTCTACATTCAAATTTGTACATATGAATATACATCCCCCCCCCCCAGTCTTGAAATTCTAGTAGTATTTTAGTTTCATTGGCACCTCTTGATTGTTTTGGCAGACATAATATATGCAACATGCACAGCAATCATGGAATGTTGTTGTTGCTGGTATCTATCTATCTCAAGAGACAATGGAGTGCGTCTTCAGGGGTGAAATTAAACTGTTGAGTTAGCAGCACTGAAGTGACCACTCTGGAGTGCAAGCCTGGTGGTGTGTGTGGAGTTTCTGGGCTGCCCAAAATGACAAGACCTCCCTCTTGGCCTCACTGATGTGGTCCAAAGGAAAGCAGAGCAATACGTTTGGCACCAGCTTGGCTGGAAGGAGGCATACAAGGCGCCATCCAACCGTCTTAGGGACTCCATTCCAGATTTGTGTAGGGTTTACAGCAGAGCTTTCCAGTGCTTTTTTTCTGGGGGGGGGACCCCTAAACATTTTGTGAATCTAAGTTTGGCCTCATTGATGGGCAGTGTTTCAATATGAGTAGGAAAATGAGAGTACCCCTAAACATTTCTTTAGAAAAAAGCACTGGTTGTGACACCTTAGTGTGTCAGCTGCAGTGTGTAGGTGTGTTGTGCAAATGCTGCCCACTCTCCTCCCAGAGCTGGAAAGCGGTTAGTTTAATCTCTGGTTTGCTACTAAAACTGAATTACCGTGTCGCAAAATGATGCAAAGCTGAATTACTGTGTTGTGAAATGATACGTGCCTCCTTTAAGAACGAGGCATGGTTTCCCTTTTTACAAAACCCCTCCTCCTTCCCTAATCTTTTTTCCTTTCATGTCATGTCTTTTAAGATTGTAAGCCTACATACAAGCAGAGACTGTCTTTTTATAGATTTGTAAGCTGATCTGAGAACTTTCAGATGTGGAGCAAAGCAAACATGCTTTAAATTAAGGTAGTTAACAAAAACAGTATCTTGGACACGACCTTTTAAAAATCTCAGATGTTGCAGTTGATAAGTCTTAAAGCTCATTTTAGTGAAAAATGTTTAAAGTAATAAAATTGAAAATTTGAATCTTTGCCATTTTATAGGTGTGATGCCTCGTAGTCAAACATATTTGCGCACAGCAGCAAATCATAGCATGAATTGTGCAGAAAACTGCAGGATGAATGCATCAACTATCAGCAATGTGCAACAATGCCCAGGAATAAGTGGTTCTTGCAAGGCAGTGCTGAACAAATCCAAATGAACTAAATGGAGACCCAGCAGTGTTTAACACAGTATCCATTGCATCCTTCTGTCATTGTAAAGATGGGACAATGCATGTCCCTTCTGCGCTCTTGGTTCACATGGTGTTACTGGACTGTGTCAATGTTCTTTAGACTGGGAGGAGGACATAGGATGATAGAACTGGCCTGTTCATTTTCTGCTCACAATTTTGGACTATGCAAGGGAATGTCACATTGAAGTACTAAGCTACATTTTAATCAAAGCCATAGATTAGGGAGGGAAACCATCTAGAGAAAGCTTGCTGGCTCCAGTTACAACGGTCTCAAGGACTATATTTGCATGCACGCTGCTGATGCCCTGTAGCCATATAATACTGTAATACTAACAATAATCCTCAGCGTGGGAAAGAAAACAAGCAGGAGACAGATTAACATCATCAACAAAAAGTAGGTAGACCAGTTAAAATGGGCTAATACTAGAAAGAAGTATTAGAAGGAAGACTAAGAAACAGTCCAACATCTATCACTGACCAGTGGCATAAATAAGTGTAAGTACTTGGCCAGAAAGGGTAAATATAGTGGAGATAAACAGTACACTAGTCCAAGCTGCATAAGGCAGTGAACTACAAATGGCCTGCTACTGCACTGAGGTTTGTAAGCAATGACTGGGTTCGCTTTTGAGTTAAACACTTTCCTGGAGTAAGATTTACAGCATTTAAATGTCTCTGATTTACATCGTTGGGTTATGTATGCCTGGCAGTCAGCCCCTTCACTGACATCTGAAAGCTGCAGTTCATTTGGTGTCGTGTCTGCAAAAAGTTCAGGTTTCTCTATCGCTTCCATGCTGTCTTTTAGTTTTTGCTATCTTGAGTAAAGCAATGCCTGAAATAAGCAGCTGTGCTGACAAACGGCAATAGTGGCGTCATTGTCTCAAAAGATAATGCCAGGCTGCTTAATGCATTTTGATGCACAGCACAATTAACCTTGTCCTGCGTGCCAGAATTTTCACTAGAAACAATGACCTACTTGCAATGAGGTGTCAATGAAAATAGCAGTTATATTTAACCAGGGTGCAAAGGCAAGATATTGGATGTTGCAGAGCTCTGCTGTTCCCAATTTCTCTTCCTTTGGGGGGGGCACTAAAAGCAGATCTACAGAGCTGGCAGCCTTTCTTGGGACTGTTCCATCTCCGAATACAGAATGGGAGGTGTCAGATTTCAACCCTTCTCAGAAAAAAAAACCCTTCCTGAAAATGGGAGGTGCGCACATGAGGGTTAAGTATTCTGGCTGGCCTTTTCTGTGATGTACCAAGGCTTGTACCCAATGCAACGCTAAGCAATCATCCCATCAGTGCAAGGATTTCTGCTTGTGGCTTGGGACTTCGCCACCCCCCTCCTTGTCCTGCCCCACTCCCTGCACATGCAAAGATGATATCGAATCATAGAATTGTAGAGCTGGAAGGGATCTCAAGGGTCATCTTGTCCAACCCCCTGCAATTCAGGAATCTAAATTCTAAACCAAAGCATCCATAACAGATAGGTATGTCAAAGAAAATTCTAGCCTTCTCTCTTGCCAAGGTACTATTGACGTACTGGGAATCATATTCAGTACTGGCATTCCACCTCCTTACATACACCTCCTTACATAAGTACCGGTAGTCTCCTGATAGAACCTCCTATTTTAATTGTCTTAATCGCTGGCTTGACAGTTTTAATTCCCGTGCTGTGTTAATAGGTTTGTTTTGTTGCTCCATTTTAATTGTGAAGGTTTATTTTTACTCGTATGAACTGCTCAGAAGCCACCTTGCCAATTAAGCAGTATATAAATTTAATGATATTAATAAACACTGAAACATATTACCATCCATTCACTCAGATACATTGCACAAGTCTGCTGAGATGGTGTGCTCTTTCTTAAAGGGCATTTTCTTGTGTTGTGAGCACCAGGTGGTCAAACTTTATTTGTGGCTAGCTGTCTTTTAAAGCATATTTTTAAATAACCGATGCAAAGACCTATAAATAAGCCCAGACAGGAAACGTGTGATGATCAACAGTAGGGTGGGTCATCAGGCAATGAAACGCTGGCAGAACTACCGGTATATTGCCAGATACATTAAAAACTATCAACTACAGCTACTAGCTATGTTCTGCCTTCATGGTGTTTTGCCAATGGGTTCTTTAACTGGGATGTCCGAAGCAAGCAAATGCAAAACACAAGCGGTGAAGGACGTCTGAAACTTATTGAGCAGCAGGCTTCTCATACACAAGGATACAGAATCACTCCTTTGCGCAAGGATAGACGCAAGATAGGATAGACTAACATACCAGGCCCTCCTTTACACAAGGATATCAAGCAAGGAACAACCCCTCCTTTATACAAGGATAGACACAAGAATAGAATGCACTAACATACCGGGCGAATGTCAGAATCCCTCCTTTCAGCTGCTGGGAGCACCAAGGATATAGCAGCAGAGTAGACCCTAATCTGGCCAGAATATACAGCACATCCATCAGTTTAGGCCTGCATCAATACTGCCAACCCTCCCCCCCCAAGTTACCTTCACCTGGCTTGATTGTTACTACCTTCACCTGCCTTGGGGGGTCTCGTGAGCTAGGCCAGCAGGCAAGCAAAGTAATTTTGCACCAGAAGCCCTCCTGTGAGCAATCAAGTCAGCAGAACTCAGCATTAGAATCACTGCTGCTGAGCTCATGGTGACATGAAGGGTTCATTGTCCAAGGCCACCTAGGCTTCCTTGGTAACCATCCATCTTCTGCATTTCCACTGCTCTTAATCAGAGGAAGTATGCTTCTGAATATTAGTTGCTGGAAATCACATGTGGAGAGAATGCTCTTGGATCTTGTTTGTGGGCTTCCTACACACAGGCATCTGGTTAGTCACTGTGAGAACAGGATGCTGGACTAGATGGGCCATTGGCTTCATCCAGTAGGCTCTTTATTATGTTTAAATATTCTCATGATTTTTGTTTCGTTTTGTTTTGTTTTTGTTTGTTTGTTTGTTTTGCTTTTTACAGGAGAGCTTTTCATATCGAATCACCCCATTCATTGATCTTGTCCAGCACTGCTTACTCAGACCAACAACAGCTCTTCAAGGGCAAAGGTCTCTACGGATCCTGCTACCAAGATCCTTTATCTGGAAAAGCTGGGCAGTGAATCTGGTGATTTCTAAATTCAGACCACAGGCACTGCCAGTGGGTTGTGCTACATTAAATATATACAATGGGAAAATGGCAACAAAATCCCTTTTGCAGTAAATCCTCGCCTCTTATCAGCCATGCTCCTGTTTAGAGTTTTAGTCAGCCATGTCCCATTCCAGGAGGATAGGCCATTCCACTTAATTCCATCCCATCACACAGCACTAGTTTGTTCTTCTTCTTCTTCTTCTTCTTCTTCTTCTTCTTCTTCTTCTTCTTCTTCTTCTTCTTCTTCTTCTTCCAGTCATTAGAATTCTGTGGTTACCGAACATACTCAGTCCTCATTGGGCTTTTTGGAACGTTGTGAGTTTCTGCATCTTTAAGGTCCTATTTTCTACTTGCCATTTTACAAATCTCAAGGATCCCCCAAGCATGCTGATATCCTCCTCGTTTCTCCGTTGTTTTGTTTTGACTCCAGTTCTGTCAGCATTCACCACCTGAGTTTGCTATTAGATGGATTGCTAGCTACCTCTTGACAACAACTCTTGGTAGGGCTTGTAATATGGGAAACATTTTAAGAACATTTTAACCAGCCTTTCAAGGGGCATAACACTGAGTGCCTCTTTATTTCCCCCTCATTGCTGGCTGCGCAGGAAAAGTCTAGACATTACTCTTCGTGCAGATAGGAGGAGAAGAATAACAAAGAGATAGAGGCAAATTCCCACTGAAATGAGTGAGATGTGATTTCAAATGCAGGTGTGTATCATTCAAGGTGCACAGTTTGGATAATGGATTTTTGCCCGTATAATCCCCGCAGAAGCAAATTCAGTTTTGTTGCCACTGATCTTATCTAAGTGAAGAAAATAGGCTGATGAATACTCTCACCAGCCTTCTGGAATATTTATAGCTTCCCATTCTTGCATTAATTCTGAATTCTACAGTGAAACAAGTTGTGTTTCTTTCTTCCAGAGGGAGAAACAGGTAGCATTAAAATTAGGTTCTTGCTGCCTCCTTAATGAGGCATCCTCATTTGTTATGGATGTGCTGTACTCTGCCAACCAGAGAGGTTTTGACTTCAGCTACCATTCTCCTATACAAAAGACCTCAAAGTCTGATTGGGGGAAATATCAGATATCTATTAAAAAGTGGATGTGCTTGTGAAAAGGCCCTTGGTTTTGTTAGGCACCTGTGTTTCAGCTCCAAATGCAATTAAATCATTACATTGTACCTTTAAATTACCTGACATGGACTGGGCATGAGCACAGAATTTGCATTCTCAAGAATCTCCATTTTAATAATAACAATATTATTATTAATAATAAACCTAATCGAGCGTTTTATCCCATTAGTCCTACTCAGAGTGGGTCCATTGAAATGAATGGACCTAAGTTAGTCATGTTCATTAGCATCAATGGGTCTGCTCCAAGTAAGATTTCCCTCATGGCTTGTGTGAACATGAGCGGGCTGGATGACACTTGCCAAAAATCTATAACAACAACAACAACAACAACAACAACAACAACAACATATCATTTATACCCTGACCATCTGGCTGGGTTTCCCCAGACACTGTGGGCGGCTCCCAACAGAATATTAAAAACACAATGAAACATCAAACATTAAAAACTTCCCTAAACAGGGCTGCCTTCAGATGTCTTCTAAAAGTCAGATACAGTAGTTGTTTATTTCCTTAACATCTGGTGGGAGGGCATTCCACAGAGTGGGTCCCACTACCGAGAAGGCCCTGTGCCTGGTTTCCTGTAACCTTACTTCTCGCAGTGAGGGAACCGCCAGAAGGCCCTCGGCACTGGACCTCAGTGTCCGGGTTGAGTGATGGGGGTGGAGACACTCCTTCAGGTATACTGGGCCAAGGCAGTTTAGGGCTTTAAAGGTCAGCACCAACACTTTGAATTGTGCTTGGAAACATACTGGCAGTGGAAGCCAATGCAGGTCTCTCAGGACCAGTGTTATATGGTCCCGGCGGCCACTCCCAGTCACCAGTCAATCTTCCGCATTCTGGATTAATTGCAGTTTCCGGGTCACCTTCAAAGGTAGCCCCACGTAGAGCGCATTGCAGTAATCCAAGCGAGAGATAACTAGAGCATGCACCACTCTGGCGAGACAGTCTGCAGGCAGGTAGGGTCTCAGCCTGCATACCAGATGCAGCTGGTAGACAGCCACCCTGGACACAGAATTAACCTGCACCTCCATGGACAGCTGTGAGTCCAAAATGACTCCCAGGCTGTGCACCTGGTCCTTCAGGGACACAGTTACCCCATTCAGGACCAGGGAGTCCCCCACACCTGCCTGCCCCCTGTCCCCCCAAAACAGTACCAGAGAGATGGCGGAATAAGTGTTTCGGTGGGTGGAGTTAGGCATTCAATGTGTCCTACAATTTAGCAAAACAGGGAAAACTTCAATATAGATTGGGGGGATAAGATAAAAATACAAATTTGCTTGATATGTATCATTTGGGCATGTCACAGAGTTTACTGTGGCATGCCACTGGCTTAGAATTTCCCAGGTGCAGAATTTTAGTTGGATTTTAGCCTAGATTACTAAATCAGCTCCAACTAGCCTTATAGCTCCACATGGTTTCAAGGGGCTACTTGGGAGCAGAAAAAGAAAAAGAACAGTGCACAGTGGAACTTCACAGTCTATATCCTAAGAGCACTCAGAACAACCACATGTCCCTGGCAATAGTACACAACAGAGCAACATCACCATTCTTGCAACACTTGAAAACTCTGTTAAATTGATTTATTCCCACCCACAATTCCATTTATTGTTCTGTTTATTATGCTGGCACTCAGTTGTCCTTCCCTTTACATGCTGGGTTGTTAACACTATTTTTGTGAAATAGTTTCAGATGCGCTGAGAAAACCAGAAAACAAACCACTACCCAGACATACCAACCACACCTAAAATCTGTACGCATGCTAGACAACCAGGCACATTTTTTAGTACATATAAAGACCCTTTTTATTTCTGGCATTCCATGTGCCAACAGCTAGAAAGAAGTTTGGGAACCATAAAATCAAATGAACTCTGGTGTTTTTTCAATTATTTTCAGGTGATTTCATTGGTAGGACCAAAGAATTGCTTTTTTTTTTTTAAAGTGTTTTTGGTCAGGCTTTTGCAGGAAGGATTCACGTGTATGTAGGGTTTGCACAACTGGAGTGCATTAAAGTGCTCTGTTTGGCCTAACACAACAAATCCACTTAAAAAAAAAAAGTGGACTTTTTGCAGTTTAGAAAGTAATGGGGAAATTCATTGAAAAGTGTGGTGGAGATTAATGGGAAGACATATGAACACAAGAAAATCAGGATAAGTGCTTGTTGACATATCACCTTCCCGTAAACCAGTCAGAACAAACACCCAAGCAACATAGCTGTCAACTTTTCCTTTTTCTTGCGAGGAATCCTATTCAGAATAAGGGAATTTCTCTTAAAAAGGGGGGGGGGGAGGGAATTGACAGCTATGCCAAGCAAGAAAAGACATAATCTAACCTCGCCATTAGCATTATGCAAGCAAATCAGGATGAACGCTCAGTAAACAGGATGTTATAGCCCTGCCTTCTCTAGTGCTGCTCAGACACCTCTTCCTTTCCTTTCCTTCCTCGGTGCGGCTAACAGTGCTGTCATGCTTTGAAGAGCACTACTTTAGGCTTAGTCCTCCCAAAGAGCAGGTGAGGTGGTAAACCTGTTTGTGGACTGTACCATGTCATATGGAGGGAGGGGTAATGACAGGGCTCTTTTTTTCCAACCAGAACTCACTGGAACTGAGTTCCGGCAGCTCTTAGAAGGTGGGGGGTGGGTGGGTTCTAAAGTTCAACAATTTTTGGTGGGTGCTCAGCAACTTCCACCACCTCTTTTTTTTAGGGAAAAAGCCCTAGGCAATGAAATGGCCAGATGCTCCGCTTCCAATAAACATTTGTTGCACGTAGAAAAAAGTGGCATGTCCCTCCTTTGTTCTTGGACTTTATGGATCGGCATGCCAAGGGTGTCTGATGTAAATGCCCTACAACCACCTTCCCCTTCTTCAGACATAACAGCACCCCAGCCTCTGCAAGCAGGCCTGTGCAGAGCTTGTTTAAGGCCTGGGGCATGAGTCTTATTAGAATAAAGTTATAAACTCGAACAAAAACGCAGCTTAGAATTTACTGGGATGGTTTCTTAGGTAGGTCTCCGATTTTTTGTGGAACACTAGTGACACCCGGTGGTTGCTTGTACTCATTACAGTTTTACTTTTTTGAACAGTATCTCCATTGCATGCAAGAACAGGCCTAACAACCAAGGTCTATGAAAAAGGAGCATATCAACAAAGCCTCAGGTTTTTTTTTTTGGTGTTTTTGTTTGTTTGTTTGTTTGTTTGTTTGTTTTGCAGAAACAGGAATGGCGGCAGCAGCAGCAGCAGCAGCAGCAAGTAAGCACATTTCTTACCTTAGTGGCTGTAGAATACAGGGCATCAATCAAGTGTAAAGATCACAGTTTAATGATTTCCAGAAAGGAGCAGCCAAGTGAGGCATGTCTGGAATGTACTTCGGCACATTTTTGAAAAGGGAATTATTGGCGTTAATGCTATTCTAACCCTGTCATAGTACTAGATCTGTTCCACAGAACTTATGCATTACCTAGCCCTCACATACAAAAGGGAGCATTTTTGTTGTCACGTTGAAGTAAGCTACTGTAGCTGAGCAACTTCCTCAAGTTGTCCCACCAGCCAAACCTGCCCACTGGGTTCTGAAACAGGGCCAGCCATAGCTCAGTGGTAAGCATCTGCTTTGCATGCCAAAGGTGACAAGTTCAATCCCTGGCATCTCCAGCTAGGGATGGGAATGCTCTTTGTCTGAAGCCCTGGGGAACCACTCACTTACAGTCAGTGTTGACAGTACTGAGATGGACCATAATATCTTAGAGCAGGGAAGCTTCCTATATACGAAATGTCCAATGCAGGACATTCTATTGCCTGAAGCAAAGGGCAAGATGCCACCCTCTCATTCCATATACAAAAATGAACCTGACTGGCAAATTGAATCATATTTCAACACTCTAGAAATGAGACAGTGTCTTTTTGCCACACCTGAAGGCCAATGGCTAGCTTAGTGTGTGCAGGCCAAACCATCTCCAAGACAACAGCAATGGACAGTTCACATTCAATAGCTTTACACTGCTATTACACAAGAAGTTGTTTGGGTTTTTTTTTAATCACTTCAGATCTCTCTCTCCCCCCCCTTTATTCTTTGGATTCCTGGCTTGTTCTTTTCATGAGCTCATTTCTGCCTTGGACATTTTGATAGTTTTTCTGACACAGAATGTGCAAATGAATTCAGTCCCCAACCCCAACCCCTAGCTGATGGATAAAAAAACCACATACCCTTCTTGCAGGACACCTACAAATGCAACAAGGAGAAAAGGGTGTTCAATCATCACATGGATCCTTCTGTCTTTGAACCTGAAATGGCTATTTATGCATTCTGCTTAATGGATAACTTATCCCTAGGCCTAGAAAATATTTCTGTCAGTAATAATTGGGAGATAGTATCCAAGAATTCCATGTGCATTATCCATGCACACACAGAGAGATTGAAAGTGTCAATCAATATTATCAGCATCTACTAAATGCCTTCCATCCTAAACTCTTTTTATAAGGAAGTTAAAATATAATCCAAACATGGAAAAGTTTGGGGAAAGTGAAGGAGAAAGGGATAATGACATATGATCCAGGTTTAGTCTTCTGCTATTGTTAAAAGCCTTGGATGGGATTCATATAAAAAGATGACCCAGCTAGTTTAATGGGGCCCAGCTGAGCATTAACGCATGGATACAAATGAGTATTCAGGTTCACATTTGCAGTCTCATTCATTGCACATCTGTAAACCTGCTTGTGCTATCAACATCTCTTGCTAGATTAGATGCTGCTTGCAAGCCTGAATAGGTAAGATAAATTGACATATGGAGGCAGCTTGTTCCAAAGAGAAGAAATAGAAAGCAAAAACCATCAAAGATGCAACATGAAAGAATAAACCTTAGGCATATGTAAGGCAAAAAAAGGTAACAGGGAAACAGATGCCTTGTGACAGGTTTCGCCAGCCTTCTAGTGCTGGGAAGTTGCATAAACACAAGGTCAAAGTCTGCAAAGCAGAATAGCAGGAAAAGAAGCCAGCAGGTTTTCCCCATGCAAGGAAGTCAATGGTCAAAGCATGAGAGCGCTTAAGAAAGGGTACAGTTCCCCTCTCTGATAAGACGAGGTTACGCATTTAAGGCAAAGGCAAAGATTGACACACCTGCAGTCCTCGGGGTGTGTGTGTGTGTTTATATATCTGTATCTATAATCCTATTAAGTGAAAAATTCTCAACAGAGAAGAGCCTTTTTAAGAAGCAGGAAGTCACCAGAGAATTGCTCACCTGAGGCCCCACGAGGCATCATTATGAATTACTTGCTCATTTCCTGAAGTGTTGGAATATTTTTCCTCTGCAAGGAAAGTGTGATAAGCCTGGAATAAAAATGCAAACAGTCAGATGTCAAATTATAAGATGATAACTGACTCGGTGCATAGCATTACGCAATGGCTAAACTGCCAATATGCGGTTGTAGCCAGCTAACCTCTACACAGAGTAGACCCTTCAAAATGAATAGACCTAAGGTAAGGTTGTTTTGACTATGGCAGACCAACACGGCTACCCACCTGTAACTATACCTAAGGTAGTCATCTCCATTAATTTCAGTATGACTAACACTGTACAGTACTCAACTGATTGTGTGATAGTACCAGTATATCTCTTTTCAACCACTTTCATTGACTTCCTGATTGCTTCCCTACTGAATTCAAAGTGCTGGTGCTTATTTATTTACCAACTTTTACATCCTGCCTTCCTGCCTTCCTTAAAGAATTCAAGCTGATTGCATGGGATTCCCTGTGTAACTTCAGCAAAGTGGTTGCCTCATGTCCCTTCAGATCAAATTTTCACTTTGGAAGTGGTGTTTGAACTTGCCAGTAGCTGGGGGATGGATGCTAAAATGGCGGTGAAATCCAGGGGTGCTTCTCCCCCCCCCCCAACATAGCCTTGCTTACCCTACCTGGAGAGAATGGAACTTGCCTTATTTATTATCCACGATGCCATACTTGAATGAATGCTATGTGGGTGGGTGTCTCCTTAGAGATGGTTTGGAAACTTCAGCTGCTCCAAAATGCTGTTTAGGGTCAGGCAGTCAGAGCATATCATGCCCATATTGTTACTTCACTCTCGTTTCTTTACTGAGTTAATGACAGGTGTTACAGTTAAAATGCTTGACACTTCACAGCTTAATACTTTGGTTCATGAGTGAGGTACACTTTTCGTCAGTTACCCACACTATCTGTAATCCTACCACTGAGGTACTCCAATTAGTACCCAGGGAGTTACCTCACCCGTTGTTACTGGCTTGGGAATCTTTTCCTAGAAAAACTCTCTCCTCCTGACTGGAATGAGACCCAAGCTGTGTATTCCCACAGCTTCTACCTCTCCTTCCTCAGACTCAGCCCTCCAGTGAACTCCTGTCTGTTTACCTTCCTCAGACACTCAACCCCATCTTCCTATCTAAGCTGCGATGCTCTTTCCTCTTGCTGTAGATGGTCTCCTCAGAGCAGATGTTCAACTCAAATCAGATTCTCTCAGACAAACCCTCTCCTAATCCCCATCTCCAATCAAGCCCCCTCTTTCTCAAACTAAACCCTCTTCCTTCTCTAAACCTGTCTAACTCTGTCCCTCAGAAACTGCTCCTTTTATTATTCTCCCCAAAGTGCTGCTCCACAAACACAACACACCCTCTGGCTAGATGTCTTGGTAGTCAGTCAGTGAGGGGCCCCCTAGGTGCAATTTTGAAAGACTTCATCACCAGACTTTGGTCTGCTTCTGCTGTCTATCACAAATACTATCACAAATACTATTATGTTGGTGGTTATATGCAACAAGACCTTCTCAGAGGTGGCCTCACAGCTGTGGAATTTCATCCCATGTGAGGTCAGGCAATTTTAAACAGGCCTTTTTATGGCCTTCAGAAGCTAATTGCAAATATTGCCGTATAAATGGCGTTGTGGCCTAGTTTCTAAATAGGCTATTTGGTATTTCCCTGCTGGCTTTTAGAAAAAACAACACAGATATTTTAAATGGTTTTAAAATGTGTTTTGAAATACAAATCATTGTCAATTAGGGTTTGACGTGAGTGTGGAGAAATTACCATTTAAAATGTGTTTCCTGAGACAGGGTTTTGTTTTGTTGTAATAAGAGTTGACTGTGGATGTGGGGTTATGTGAAGGATTTAGTTTAAAATATGTACTAGGTATCTGAGGGTAGATGGCAGTTGGCAGCTACTTAACTGCAAAAGAATGGTCATGGAAAAACGGGTTCTTTTTATATGAACCAAGAGGATTGCGAAATTTCACTTCTTATCGCTTTACTGGGTAGAAATTCTTGGCCACTTATTGGACACCAAAAAAAGTGGTCTGGTGAGGGGGTAGAATTATATGCCCCTCAAATCTGACTGGTTGGTTGCAAGGGTAGGCTGGCTGGAACATAAAAAGAACCATTCTCAATGTATTTTTGCTTTGCTACACATTTGAAAAGGGCGTGTTTATTCTTCCATTGCTGCTGCTGCAGCAGCTGCTTCTGCCATTTTCATCCTGCACTATTTCAGTTACTTTTGAGTTGAAATCTGACAAACTTTATTTGTGCTTGCTTTGCACCAGGAACCTGTTAATGCAATGTCAGGGTTATTTGCAATGAATAATACATTGACATTTTATTCTCCTGAGGAAACAACTTTATTTTGAATTCTTTGTTTTGGTGTGTTCATTTGAGGCTGGAACATTTTGTACATTTAGCTGCAGGAACTGGAATAGCTGGTTGCACCCTTCTGTTCCACTTGTTAGGATCCCAGCAATAAAATTGTCTAATTTCAAACACACTCCCGTATGCCCCCCCTTTACTGCTGATGTAATTATTTTAATCGAAACTGCCCTGTTCCCACAGGCTCAGGCTAACTATTAATAAAGCATTATTTCCTTTGCTTTTGGATTATCCTCATCATTTACTTAACCTCCCCACAAATATTTTTCATTGAAATTATTTTAAACAAAATCTTAAAAACTGCCCCCCCCCCGCCCTCCAGGGGCAAGGAAAAGGAAGCAGGCACTGGGTAGAATGTGCTGATTATTTTGTTCCTATCAGCATCCTACTGGCTGCATATCGAACCAACGGCAGTCTGCAAAGGCAGCCCCAGACAGGTAGCAATGCCAGTAGCCCAGTCTGAATTTAACCAGTGCAGGAGTAACCAAAAGCAAATCTGCCATTTCCTGCTAGCTTTGGCAGCCTAGCAAAAGCTGGTAAAAGTGTTTCTAGAGACCAATGCTACCTGGGTATCCAGAAACATTGAATCACAGAGAACACCCAAATTGCATCCTCTCCTTGCCTTCTTTAGCTCTCTCCATATCTTCACCCCTATCTTTGTACCATTGTTTCCAGTTCTCTCTCTCCCCAATGAGCTTCAGTCCTCCAGTTTGAACCAGATCTGCCTATTCTTCCTTGCTACCTCTCATGCCTACTTCCAAGAGTATCTAGGGAACTGGTAGGTGACGTGGTGCCTTCCAGATGTTTTGTGGACTACAACTCTCATCAGCCCAAGCCAGCATCACCAATGGGCAAGAATGATGGGGGTTGCACTCCATTGGTGATATTCCATTAAATACAGGTATTTGCACTAGTGCAACGGGATTTCCTCCCTCCTCCTGCTCTCCTGCGTGACCTGAACCATTACTAAATCTGCTCTGGAAGGTTGGAGGAACCCCCGGTACAGATTTTGGGGATACAAGGTGTGTGTGAGAACAGTCTATTGTACAAGGAGCAATCTTGCATTGAGGGAATGTTCTCCTTATTGTTAGGTTGAATACAAGCCCATTATACCTAGAGGACACCATGCTGGCTACCCCTGATCTAGATAGTGCTTCCCTTTTCTCTTCAGATCCCCACCTTTAAGCTTCACCTTGCCGGTAAAACCTTTGGCGTACCCTCTTAAGTCACCATCGCTGGCTAAATTTTAAGCTATGTTTTTATCTTGTGTTCTCATCCTGTGAACCACCCCGGGATCTTTTTATGAAGGGAGGTATATAACTCTAAATAGTAGCAGTAGCAGCATCTAAAGTACATGTAAGTGCATTCAATAATAATAATAATAATAATAATAATAATAATAATAATAATAAAATTTATTGTTATTACCCCGCCCATCTGGCTGGGTTTCCCCAGCCACTCTGGGCGGCTTCCAACAAAATAACTCTGTGCAGCAGCACATAGACTGATTAAGATTTCAACCAGTGCTGGCAACAGAGCTCTATATTGTTACAAGTTCCTTAACATATATCCCAAGCTGCCTATGGCTGGAAACGAGGATACTGGACTTTGATGGGCTACTTGCTTCACCTAGTGTTCATTGCAGTTCGAATCTGAAGCTGCAAGCAAGGACTGACCGCAGCCAGTGCGCCAGAGCTGGTGTTTGGTGTTGCCGCAGTCGTCCCCACTGTTAAGGAGAAAAGTCCCAACTGATGCAGCAAGCTGGAGATGGCACAAGAAGAGCATTTTGGAAAGCGGATGAAGACGATGCCGCGAAAGAAATGCAGGAGCCAGGTGGGAACACTCAGTAAGGTGTCGGATAGGTGTGAAAGCATGAAATCCACTACATTTAGAACAGGTTTGAACATGTTAAAATTCTGGACCCACTTTCAATAAGGCACAGGATTCATGTTTGTTTGTTTTCTTTTACCATATTCCACACACACCCGTCCTTTTTACACCCTTACATTATCCAGAGACACAGAAAGAGAGAGGAAGCTAAAAGCATATTATTTATAATCAGAGCATAGGTTGCTTTGTGGACAAAAAAGAACTACTTTTAACTATATAGTTTCAAAATTCCGAGGGGTAAAGAGAAAAACCATATATTGTTTGTTTGCAGAACTCAGCATAGCTAAAACTGTACAATCCTTCTAGCAAAGCTGAACATTTAAAGCCAAGTTTTAAAGCCAAGCCAAACAGAATGAGCCCCACAAAAAGCCAAAGCCAACACAGATGGCATTAACGTTATAAAAAAGAGACTACTTGTTTAAAAGCCTTTTTATTTTCCTTCACCATTATTGTTTTACAATACAAATTTCACCTTGTTGAACACACAAAAAACCCTACAGAAGATAACTCTGTTTCACGTAAAATACAGAATGAATATATATATTTTTATATAGATAGATAGATATATGCTTCTTCATTCTTAAAAAACTATTTTGTTCTGCACATTGGCAAGTATAGGATAGAATACTTCCCCCAGACACAATATGTATGGCAGGACTGAAATTTTAGAGTTACATGCAGTTTCTGCACAATTCTGTTTTCAAGAAATCAATTGTTTTTCAGCAAAATTTTCATTCAGGGATGAGACATTGTTTATAGTTTGATTTTTGATTTGCTGATCATTAGGAGGGGAAAAAATAATCTTATAAAAAGGAATCCATAGCTGTTTTCTTGCTATAGTTAAAATCCATGTATGGAATGGACAATAAAATAATTTAAGAAGAAAATTTCATTCTAACCTCTCCACAATATGTGAAGACTTGATTATGGTATTTGGTTTTTCTTCCAATTTAGTCATCTGAACATTGCAAGCAGATTCCCGATTCAATTTAGATATAAAATCATAATTCAGTAATGTATACAATACATATAATATTTGTTTCATGGAATACTTTATTTTAAATTAGAACTTTTAAAGACTGCCTACTGACCATACTATCAAGACAAGAAAGGCACTAGAAACAGATACATCTCTCTCCCAAGAAGCTTTTTATTTTATTTTAACTCTTCTCTCTGACATGTAAAAATCTTTTTTAGATTTTATTTTTACGCATATCATTTTGAAAAATAAAGTTAGGAAATACTTAGAAAAATCACTTTACAACAGAATATTTTTTTTGCACTTTTTGACACTGTCACTGCAGATTTACAAAATCAAAGTTTACCAAACCTTTCTGTGTCTATCATTAGTAGCTTCAGTGAAACAGGTAGAAAGATTCCTGTATATTATTATCCCAGTCAGGTATTTAGAAACCTTCATATAGACATTTGCTAGAAAATGGCTTACAGCCCAATCTTTGGGGCAAGAGATATGAAAATTATGTTTTCCCAAGAAAATAATACGCTTTGTTCCCAGACGAGACTGGAAAGACCAGAACTTATGATATAAAAGCCTCTTTTTCTGTTTACGCTGCTGCATCATATACAAAGAAACATGGTGATGAGCAATGCAAATCCAAAATCTATTAACAAGAAATGTATACAGTGCATGATAATTTACGGTTTCCTTATTGTTGTCCATCGCAGATCCTTTGGAGAGAGAAAAAGATCACAGTGCTTACCAGGTAAGAGACTAGATTACAGTCAAGGTAATGCTTAAAAGGTAGAGGAAAGGGAGCAGTTCAGGTTTTTATGGCATCTCTTCTTGCGGAGTTCTTAGCACTTTTGGACAGTTCTTTTGCCACCTCTTCTTCTTTTGTAGCTGTTATGTGTCATTCACCAATCTGCTGTACTTAAGCTGTCTACCCAGTCGGAGAGCTTGCCAGGAAAATGGCCAGTGGTAAGAGCGTGGGACAATGCCCGGAACATTCTTTTCAAAGTACTGGAAGGGTCTATACCACCACACTCGTGCAAGGAGGTTTGTCTGGGAAGCTTCTTTTAGCACCTGCAAAAAACAACAGTGTTTACAAATGAAGCCTCAAGAAAGCAAAACCCGCAGGCAGCAGTTTATTTGCTCTTCCAATATATTTCATGCCTGAAACACATTATTAGGGTGCCATTATGACTACTACTTTTTGGGGCTGGGGGACAGAAGAAACACGGGGGAGAGTTTGCTATGTACTCCATCACACCAACAGAAAAGAAGAAGAAGAGCACAACAGAGGTGGCACACGCAAACTAACGCAAACTGTGATTTAAATGTGCTTTGCTTCAGGAACTTTTTTTCCTTATCATATCTTATTACCTATATCTCGGGAAGCAATCAATGTTTTCGCATAGTGCCTATTAATAATGGTTTTGCATCTTAGAACAAAAAAAAACAAAACCCTGTCCCTGACTGTTTCACAAGTAGGAAAGCACCTAGGACGAAGTACTTAAGATATTCAGAACGAGTCTGAAAGGCAGATATAAATAGCCAAACTTGTTTGAGCTTGTTGCTTCTCACTCTCCCACCCAAGTCCCCTCCCCATGACAGAAAGTGTGAATGCACACATATATATTATTTGCTTTCACAGAGGGTCTGGATAAAAAAATCAGATCCGGTACAATAACAAATGTATTGGAATAGGTCAGCTATTGGAGGAAGAGAGACTCACTTGTTGGTTGGCCATTGTGTGATACCACCAGAAAAGTCTTGTAGTGATGTAGTAAGCCACCACCACATCCACAGTGTAGTGGTCGTGAGCCAAGAGGATACAGAACATCCCCACTAAGCTGAGAGTCCAACAAACCCAATGATACCACCAGAGTCGCCGAGGTGAATCTGAAGGCAAGGAAAGGCGGAAAGCATTAATGCCATGCACACAGCACATTCTCCTTCACAGGGCGAAGAATTAAACACAGTATCATAAGCTGACCATCTTCAAATGGGATAACCCCCAGCATTCTGCGGAATGGAAAGAGGATAGATAAGATACTGTATATTCTGGCGTATAAGACTACTTTTTTATCCAGGAAAATCTTCTCAAAAGTCGGGGGTCGTCTTATACGCCGGGTGGAGAATCTGCGGTCGAGTATATTTCAAACTCTATATTTTAACTGGAAAATTTGGGGGTCGTCTTATACGCCCAGTCGTCTTATACGCTGGAAAATATGGTATCTGTGGCCTCAGAACTCTAGCTGCCATTGCCTCCCTGAGAACGTTTCAGGGAATAGTGCAGCCATTCAAGTGAGAGCTCAATTTAGGCATGCATTTATTACCTGCCCTTCTTCACCCCCAAGCCCTAGGGTGGGTTACCACAAGTAAACACAGTATTAAAAGCAGTTTAAAGCAACTTAAAATTGCCTGACACACTTCTGTTGGAAGGGAGTTTCACAGCCTAGGGTCTGCCACAGATAATGCCTCTTCCTGGACCATTACCCTCCAAGCTTCTGAGGGCTGTGGAAGGGTGCTCCCTCCAATGATCTTACTATCCAAGATGGTCTGTAGGGAATGAGGTGGCTTTCCCCCAGGTATTTGGGGCCTAAGTCATCTAGGGCTTTAAACACTAACATGAACACCTTGAATTGGGCCCAGAAACTTACTGACAACCCGTGCAGCTGTTTTAAACAGGGGTCATATGAGAGCTGAAGGGAACCCCAACCACTGCACTCCCTCCATCTCTCCCACAATAATTGTTATCAAGCAGGGCTAGCAAGGTGGTTTCAGCACCTTGACCAGGCTTGAAGCCAGACTGGAATGGATCCAAATAATCAGCTTCCTCCAAGCATGCCTGAAGCTGGACTGCCACAGCTTCTTGAGCACCTTAGCAGAACGGGGGAGGGGGGGAGATGGGGTGTTTGCAGGCTTTATCAATGGGGTTTCAAATATATGCAATTTCACTTACACGCGCAGTGCCTCAGAACATAAATGAGGAGTTGCCTGTATACTAGTTTCCAGTTTTAATAAGCAGTTATCAGCCATAATAAAGCATAGAAAAATAAAATTGAAAGAACCGAAATTAATGGGAGGATCATGATTCTCCAAGAATTACAAATGTATGGGTTATTTATTGATGCTTCAACTCTGCAACTGGTTTATAAACTGCTAATACTGAAATTAGGTAGCACAGAATTAATCATGACAAAGGGAACCAGAGACTTAGGCTAATTTTCTTCCAATCTCAGTTGCTTTAGAGTTGAATTGGTTTTCCCATTAATCTTTGCTGCAGATCAGAAATGACTGAGCCAGCCACATCAGACCAGCATAACTATATTAGCATTCAGATGTGATGTCAAGTAAAACTTTTATTCAGCAACTATTTTCCTTGGAAAATACATTAACATGGACTACACTACAATCCCAGCAAACAAATATTATTAAGATGAGACGTGCCTTTCCTTTTCCCCCAGTTTGTTTTACACCATAAGTTGTTGTCATAATAAGAGCAGGATGAGAATGCTGTGCAATGAGTTTGGATAGAAGGGCTAAAATACATCTTATTCCTATTATATGTTCCTCTAAAAAAACATGCTCAAAGGAAGGCTAGCATTCTTTGTCAAGAGTTTCTGTGTTTACTTTCATTGTTGGATATTTATATCCTTTGACATACTTTTTAGCAAAAATAACAAGGTACAAAGCACTAACAGCAAAGGAGTATTTTACAGTGTGTTCTCATATTAACTAACATACAATTTTTAGTCCGAAACTGAAAAATTCAAACTTACACTCTTTGATAAATAAGTATGTAAGTGTTAGCATAACTGTGTGACCGCTGAACAAGTAGTCACCACACAGATCGTGTGATCCTGTGATGGACAGCCCGCCTCCAGCAAGCATCTTCATTATCCTCCTCATGTGCGATTCCCAGTCTCCAAACAGCTGGTGGAAGAAGGGGGGGAAAACATCAGCACATTTCATATTAAGATCCATACCATTTAGAATAATCTTATAAAAGAAAGCTGAATTTACATTCAGAACCTGGCAATTTTAAAAAATAAATTTTATTAGGCATTAATACTCTATACCACTTAATGCATCATAGCATTCAATAAATAAATATATTAAAACACACACACACACGATTCTAAGAAGCCCACCACCACAGGTTCCCTAATATCTTTGCATTTGTGAATTTTTCAGCAAAGGAAAGGCTTAAGAATTGAAATAATATCACATTAATCATTTCAACTGCAAATGCATGAATAATTAAAAATATAGGGTTGTATCCAACAAAGTCATCCCATTACCGCTAGGACTTCTGCTTGCATGATTGGATTTCTTCTCATTTGCTCGTACCTTCCCTGCGCCTCCCTCCAAATCAGCTCCAGAGGGTTGAGGAACCCCCAGAACACATTTTGGAGGCATTCAGAAAGAAGAACTCCCACTGCACAGACGCTAGTGGTATGACTTTGTTCGATACAACCCAAAGTCAAAAAATCAAATAACTTGCCCAGAACCATCATTTGCTAGGTCTGAATAATTTGGCAAAAGAGAAATCAATTGGCATCTTCTTTAAAGAAGCTTGTCGGTTGATATGCATGTTATCCTGCATGGCTACTATGTACATAAGACAAGATCCAGCCAGTGTTGCAATGGTCTCACATGTTAAACACATGCCTATTAAACATTATAAATCTCGCCTGAAAAATCATGATATTGGAATTCACAAAACATCTGGGATTCACATTGGCTTCTGAGGTCATTACTCTCACTGCTATTACATCTCTCTCTCTCTCTCTCTCTCTCTCTGAAAGCTCCCTCTGCAACAAAAGGAGCTAAGGATAATTAACAGATGTTTGCAGGCTGTAAGCAGCTCACCTCCAATGACCATGCCTGGGAGCATATCTTAACAGCAGATAAATGGCCATTCAGATACAATAAAATAAAACTAGCAAGGAATAGTGAAATGTTTACAAGTGGTCCCATTTAAAATCTTGTCCCCGCCCCCCAACTGGGTGTGCATGGCTCACGATGTTAAATGATGCCCATTACTGCACAGGAAAAGTGTTCCTGCTTAAGCCATGTAAATGGGTAACTTGTCTGTATTCTCTCAGTAGCTATAAAGGCATAATTGAGAATGGTTTGTAAACCCTGGCAGCACACTGTGGAATGAACAGGAGAGATGCAGAGCTCCTCCTAGAAGAACAGCTGTTCAATCTTGTATCTAGCACTTGCCTTCTATAATATACAAGTGCTGGAACATAGACAAGAAACCAATAGCAACCATGTGTCAGATGTTCCTTATAAGTACCATGGCTTCATATTATTTCAGCCAAATAGTAATTAAACTTGTCAAAGTGCAATATCCAGTGGAGCCCTGCAGGCACTAACTCTGCATGAATCGGGTCAAAACAGATAAACAGGAAGCTCCAGCTGCCTCTCACAAGCTGTTCGCCATCATCTTGGATTCCTCTCATCCCAACATTAGTTCTACAAAATAAGAAGGTTCACCTTTGGATATACAAGTATATACAAGGGTTGGTCTGCAGGATTTGTACATGGACACCAATGACTATTTTGGCATCTAATAAAGACCTACAGGTCCACTGGAATAGTATGCTAACCCCTTGACATGCAGCTCCTCTTTCTCTATCTCAGGGGTGATGAACTTGCAGCTATCCAGCTGTTGCGGGAGCCTCATCTGCCCTAGCTAGCATAGCCAATTGTCAGGGATTATGGGATATGTAGTCCAGCATCATCTGCAGGGCCACTTCTCCTTAGGTTTGTTTAGAAACAGGGAGCTTTGAGATGGCAAGGCAAAGAACGGAGAAGAGATTCGCAAAAACCTTGCTGCATATGGCATGCACAGTGCTTGAGAAAACATTATGCAGTGATGATAGCAGTGAAGAATATAACTCTTTCCTGTTATTGTGTCTGCCCTCTATCATGTAATGAAGATTTATAGAGGATTGTTGAGGCTACTCCTCTTCCAGTGACAGAGCTATGGCATGTTTGTGGGATACTGTGCAGATAGCAACGCTTGCATGTACACAATCTGAAATGCCATTGGTAGAACAAGGTCGATGCCAGAGATCTTGACAACAACCTCCTATCATGCTTGCTTGTACAACCAATGGACCTCATCTGTCCTGCTTGGTGAAAATCACTAAGCATACCCAGTGCTCTACTGGATGGTATAAAAGTAACAATTGCAACTGAAGATGGTAGTCACAAACAATCCTATAAATTATGAAGCAGTATTTCACATTTTCGTTTCAGGGATGGTGGGTTGATGGTTGCAACTCAACTCCTGACTATCCTGAATGACATATGGCTTTTCAATGATTTAATTTTTTAAAAGCAGGATCTATATACTGTTTAATCATCAAAACCTAAGTGAGTTACAAAATTTACTAATAAAACTCAGGTGTTCAACACAAGTTTGCCTAAAGGTTTTCAAAATAAAATCAAAGAATTTTTAAAATATGCATTGTAAATCAAGCTACATGTTTAAACACATGCCAAATGCATGTGTCTGGGCAGGCTCCCTTAAAAAACAACAACCCCTTTTTAGTAGGTGCTGAACACAGTACAGCAAAAGCAACTGCCTAATATCAATGGGCAAGGAGTTCCAAAGTGTACTGTAGGTGCCACCCCACTGAAAGTGATGATTCCCTGCAAGTTTGGCAGCAACATTATGTGGCACCTGTAGAAGTGGCGGTTTTACAGTTCACGTCCAGGTTCTGGCCTAAGCACAAGGCAGAGGTATAGTAAACCATAGTACGAGTTGCATCTCTATACCAGCAGAGGGAAATCAACACCACTGAGCTTCCTGGAAGTGTCAGCAACCTGCTACATGTGTCTCCAGCAGACGCTGATTTTATTGGCACAAGTTAGTCTCAGTAATTTCGAAAAACCATGTTCAAAATGTGGCAATAGGGGACTCCCTACATTCTGGGAATGTATACAGCTCTATCCTTTGTAGAGAGGAAGTCACTGGTAGTTGTGCTCAAGCTCTGACGGTGCTGATCACCTTTCAAGAAGGCTGGTGGGAATGTGGACGGCCTTCAGAATGATAATCGTATGACTGCTCTCAAACTGAACACTGTTTGTTTCAGGTGAGCCAAGGAAGATGCTACTGAGCTAAATTCTGATAGAGCCTGTTTATTATCAAACGCTACGGTTGAGCAACAAGCAATACTGATCAGCTGTGAAAGAATTGTTGCCAATTCTCCTTGGCGAGCAATTCGCAGGTTACCCTGACTAAAGTTTTTCAAACCTTTGGGAAAATAAAGAGTAAGATTTTAGACGGCAATAATACAAAGAGGAAAAAAGTTACCTTTGGAGAACAGTTGAAATGCATGCCCGGTACCGGGAGGGTGGTAACGTACATCGTAATACACCGATACAGGTACAGTGTGCCAACTATACAAAAAAAACGCCTGCTAATAATGGACCTGGAGGGAAAAGGGAGGAAATTATGCATCACTTGAAGTTTTTGCAGGATTGTGTTTTCAAGGCAAAATGAGCATGGTGCTCTAGATGCAATTTATGTGCTCTAGGACAATACATAATTCATATTCATTTTGGTAAATAAAACATTCATTTAAAAACAAATGGAAGCTATTATTCTCACTTAGCGGAATAGACCTGAAAAATCAAGACAGCAATGGCAGCAGGGTAATCGGTTCCAAATATTCCCTCCTAACCTGACCAAGAACAGAACTGTGGGCAGAATCATCCAGATATCAGCAGGCTATTGGACAAAGCACACACAGGCTGTAATATGGGATCCAGCTGAGGGGCAGAACCAGTGGCGTGTGGTGAATTTTTGCATAGGGGAACAGTCAGGCCCAGAGGCGCCAGCTTGCAGGGCAGATGACATCACGCACGTGAGCATCAGTCTTCCCTCTGACAGGATGCTGGAGCCCTCCTGTCTCCTTCCCAAAGCTGGGTGGGTTTTGGGAAGGTCGTGGGCAGGCTTTTGGACCCTCTGGAGCATCATGCCTCTCTCCTTAAGCCGGGTAGAAGCTTCCCGGGCTTTGGGAAGGAGATGCCAGGGGAACATTTAGGGGACTAGCCTAGTCTCCCTAGTCCACTGACTGCATGCCACTGGGCAGAACCCGCCTCTCATTCCAGACACTGAGACTCAACAGGCAAAATACAGCCTAGACTCCAAGTGGGTACTTAAATGAATGCCTTTATTCTCCCCATGCCCCCATAAATGAGAGGTTGTCATTTATTCCTTTCGGGAAAGGTGAAGTGCACTGGAGATCCAGTATCACAATACTGCTTCAGAGGAAGGAAACAGGTTTTCATGAACATTGTGCAGAAGCTTCTGTTTCTCCAATACATCAATGTGAACCATTCGTTTCTATGGAAGAAAGAGGCTGAGAGGAGAAAATAGGGAAAACCTAAAGGCTACCCTATTGCCTCAACAGTCCCCCTACCTGTTTGCAGAGACTTAACTTTCTTTCACATAAGCCAATAAAAGGCATCCAAGAGAGAAAATGCCATGTTTATGGGCACCTCTCCTGTTCTGTACAGGCAAATATGACCAATTTTAAGTGCAGCTAGCCAATTATGAAGTATAGCTTCATTCTAGGCCTTTTTGATATCTACGCTAAGCTAGCTTGGAACATAAATAAATATCACAAGACATTAAATGCCAATTATTGCTATTCTTTTAACATTTGGACCTAGTAAGTACTTTATATATTAGAAAAAATATTATGAAACACATTTTGAAGTTTTATTTATAGCCTTAAACGGCATAATTTCAGCTGTACTGGTAGCAAAAGTGTGGTTATAAACAATTCTCATAACATTCCAAACTATCAGTGCATTATAGCCTGTGGAGAATTGTTATTTTTATCTCTTGGGAAGTGAAGATAATGACCTGAGAACAGAGGATATACTCACAGAATGAATATGTGTGTGTGCTTGCGCAAGCACGCACACAATATTGTGTATAATGTACACACACACACACAAATGTGTTTGAGGTGTAATGTAGATAACAATGAACAGGATCCAAAACGGCATGGGGCTTTAGGCAATTTTCTCTTAAGTGCAAACATACACTTCATCACCAAGGCCATATCTCATACTGCTTTTGCAAATCCCCCTCCTGCCTCCCCAGTTTTAAAAGTGTCATGCCATGAGGTAGGGGCTGCTATGCAAAAAGCTTTATTAGATGCACAGAGCTATCTGCATACTGTTATTTGTGCACATGCTATCTACATACTGTTCTTTTGCACATGATATTTTGTGAAATACAATGGAATCTTTCCCTCATAAAACACCAACACATTTTCAAAACTAAACAAACGAACAAAAAATGAACTTGAGGCTTGAGATTGCATTTGTGCAAGCAGCATTCTAGGGGGAAACCATGCTGCAATACTACTATAAAGGGCCCTCATCCTCACGCCCTTTAAAAGCAAGCGTGGTTGTCTTTTTCAGCCAGGGGGCAGCACTGAGAGTTGGCGAACCTTCTGACAGCGGCATGCCAGCAACAGGCATTGCTGAGGGGGCCAATACACACTCACACATGCACGTTTGCTGACATACACCCCCCAGACACACATTCTGATGCCCCACCACCACCATCCCTGGAAGGAAAACTCCCTCCCTCATTACCGAAACCTCTACAGCTTCCTTTTTAATGGTGCTATGCCAGAGAGAGAAGAGGCACTTTTCCAAAGTAAGGTGAGGTGCCCAATTTTGGCAGAGGACAGGCTGGCCGCTATAGGCACTTTCATGGGCCTAATCTGGCCCATGGGTCATAGATGCGCCATGTCTGCTTTAAGTTAGTTAGTTGAAGCTAAGCAGTGTCTCTGGATGGGACACTGCCAGGGACTCCCATGCAAACTGCCTTGAATTGCATGGAAGGAAAGAAACAAAATGAACAAAATGGTCCTTTGATACTAGAAGAGAACAACAGAACGAGTATGGAGAAGCGTCATCATCCTGCAAGGAGAAGGAGGGCTAAATTACCAATGCAAGTGAGAAGTGTTGGGGCTGGTGGGAAACTTCTTTCTAAATAATTACTTACAAGCCAGGTTAACATCTTAGTATAAAAAAAAAATCCTTATACACATTTAACATACAGATTTAATAAAATTACTGTTCTTGCCTCCAACTGGCATTTAGCATGCCTCTCCAACACATTTTACAAGCCAGGCTCATTATTAAAGAAGCAGAGTCAACTTGAAAGAAATAAATCAGCAAACTATAAAAATAAAAGAATATTAGTATCTGGGACTGAATTAAATATTATCAAAATATGCATGTACTTACTTGTATTTTAAGAGCAGCCACTGAATTGCCCAGAGTCCTACAAGGATCAAGCCATTAATTTCACAGATAGAAAAGGCCCATTGAACTCGACTAAAGTGATCAAAAAAAGCGTCTGGTAGGGGCGGATCCACCTCCTTGGGAGGCACTCGTTCGTGGACAACTGAGATTGTCACTGTTGTAAGGACTAGACAGCAAAGTGCATAACAGAAAGCCAAAAGTGTCTTCCCCCATTCCATGGGATACTGAGAACGTTCCGGCTCTGGCATGTGGATTTGTATCATATCCTTCCTGTACCCATTTGGCATCCCGTTTGGTTTGCTTTTGCTGCTGAAACCATTTTCATTGGTGGAGGCCTCCGTACTGATGACCAAGTGGCCATTGGCATGCCCGTTCTTGTGTACCTCAATATGGTGCTCCATTTTCAAAGTCTCTATCATGTCCAGCAGACGTTGGCCATTGTCTGAAGACACACGCGACAAAGGGGGCTTCTTGAAATCCTCCTTCGTTAGGTTAACCAAGTCCTGCCCAGTGAAATTCTTCAATGGCTCACAGTATTCTGGCACAACATCTGACAACCAATCGACCACTTCCTCGCATGACCAGAGTGCGATTTCTTTCATTTCGTCCAAACACTTGCCTGCAGTCTTAAAAATCACTTTTAAACAGGACAGTTGTCACTATTTTTGCTTAACAGGAAGTCCTTCTTTGACTCGCTCATCCTGTCTAAAGATCAGTAGAAACCAGTTTTGCAGGTCAGTGCACAACAGCTTCGAATCGCCTGGTACAGATATTGACATGTGGCATGTAAAAGGAATGTTCACTTCATTTTGCATTTGCCTTTCTACAGTTAAGGGAGAGAAAGAGAGAAATGTAGTTAGAACATTAATTTTTCTTACTGCTGTAAAAGACATGATATTCAGGCAATATTTGCTTTAACAGAATCAGATGCATTTTATTTATTTATTATTTGTACTCACAACCTGCCCTTCACCAAATGGTCCCAGGGAAGATTACCAAAAACAAAACAAAACAAAACACAAAACACAAAATTAAAGCAGCTAAAAAACTGAAATAAGCTAAAACTGTAGTAAAAACTTAAAATAAAAACTATGGAATTAACAAACTGGCACAGAACATCAATTCATCAGGAGGGATAACCCCTACTCAACCAAAGGCCTGGGTAAAAACATATAATGATTTGGGGGAAGGGGGACTCATTCCACAATTTGAAGCTTCTCTTTACTTTCTGCCAGCAAATAATCATGGCCAATGCATGTCTGTGTCATTCTAAACACTTTGAACCAGGGCTGGCATTAACTTTTTGCTATCTGAAGCAGAGAAAAGGGTAACCGGAGCCCCATCCCTTCAATGATCAGAAGCCAACCAGACAGGCAGCTGAATCTTACTTTGACACTAGCAATGGGACATCATCTGATACTACACCTGAGGGCAGCAAGATAGGGGATACAGGATGGCCCCATGGCAAAATTATACTGCATGACCCAAGATGAAGGGATTTGCCCTAAGTGGCAGGGCTTATTCACTGGTGAAATCTCAATGCACCACAGGAAGTTAAGGGATTCCACCAGCGATGCCTTAAAACTAAAAGAGAGGATGAAATTGTCATTCTGATCAATTTCTTTTCGCAAGTGTCGGGGGGGGGGGATCACTCTATTGCGAAGATGGTTTGAGATCATATAAGTACCAACAGGCAACCTCTTGGGAGAATCAGAACACAAAACCTTGGGCTGCAAATCTTAAGCATAACTTTCCTTTAAAGTGAATCACACAGAGAATTAAAGGGCACTTTCAAGTAGAGGTTCTTAGGATGAAAGTGCAAGTCACATTCACCCTTCTCCAAGTCAATGAAGAGAACAAAACACGCAATGAAAACGGGTCCCTAGCCCTACAGTTGGAGTGTGTGTGTGTGTGTGTGTGTGTGAAGAAGCCTGGAAGCATGTGGGCAGTGCATGAAGAACCTCAAACAGCCTACTGTTGCTGAACAGGGCATTTCACATCCACATACAGAGACACATATAACCCTTCTCTCTCTCTGACCCCTGTGCATAAGGCAATATAGTCAGCTTTGTGAATAGTGAGACTTTTAAATACAGTGGAAACTCTGGATGCGAACGGGATCTGTTCCGGAGCCCCGTTCGCAACCTGTCCGTAACATGAAGCGCCGCGTCTGCACGTGACGTGATTCGGCGCTTCTGCGCATGCGCGTGACATCATTTTGCGCGTCTGCACATGCACGAACCCGGAAGTAAACCGTTCCGGTATTTCCTGGTTCGGCGCATTCATAACCCGTGCTGAACGCAACCCACAGTGGCCGTAACACGAGGTATGACTGTATCGAGTTCCCCAAAGCAGCCCCCATAACCACACTGCAAGGGAAAGGACTCCAGAAACTTGCGAGGTTTTCAAAAGGTTCTGTGGCAGAATAAGAAGCTAATTCTTGGGGTTGGGACACCCCCGTGTGTGCAAATCCAAGTCTTTTATGATGGGGTTGTTTGGAATACAGCAGTTCAAAATGAAATCTGTTTCTTTGGGATTAGTTTTGCCTTATGCTGGTTACTTCTCCCTTTAGAACAGCATGCTAGCTGAAAAATGACATCTGGGTAAATAATCTTGGATAAAGCAAAGTATTAACTTCAGTGGAGATACCAAGAGACAAGGGCTTATACAAGGCTAACTTGCTGGCAGAGGAACACTTTAATATTTTTCAAGAATTCAGCAGAGATGTCTGCTTATTAATTGTCTGTACAATCCAAGTAGGTGAAAGGTTGGGTTGAACAGTAAGACATCAGATGAGAGCTTGTGTTTGGAAACTGAGTGGGTGAAAAAAATGGGTGCAGCAATACTGAACCTGTTCCCATATAAATACAGTAGTATGGACTCAGGACACACTTTTACTCAAACTATTGTTTGGAAGTTCATGTAGATTCAAGTAAATAATTTTCAATGCTACATTAAAAAATAATAATCAGACAATACAAAGTAAACATGTTTAACCAAGGAAATTTATAAAGCAGAAGGCAGAAGTTTTCATTTTAAAAATGTGCTTGCTAATGTATGGTCTGATTAACTAGCCCTAATGGCCCAATGTAATTTGTTATTATGATTTTTTTTTGAATATTTATTGAATTTTATAACAAATCATGATACAAATCTCATTCATCATGTTATTTACAATTATTCTCCCTCCCCTCCTCTGGACTTCCCTCAACTCCCCCTCTACTGAGTTATTTAGTTTTACTTATTGTATCCTGATTTTCCTACACAAAAGTAAAATCCCTTATCATTTCTCTGAAATATCTGTTACTCAAATGAAATTGTGAAAGTTTATTCAAATCCTGCCACTGAATCCAGTCCATTCTGTTGTTTCTGCAAATAAACTGTAAATGGTTCCCAGACTCTTTTGAAGTCCTTTTTTGTCCTTCTCTTGTAGTTTATCTGTTAGCTTAGCCAATTCTGCATAGTTCATCAGCTTTTCTTGCCATTGTTCCTTTGATGGTATTTCTTCTGTCTTCCAATATTGTGCAATCAAGATTCTTGCCACTGTTGTAGCATACATAAATAATGTCCATTTTTCTTTTGGTAGCTCTTGATTTGAGATACCTAACAAAAAGGCTTTAGGGTGTTTAACAAAATTCATTTTAAACATTTTTTTCAATTCATTGTATATCATTTCCCAATATTTTTAATGCATTTGCATTCCCACCACATATGATAAAATGTAATTTGGTATCATTATTCTGATGACAGATTCTGCTTTAGGAAATAAAAAATCATGTAGTTACATAACGTCATCTGTATGCACAGCAATGATAGCCAATATGGTGCCTTCCAATGGTTTTGGACTCCAACACCCATCAGCCTCAGCCAGCATGGCTTGTAGCTAGGGATGATGAGTGGTTATAGTCCAACAACATCTGGAGGGCAGTGTGTTGGCTTTTCAAAGAATTAGAGGACAACTCCCTGGTCCAAGGGGCTTATAATCTAGATACTGAAAGAAATAAAAAGCAGAGGAAGAGCAGGGGAATAGAAGCAAGAATAAAGAATGATCAGCGACTAAACCGATTCCTTCCTTTGCTGTAAATACACATGTAGGAATTATTCCTTTCATTATTCATGTTTTGTTTTGTCACTTGCAGGTTTTCCAATTACAGGTACCTATTTATTAGGGTTCTGGGTCTTTTTATATCTGTAAGGAGCTAAAATAATCTCTTCATTGCATTCTGTTAAACTTAAATATTGCACCTGTTTTAAGTTCTCCAGAATTCTGCTTCATTGGTAGCAGTGTAGCACTTGACTGCATAGGCATTAAATAGGCTGTAGTTTACATAAAAGGTTTCATTTCTTATTCTTCCTGCATTTCTGGTTCTACAGTATCTCATGCAACTGGTGAGCACTAGTTCTAAAAATGGCTAGCTTATTTTCTTATGCTTGTTTCCATGCTTGTGCATTTCAGACATTTTTGTATCTATAGCCCAACAGAGTTGCCAAACTGATGTACCCAAAATTGTAGTGGCCTATGTCACATCTCTTCCCCAAAATTTATTTCAATGAAGCATTTTTGGGCATAATCTGTCCATGGTAAAATAAAAAGAATCCGACATGCATAAACCATGCTGTAATCTATCTGCTAGCTCAAACAAAACTCAAATTAATTCTGCAATAGGCTTTACCAATGTTCAAACTATCCCGGGCTGAGCCAATAATGTGCTGACAGCCTGTTATTTCTGTGAATAAGGCTACAGAGCATTAAAAAGACAAAAGGGCAAAAGTGTATGCTTACTGTGAACACAATCAGTGGAAACTTTATTCATTAAAAAAAAATGTTCCAGAGTGTTATTTCTTTGTAGACTACTTTCAAAACAACTGGTCTGTATATGATCTCTTTCAGGAACCCTAGGAGACAAAGACAGGTGCTTGAAGAGTCACAAAGTTTGCTCTGATAGAATCATATAGAGTTGGAAGAGACCACAAGGGCCATCCAGTCCAACCCCCTGCCAAGCAGGAAACACCACCAAAGCATTCCTGACAGATGGCTGCCAAGCCTCTGCTTAAAGATCTCCAAAGAAGGAGACTCCACCACACTCCTTGGCAGCAAATTCCACTGTCGAACAGCTCTTACTGTCAGGAAATTCTTCCTAATGTTTAGGTGGAATCTTCTTTCTTGTAGTTTGAATCCATTGCTCCGTGTCTGCTTCTCTGGAGCAGCAGAAAACAACCTTTCTTCCTCCTCTATATGACATCCTTTTATATATTTGAACATGGCTATCATATCACCCCTTAACCTTCTCTTCTCCAGGCTAAACATACCCAGCTCCCTAAGCCATTCCTCATAAGGCATCGTTTCCAGGCCTTTGACCATTTTGGTTGCCGTCCTCTGGACACGTTCCAGCTTGTCAGTATCCTTCTTGAACTGTGGTGCCCAGAACTGGACACAGTATTCCAGGTGAGGTCTGACCAGAGCGGAATACAGTGGTACTATTACCGGTACTTCCCTTGTTCTAGATGCTATACTCCTATTGATGCAGCCCAGAATTGCATTGGCTTTTTTAGCTGCTGCATCACACTGTTGACTCATGTCAAGTTTAGGGTCTACCAAGACTCCTAGATCCTTTTCACATGTACTGCTCTCAAGCCACGTGTCACCCATTCTGTATTTGCACCTTTCATTTTTTTTACCCAAGTGTAGTACTTTACATTTCTCCCTGTTAAAATTAATCTTGCTTGCTTTCCCTATAACGTTTTCTATTAATTGCTTCATAAATGGCAGCCAAACTAATGTGTGACTTTTCAAAGAGAACTAGTACACTACAATGTAATCTAGTGGTTAAGAGAATGGGTTGTGAATTAGGTTATCAAAAGTGGGGTAGAGAGACTAGATTTTGTGGTGTACTGTACACTAGAATATGATGCAAGCAGCTGTTTTATGTTTTTCATTCAGTTAAAAGCTTTTTTTCTGTCAGAAACCTGGATCCAGTTGTTTCCAAGGTCTTAAATAGGTACTCACAGAAAAGCTAATTTTGGGGAATTAGCAATATTACTGCTGGGAACTTTACTGGCGACAACTGTGCACACACAGAACAGCACTAGCTTTGAATGTGGTGCTTACTACAAGAGATTTGGCAAAGACCAATAAGAACCCGATATTAGTGTGCCTGCTCCACGGAGCCAACAATAACCACACTGTTGTTGCAAGTGTGATATTTATTCATATAAAAAAGGTTTAAAGGTAGTAACGTGACAAAACAAAATTATTCGGAAGCAACAAAATGGCGCTGCAATTTGAAATGCCACTATAGAACTAATGGGTACACAGGCTAGCCCAATGTGTTGCCAGGTCTATATGCTTAGTTACTGTAGCAGAGATAAGACTAGAGATGGAGAGTCACCCAATTTTGAATTGTGAGGGGGAATCCTAAGAGCTTTGCTACAGGAAAAATGAAAGAACCAGGAAGAGAAGGAGCGATGTTAAATGCAATTGTAGAATTTTTTCCTGTCTTATGAGAGCCACAGAACTCTGGAAAAACAGGAAGGTGTCCAAAGATTGAGATGCCATATTTATGCATCAGGTGGTAGGGAAACAACTTAATTTCTTCAAAACTTAAAGGTTCACCTTCACGGACAGGCAAAAGGAATCTTATTGAAGTAGGCCGCAGAATGGCAGCTATCCATCATAATTCCTTTGCAAACCCTTTGGTGGCATCAGCCTCATCTTTTTGCTACCCATTACAACTTGGAGATAACAAGCCAAGGCTGTTATAAGAATTACTGAGATGTTATACGTGAAGCACTTTGAGGACTTTGGGAAATTGCTTTTGAAGTGCAGTTTACAAAAAATATACTACGGCTGCAGTTCAGAGTACATTTATGTTGAACCTTGAAGCAATTCATTACGAAGTAGCCTGCACAGCATTGGGCTGCATAGTGCAAACCTACGTACAATTACTTGTTGGTTTTAGTGGGATTTACTTTCAAATTAAAACGCAGAGCATCTCGCCATCAGAATAAATCTGCAGGGACTCAGAAGCATACATTTATTTTGTGCTTTGCCGCCTTGAAGCATATTATAGATCACTGAAACTCTGCTCCTTCACTTTTGCTGAACTCACTGCAAAAGATGAACAGGGCAAGATGAAGCATTTCACTGCTGGGCAGCAATGCAGTTAGTGAGGTTTTCTTCACTCAGCCACATCACTTTGCCTTAAGAGGAGACATAAGATGCAGTTGCAAATTATTTGCCATTTTTGCTATATTAATTCATCCTGCACTCAGTTCTCACCTGTGGATCCTAGAAACTGTCAGCATGAGACAGTGGCCATACCCTGGGATCGGCTTCAACTGGCTGGTTAAACCAGGTGAGGGTAGCCAATGGGTTTCAAACCCTCAGTGAGTTAGGGACATGCCCTGTATGCAAAGACATACTCTGGCGGATGGAGCGGATGAGACCAATAGTGGGTCCAACAGTCAAGAAGGCAGTTTCTTCACATGCTGTAGAGGGAAGTAAGGGGCAGATGGGGCTCAACCTTTTCCATCTAAGAAAAAGAAAACTCTGATCCTAAATCTATGCTGCCTTGTGGGATATCTTCAGGAGAAGACAAACCTAAGGGGTAAACCATGGGTAGCCAAACTAAGGCCCGGGGGCCGGATCCGGCCCAATCGCCTTCTAAATCTGACCTGCAAACGGTCCAGAAATCAGCATGTTTTTACATGAGTAGAATGTGTCCTTTTATTTAAAAGGCATCTCTGGGTTATTTGTGGGGCATAGGAATTCGTTCATTTTTGTCTTTCAAAATATAGTCCGGCCTCCCACAAGGTCTGAGGGACAGTGGACCGGCCCCCTGCTGAAAAAGTTTGCTGACCCCTGGAGTAAACCCTACACAGATCTGGAGTGGACTCCCTAAGACAGTTGGATGGTGCCTTGTAACCTCCTTCCGGCAACTCCTGCAACCAGACTGGTACCAAACATATTGCTCTGCTTTGCTTTCGACCACATCAGTGAGGCTGGGGGTATTGTCATCTGACAGCCTAGGACTTCCATATACACCACCCAGGCTTGCACCCTGGAGAGGTCACTTTGTTGTGGCTAACGCAGCAGTTTGACTTCACCCTCGGAGATGCACTCAAATGTATCTTGAGACAGACGGATGCCAACTATAACATTACCAATTTCCTTGACAGTTTATTGCGAAGCTAAAGGAGTTTGCGATACAAAAGAGTGAGTCACTGTAATAACACTAAACTGTCAGCCTAAACCAAAGAGGTGATTCAGAAAAACCATGGCAAGCAAAACAAACTTCCTACTTTTTTACAACCCAATCAGCAAATTTTCCACCCTCTGCAGTTTTAAAATGCAATGCAAGTAATTTTAAAATACTAACTGAAAATTTTCTTCACCGTAAGTATCCATAACAGTATCTGAATTTGTCATTTTAAATACCCTTCCAAGAAGGAGAGTGTTTTAAAATATTTACCCCAAGAACCAGGTGAGACAGAGTTGAAGAAGAGAGAGACTGACTGCTATTGATTTACTATCTATTTAAGTCAAGGTTGAATGAGAATTTGAACTGAGCTCTAAAACTACCTATTTTTCTACTCAACCCACTTGGCTCTTATGCATTTAATGCCTGGGATTGCATTGCGAGGGCAAACACAAAATAACAAACCCAACAAAGGAGTTTTAAGTAAAAACCTAAATGACATTGGCTTGATCTTTAAATGCACGTATGCATTACCTGGTGTATATGCACTGGACAAAAAAAAAAATGAGGGGAGAAGAATGCTGTCTTCTACCACAAACGTGAAGTCTACTTAAGGGTACAAGTACCCGGTATGTAGAAAAAGGCAACATTTTCTTCAGGACTCCTATTCAGATAGCTCTCTTATATCAAAACCTGACAAAATTGTCCAGTTATTGGTGAACCAAAAGTAGCACAAAATAGTCACACTGCCTTTGCCACCATCATTCCCCTAATCCTTATCTTAAAATTCCCAAGGGAATTTTACCTATACAGTATGAAACTTCTTCATCTCAAACCCACATGCCTAAAACTATTCCATCACACCACTGTTCTGTCTGTAGCTTATGATGTAGCCCTGCCCCTAACGCATAGTTTCTATGGCTACATTACCTTGTAACATATTGGGACATGGTTTTTGTTTTATATACACAGTGTATATAAATTCACAATGTATGTGGGATTACATGAAAGGTTCAGTTCAAAATACAAAGTATCTGTTGGTGGTTGTCACATAAGACTAGCCTGGGAAAAGTGAGTTCTTTTTATACTGTACTGAGCTAGAGGAATTGTAAAACCTCGCTTCTAATTGGCCTGCCGGGTGGAAATTCTGGATCATTCGCCGCACAGGAAAAGCGGTCTTATGAGGGGAGAGAAATCCTATGCCACTCAAATCTGACTGACTGAAGTGTGGGCTGGCAGGAACATAAGCAGGCTGGCTCTACCACTGTTCGGAGCGTGTTGACCAAAAGGAGAGGAAAAAAGAAGCAGCTGGGATGGAAGACAGAAGGCTTCTGGACGGACAGGAGGCTACTGAGGCAAGGGAAAACCAGGAAGTATGGTCTTCCCCCAAAAGAGCTGATTCACTGGCTCATGCCAAAGATTAGCAGAGAAACCATGAAAAGTCTGTGAGCAGTGAAGGGAGAGTTTATAGCAAGGAAGCTTCTGGAGCTGAACAGAGAGAAAAATTCCTGCAAGCCTGGCTGATACAAAAACCAGCAGAAGCCCTCTGCACCCGATAGTGGTGATAGCTGCATGCCTGAGGAAAAGAGACTGTGGATAATTGGCACTTTCAGGAACTGCGTTTTACAAATCCATCTTAATTCGATTTCTGTATTTGAAAGCAACTGTCATTATAACAGTGTCATTATAAAAGCAAGCATTAGTGACCAATCTAACTGCAGTATTGCCCTTATTTTACCCCTGCAGGTGGTAATAAATAAATAACATTTTGTTGTTTTGATTTGCTTACAAAGCGTGCTTGGCTACTGGGTTAACATGTCTGTAAACAGTAAAGCATAGATCACATGGTGGCAGCGCTTAAAGGGTTTTGAAACATACAATAATGGTGGGAGTAAAACAGAAACCGTTTCATACACCTGATGAATCAACAGGGAGAAATAGAGGCTGGTTCTGCGCATATAAGAGGAAGTAATTCTCCATTGCAGAGCATTATAGCGTGGCTGAATGGACCCTTATGATAAGAGAAGGTGGAGCTACACTAACAACACACTGCAGCCCTCAGCAAAATAACTTTGTAGGCTAGCGTGCATGAGAAAAACAGGCTGAATATTGCTATCATATCTTAACACTTGTACAGTATAAGTAAAAAAACAAAAACAAAAAAACTAGCAATGCCAGTTTCCCAACAACTTCAGGGTATGATTATTTTCCTACCTAGTGTAAGAAAACAAGTGTTAAATGGTTCCAAAAAGTTAGCCACACTACTTTAATTATGTTTTTCAACAGGAGACACTCTCCAGAATTAAGACAAGTCACCTAATACCCATTCTAACCACAATTTGAAAAGCACTAACAGGCTGCTAGGTCTTACCATTCATGCTAGAGCAACAATCCAGAAAGCACCAGTGGTTTTGACCTACTAGAGAGTTTCCACTTGAATTTCTAAAGCAGCTTACCATGGACCTGGGGCGAGGGGCAGGAGGAAAAAAGACAAGGGAAGGAGAGCGGCAGGGAGGGAGGGGGGAGAGAGAGAGAGAAAGAGAGAAAGAGAGAGAGAGAGAGAGAGAGAGAGAGAGCTGATGTTACTGCTTGAGGGGAGGAGTGTGTGTGTCTGCTAGCTAGTCACATTGTTCTCTGGATTGTGGCCAGGACTTGAGCTTAGTTTTGCAGCTTAGAATTGTTTGAATTGTGTGCTTTTACGTAACTTGAAGCTGGTCCTGAACAAATATTATGGTTTTGACCAGTTATACTATCTTTATTTCCTACTCACGTGGAACTGCAGTGATTTCAAAGCGTCACCACATATGTTGAAGATACTGGCGCAGGAGCAGATGTTAGTCATGTGGACAGTAAGGGAGGAGGTGCAGAAGGGCAGACTGTGTGGTGCTTCTCTGGGGCAACAACTATGGCTGCTTCTAATTACATCACTGCCCACAAGTTATCCTGAAGACATTGCCCTGTAGGTTTCTGGGAGAGGTATTTGAAATGCTAAAGATTAAGAACATAGCACAGCCTATTTCCACTCTCTTTAAAAACAACAACAACAACAACAACAACAACAACAACAACAACAACCTGAGACTTCAGATTTGTCCTGGCTCTGTTAACTTTAGCATAATATTTTATGTGAACCTGAATAGTTTTGCTCTCCCCCCCCCCAACCTTCAGCCTCCAATGTGTTGGCCCCACAGTGACCAAGTGTCCTACACAACAGATGACAGTCCTCTGTTGGGAGGGCTGTCCAGTCCAAGTCCAGTTTGGATAACTTTCAAAGGGAAGAGCAAAGACCCTGAACTTTCCCATTAACAGCTAACATCAGGACATCAGACAGAGAAAGACACACTGGTCACCTGTTCACAGTCTTATTATTTGCTATTGGCAAGGTATATAATATTTCCACGTATAGTAATTCTTTCTAAATTTGTACATATACCTGTAAATTAGCACATGTACATTTTACATAGTTCTGCGCCCTCTTTTGACTTTTTGAGGATGCATTTCTTCCTTTTCATGGCAACACAGAAGGAAAGGTTCACCCTACATCAAGCTCAACCAGCACAGTCCCCACTCATCACAGAGGATCCACATTCTGCATGCACTCCTATCTGAAAAAGTGTTAAATCTTTTAAGACCATTTTACTAAGGCTACCTCACCTCATGATCTCACCTTATGTTCAACCAGCCCAGTACTCAAGCCTTCTTCAAAACATGAGCAAGATCTCTAAAATGTTTGGGGAAAGCAAATTTACTATGATTTTATCTAAAGTTACATTCAACGTCTATTGATATTTTTAGTGTTTCTAGATGGAGATTTTGCCTGTTACTCATAAAGCAGCGAACGCTGAATAGCATTTTTTTCTGCAACATTTTCTATTCAGCAAGACACCATGCAAAAACGTAATAGACTCAAGGCACTTTGGAGTACTAAAACTGCATTCGCTAGTGCTCATTTCACTTACAAACTATATGTAGCTGCCGTAAGTGGAGAATTCCCATCAGGAATTGCTAATACTACCTAAATTGTTGAGACAATGAACCTCATACACTAGTTTGAAGTTCACAGACTGTGAGCCATTGCTAAGGTGTTGGCCGTTCCTCGCATCCCAACACCTATACTGCATTTTAAGATACTAAAAATACAATTGTGCCATGCCATAATCCTATTATGCTGTGAGTCACCAAGTGACTATTAAAAACACAGCACAGTCCTAAGCAAGTTAACTACTAAAGTATTAGGGCACCCTTGGCTGGAATCCTTTATACAGAGATTACAGCTGACCCAGATAATGAAGACAGCTTTGTTACGGAAACTTGGGTGAAAGAAACACGTCAACAAAAGTGCCCATTAAACAGCCAGTACAATGGACCCTGAAACCTGTCAGCTTTTGAAATTGCCCACTATTGTAATGATACAGAAAGTGCACCCTAAAGAGAAACACTGATAGCAACTTCTATATTATAAAACATGCAATGGTATAGAACAATATTGTTAATTCTTAACTAGGTTTTAATTTGCTTTTCAATTTATCACAATTTCTAAGCAACCCATCGGGACGTCCACACAGTGAAATACAACACCACAATCATTATCCCTATTTCAAGTGAGAAAATTTGGTTCCTTGTTTTCTTTAACCGCTGCCTTTGCCATGTGCAAGTAAGTGCAAAGAGGCACTTTGGCAGACTGGCTTCAGAGTGCTCACATTTGAGAACTGCTACTTCCCTGCCTATTTCACAGCCTTAGTGAGAACTCCCCCATGCTGTGTGATCAGAGAGTAAGGGGAGGCTACGATTACATGAAATCATAAGGAAAAAGAAAAGAGTTGGAACTTCTCTGAAAGTCACACAGAAAGCAGCAACGCCACAGCAGACCAAATCATACATGCCTAGATAAAGCTCTTAAATAAAACACTCACGTTTCCCCCCCTGCAGCTGCATTTCTCCATACAATGTGTACAAAGCGGCACATCAGTAGTTTTAAGAAAAAGAGGAGGTGGAGAAGACCTTACTGAGGAATTCGGTTCATCTGGAGGAAGCCTGTAACTTATGTGGGAGGAACTATGTACCGTTAGAGAGAACTTTAAGCCTATCGCAGTTCACAAATGCTGGATTTATTTCACTGCAGCTTTCACAGATCAGAGAATGAGGATGGGTGTGCCAAGAGAATGTAGATTACATGGTATGTTGGGTGTGGTGGTATTCAGCTCAGTTTTCCAGTGCTTAAAAATGTTGGGGCAATTTTAGGATTAAAATATATTGGTTTTAATTTCTTTCTTGCTCCTGAAAAGTATCTACAAACTAGATAATTAAAGCTGAGTTACAAAACTCCAGGTTTGAGTATCTTATGTATATTAACGCGGCAATCCAAAATTCATTCCAATTCATACCTATATACCGGTAAGTGTTTGCAGATACTAAAGTTGCAAATTGAAAACACAAGTCAGTTACTGTAAAGAAAGCCTTTGTTTTGATTGGTTTTACAAACAAAGCTAATTCTGTTAAGAAGGGTGCAAAATCACAGAGAGTGGAGTTTAGGGGGGGGGGAACGGCAAAAAGGCAATCCTATTTTTACCAAATTACTCTGTCAAAATATCAAACGATTACAGGAAAAAGGAGGTTTCTAAAATTGAACTTTTAAACCCAAATTCCCTTAACAGAGACACATTGGAGGTCAATGGATTGTACTGTGGTATTTTGATCTTTTGGACAGTATAAGCACTTACAGACCACTTCATATTGTAATACTACTAGTTGCAGTTGCTACCTGCTACTAGTTAACACCTGTAACGAAGTCTGACTGCCAATGTTCCTTTACCACTACTGATACACACTTTCCGCTGGTCTTAGAAACACTTCTCCAATGCAACACTCCAGATATAACAGCTGTCCCCAATAACTACTGTGGTTCCCAGGCATGACCCATCCCATTTCACCACTTGAGGCGAAACAGGAATTACCGGTACCACCTGCTGCCCCCTCCTGCTTTCCCACCACAATTGAAATGTCCCAGCTCTCACTGGGGTGTTCCTCAAAGCGTTGCCACTCAGCTTCACCACCTTGGGTGAGGGAAGACTAGCAGCAATGCTGCATGCTGGAATGCCTTCCTCTTGCCAGCAAGAAGGGGCGTTCTAGCAGCAGTGGAAGTGGTGAGGTGGGCGGAGTTCTGCCTCTTGTGCTTTGACCACCTGAAGCAGGTGGTTCTGCTCAAGTAAACATTCTCAACGGAAGTTACCACGGTTGGTAGCATACCAATGGTGCAACAACTACTGCTAAAAATATTAGCACTTATGAGATTCAGCAGAAGAGGTAAGAAAGAGCAAGAGTCAAGAAGTAAAAACACACACACACACACACACACACACACACACACACGGTGTAAATAATCAAAGTGCCAGCACATGTTCCTGAATAAGAATGAAAAAACTGCAAGTAAAAGCACACACACAAAGGTAGAAATTGTTCCATGTGTGGTCAGAGAGAATATCAAAGCAACTTCAGCCACGCAACAAATAACTAACATTCATAGAAAATCATTTCGTATGGTAACATGGGAGAAGGAATAAACCAGCTCTACAAGTATTCAACTACAATTCAGTGCACGTCTATAGAAAAGTAAGCCCCATTGACTTTAATGGGGTAATGTAAGTATGCACAGTAGGGCTGGGCGATACCAGCTTTTCAACATCGCAGTGTATCGCCTGCCAAACATTGCAGTTTGGCAATATACCGCAATGCTGAAAAGCAAGATGCATTGGCCTCTGCCCGCGAGACATCAGGTGAAACTGCCCCAGCTCTTACCTCGAGAGCTGAGGCGGTCTCACCCAGGCTCACAGGCTGGGACAATGAAGCTTGTTTGTGCCTCTCAGCTGTGGGGAGGGAACATTCTCCCCCCCCCCAGCTGAGACAGCCCCGGTGCTCTTGCCACTTGCACGTGAACACATCGGGGCTCCTTTAAATGCTCGCTGCAGGGAGCAGCAACCACACTCCCCTCAGTCAAGCAGTCTAAAGATGCAGAGGGAGGAGCAAGCTCTATCCACACCTAGCAGATACAGCTTGTTTCTTCCTCTCCGTCGTGTGTGGGCAGAGTGGGATGGCGGCTTCACTCAGCGATATATTGCTGGTGAAACCACAAACGCTCCTGAGTCCCTCTACTAGCAGTGCCTGCTGGAGGAAGGCACTCTTGAAATGCAATGTCACAAAAATTAAACGAAAGTGTAAAATTAATTCTCGAATCAAAGTAAGAAGGAGAAATAATGGAAGTGTACTTGCTGAGTTTTAACATTTCCCACGCAAAATGCAGTTCAAGTCTGCGCAGGATTAAACAGAAAGGTCAGACATTGCCTCTTTCTCCTGCCTCAGTGCCACTACCTTTCCATAAGAATTGCCATCTACATCACCAATGCAGAACGTGTGTTATGTGGACTGTGGACAGGACAAAGGTCAAAAGATTAGCCATGCTAAAAAGATTTATATTCTCCCCCCCCCCTAGAGTTTATGTTCTAAGAATAATGCTGGTCATTGACCGTAATAATGAGATTGATTGATGAAGGCAGAAAGATTAGCAAATTCTACATGTGGTATAAGCTTCTTTGCACTCTCTGAACCTCAAAAGCATGGAGTACATTCTGCAATCTCGTATCAGATATAGATCTCAGAGTGGTTACTTACAGTTCATGGGCCAGCTCAGGAGTAGCTAACATAGTGCTGAACTACAATATTCCTGATTTGCCATGCTGGCTGAGACAGCAGCATTACAGCTGAACAGCAACCTTGCTTTAAATATGCTATTCCCTCTTATTTTTCTTTCCATGAAAAAGAAAGTAACGAGGGAATAGTAAAAGTTCAGCCACATCCACACTGTCAATAAAGAATCTATGGAAGTAAACTGTAAAGTGGCAAACTTGTTTCAGGACATGCAGGAGTATCAGCGGGGGGGGGGGGGGGAGAGACACCTCAACAACTTTGCTGAAGCCTCCCCCGTAGAAGCTCAACAAATGTGGGTGTTCCTCCCTCCAAAAAGCTCAACAACTTTGGGCCTTATATCTTATATCCCACATTGTTAGTTAAGCTGATGTTACTTCATGTGCTCACCAAATGAGTTTTAGTACTGCAGCCTGTGTTTGCACACACACAGAGAGATGTCTGTATGTGGGAGAGATTTGGTGGTGCTTGCAAAAGTACATGGGAGAGGTGAAAGAAAGAATGCAAGAGATTTTACCTTCAGGGGGAGACTGATGCTGTACAGTGATAACTGCAAGTTGTTGGTTTTTTTAAAAAGGAATTTATTAGCATTTCTCAGGAATGCAAACTTTCTGGTTTTGCCAAAATCCAGAGATCCCTTCCCTCTAGACTTTACAACAAAACACGTTTCACATGCTTAAAAAAACAAACAAACAAACAAAAACTTGGCTTCAAAGTTTCCCTAGATATTGAAAATGAAAGGATCACTTACACTTGAACCAAACTACATTGCAATTTCACTTTCAAAGTATTTGTAAAAACCAACTGGGTAGTATGAACTTTGAAGGTGAAAAAAATATACAGTCGTACCTTGGTTTTCAAATGCCTTTTGAGTCGAACGTTTTGGCTCCCGAACGTCACAAACCCGGAAGTGACTGTTCCGGTTTCCAAACTATTTTTGGACCCCGAACATCCAACAGGGCTTCTGACTGGCTGCAGGAACTTCCTGCAGCCAATCAGAAGCCATGCTTTGGTTTTTGAACGTTTTGGAAGTCAAACAGACTTCCGGAATGGATTCCGTTCGACTTCCAAGGTACGACTGTATATTATAAATGCACACTTAAAAAAAGATAAATACTATAAAATGTGCAAAATAGCCAGATTAAGATTTGAACTTCGCAAGGTGCTTTTAGACAACTCTTGCATAGTACTAATACATATATCTATATTATTCCCTAAACTGGCTATTGTAACACCCTAGCAGGAACAAATTTAACATCTTAAGTATATGACATCAGAGTTTTCTTCCATGCAATTAAAGCTTTTTATTTTATCATGAACAGTACAAACAAGTATTTGAAACAAATATTTAATCAGATGTCACAAATGGTGGGGAAAACCTCTTCTTAATTCAGAAACATGGCCTCTGAAAGAATCTACTCAACCTGTGCAGATAGTTGGTGACTTGAAACTGGCCTAAAAAGACATGCCTGCACGAATTAAACAGCAACAGTCTTTTTCTCTCTGGTATGATATTTTACACATGTACTTTTTTTAAAAAATAAAGAAATGGAACTGCCTTACCTATCTTGCTCCTTGAAGTCATAGTGTCACCCATCCTTTCAATTTGTTGCTGTCTTGGCTTTCATTTGTCTCCTACCAAGCAAGAAGAACTTTTTCACTAATTTCTCACTCAATGACATTGTTTCATATATATTTTTCTTACATACATTCTATAATACCAGGAAATACAAATTTAATTTTGCAAACATGTGTTTGGTTGCTGCTGGAATTCTCCTCATATACCCCACCCACCCACAATCTTGAGGATTGGACGAAAGTCCAATGTATATTTTATTGGTCTCATTTTTATTCCTGGGCAGCACTACAAATGTCCTCTTTCCCAAACCAATACTTGTTTGGAACTCACATCGCAGCATTCCTGTGCCTCTGTGCCGGTTGCTGTGATATTAGGAGGCAAAGGGGAGTTAAAACAGTATCTGTGCCAAATTTCAACTACCTCGATCACTTTTCAGCAAGTGAATGAAGATCAAGCTTCATCACACAGAGACACTTGAAAGTCAACGTTCACGAACAATTCCAGGTTCGTGAACAATGTTCACAAACAGGTATAACACAACTGTAACTGTAGTGCAGTTAAGGAAAATCAGAAAACAAACTACTTTATTGAAACTACAACATCTCATTAATAAATATATGCACATGCATATATCTAGTGACAGCCAGACAAAGCACTTGTAGGCGGCCAGCACCAAGGTCTGAGGTGAAAATTCCTTGCTTGCTTGTCCTGTCCCTGTTTGCAAGCCAAACAAGTACATTCTTTGACCCACTGAGATACAGGGCGCCAGAATGCAACAAGACCAACCTTATACATCTTGAGAAGAATGTAGCTATGCTGGAAGAATTTGACCAGCTTCCAGGAACAGAAACAGATGCTGTTTCAAACTAAGAACAGCAGGAACAGGCGCACACATTGCTACACAAGTGTGGAGTGGTGGTCAGAGTGCTAGATTTCAGTGTGAGGAAACCCAGGTTAAAGAGCTTTACTCAGCTGCAATATTTACGGAATGTCTAGGGCAAGTCACTGTTCTCTCTGCTTTATCCCACCTCTCTGGGATAAAGATCCTTGAATCAGCTGGCTATGTATAATAAAAAATGGTTACATCCTGATTTTATTTGAGATGCCTAGTCTCAGCAGCACATTTCTCAACAATTGTATACTATGAATTGCGTAGTTACTTTTATTGGTTTCTAAAGATACAGAATAAGGATTTCTGCAAGCCACCTAAGAGGATGTTGGGCCTTTCGAATTCAGCTATTTTCAGTGCTTTGGAACGAGATCAGATCAGTGATCTTCTTGTATGATAGGCTACCAATAACTGCACAGGGTATACCATGTGCATTATATGCATAGAGTTTCTCTTATACTCCCCATCCTCATGCTGTCAACAAACCAGGAAAAGAAGCCAGGACAGACATTTGAATGCAACAGGGAACAGCAGCTTAATACAAACTAGAAGGGGTGAGGTATAGAAGCACTCAGCCCAAACATTAACTCCCAGCTTCATAAATCACGGTTTGTGATGCAAAATGAGAATGGACTTGAAATAATAGGATTTACATAGCATGTAGAAAAGCATTTTGCAACACATGAAGAACCATATTAGAAGTTTATATTTTTTAAAAGAACAAAAAAAACCTGCAGGACTGCAGCTAACTTACCATATTATTTTATAAACTGTTTAACAAAGGACAAATGCCAAGTTTTAGTGGGTGAGGGGTGCATGTGCGTACTTTACAATAGTCTGATCTAGAATTATAAAAACCCTGGAAAGTGTTTGACTGATTACATGCACAGTAACCACAGTTGGGTCTCTCTTTTAAAAAAACCAAAAAACCCTCTTCAACCTTTTCAGCATTTCTGCCATCTTTAACAGTAAGAACTAGAATCTTTAAATAAACACACAGCAGATGGTATTCTCGGGTCTGACCAAAAAACAAAACAAAAGTGCATTGCTGTCACTTTTCTACATTCAGCCTGCCTCAGCCTTCTTAAGCCAAAAGGGTGTTTCCCCAAATGCTTTGCTGTGGCAACAGCTTCAAAACAAAAACAGTTGCATTGTGCAGCCATTAATAATTTGCAATATTCAACAGCAACAGTTTCAGTTCTTCCCCAAAATGAATCATAACATAATACTTTCAAGTCAGTCATTTCCATGTCAGTATCTGTTGCCATAGTGGCAGACAAATGCCACCTTTATTACCTTACCCAAAATCTTATGATGAAGCAGTGAACTTTTACAAATTCACCTTCTAAAGTTGCATCTAAAACACTGAGCAGGTCTCCACAGAAGCTATTAAATATGCTCATTTTGAGAAATGTTTGTTAAGATTCATGTTAATCAAGTACAATAAATCCCAAGAGATATATGTGTTTTCCTCTGCTGTCCTTGGCAATTATCCAAAGTTCTTAAAAAAAAAATATGAAAAACCTCCAGAAAGAGTTGTGATCATTTTCCAAGACAACTCAAGGCTTATAAAATGTGTTCCTCCATGCACAACAGATCTTGCATCTCCTAAAACAACCTCCCTGCTGGCCCCTCCAAACACCCCACCTTCCAACTGGTTACTGGCATGTAGAAATGGGAGCACCTCTTCATCCCTCTAGTGTTTGGTTATACTAAGGAGAAAGGCACTTTGGGTGTCATAGTTCATAAATATCAAGGGCATCTGGTCCAATGTGCTGGAGATGGAGGATGGGGATAGATCTTCCTTCCCAAATCCCTATATATCACCAGGGTGAGGAGGGGGGGAGAGAAAGGTGGGCAAGGAATTTAATCTGAGCCTGAAATGAATCAGATAACTTGTAAGGCTCACCTCCACCTTCAGGTAGGCTTTTTTAGGAGCCATCAAAGTTATTCTCAAAGTTCTTGACCTGGGAGAACTTTACCAGCAATCTTCAGTGATTTCCTTGAAGCTTGGTAGTCCAGGTGCCATCAAATCTTTCTGTTAACCTACAACTTAACTGCAGGCTTAGCCACATTATTTATTTATTAAAAGTACACCCTGCCCTTCCAACAGCATGCTCACAGACAGCTTAGTAAATTGTGAAAAGGAAATAACACAGACGAGTATCGAATTAATAAAATTCACACTGGAGGAGGTGCCGCTTTTCCCGCTTGAAGAGGTTTCCCTACTGAGGAGGTGTTGGGGTTCTCGGTACATCGACAAGACCTCCCGCCCTGCCGAGGGCAGTTCCCTGACTTGTAGCTACACCAGGAATTGAGAGCTTTATTGATTTGAGTACCCCTGGAACTGAAAAATGTGGTTTTCAACAACGGTGAAGAGATGATCACACTACGAATAGTGGCAGTTAAAGAAACATACATATCACGTGTTACGGGGCAGTGGTCTGCCAACTTTGTCGTATTGCGGAACACACTGCTAGTTCTTTGGGTTCTCAGCACAATTTTCAGCTCTAGGAGTACGCCAAACAATATGAATCAAAAGTATATAAATGTTAACACCATAGGATCAAAACAATTGGTGTGAGCCGCAGATCTTACAAGCTTTACGACAATGCTGAAGTGAAAAAGTAAATCAAATTCAGTGTTGCCTGTGGGACCCAAGGGTCATCTAGTCCAATCCCCTGCCATTGAGGAATCTTGACTCAAACATCTATGACAGGTGGCTTAAAAACCTCCAGGGAAGAATAGTCCACCACCTGCCAAGGGAGACTCAGAATCTGAGCATCTGAGAACTTCCTTGCCATGGAGCTGAAAAACAATTAGAGGCATCAAGACACAGTTTGCCCTCTTTTTCACTATGTTGAGCAGAATACCAAAAAAGTTACAAAACTGAGTCAGAACATGCTATGTACTAAGCAAGTGTAATTTGTGATTAACTTCACTGGATCAGAACCAAAGTCAATTTCCATAATTTCACTATTGTTGCTAGCACCAAATCGTAAAGGTCAATAACCAGTTCCATCTTCACCAATGGAAAGATGAGAGAAGAAGTGATCTTATGAAAGAGTCCAAATTTCTAAACACTGGCCACAAGCCAGAGCACATGCTGGACTTTCTCACTGCCAGCTGTGAAAGAGAAAGAACCTGATGTACTCAGAGCTGTTTATCATAGGTGTCACTGGAAGTCCTATAATCTGGGCCATTGCTCTGAAGTACTGATGTGCAAGATAAATTTGTTAAAAAACTAGTACAGTCGTAATTATCAACTTGCCAGTAGCAACAAGAGCTTGGGCTCTTTTTTGTGGAAAGAAGAACTCATTTTGTTTAGCATGACTTTCCTGGAATGACTTGCTATTCCAAGCAGTTCAATAATCCAGTAAGTCTGTGCTTACCAGGAATGAGATAGATAGCGTAGGATAGTTTACATGATGTGGTTTGACGGGAGAAATCCAATTATTTTTTCAAAGGCTTAAGTAGCCAAGTTGCAACACTGTTACCAGTTCAGTGGAAAACTCTAAGTGAAACTGCATCTACATCACAACACTATACCCTGTCCAGTTAAAATTACTCTGTTTTCAACAGAATAAATTCTACCCTCTGTCAATATTGCTACCCTTTTAATACAGCACATGTCCAGAAGCAGGTTTCATTACGTTGGCCCATTTATTAGGTTCGAAACAGTATACAATGGAGTTTTTATTTACTTTGTGATTACACTGTCTTTGCAACTTGCTGCTCTCATGTTCTCTTTGCAACTCTTGAACTGCCAGGATTTCAACAGACTGTAACAGAAACTGAAAGGGCATTTTATGAACTATAATATATAACAAGTCACAAACTGGATGTTACTCTGAACGAGACTGCAATGTTCACTGGGAAATAATATGCGACACTATCAAAAGAATAATACAGTTGTACCTTGGATCCTGAACGCCTTGCAAGTCGAACGTTTTGGCTCCCGAACACCGCAAACCCAGAAGTAAGTGTTCCGGTTTGCTAACCTTCTTTGGAACCCGAACGTCCGACGGGGCTTCCACTGCTTAAAATTGGCTGCAGGAGTTTCCTGCAGCCAATCGGTAGCTGTGTCTTGGTTTCCAAACATTTTGGAAGCCGGACGGACTTCCGGAATGGATTCCGTTCTACTTCCGAGGTAAAACTGTACGCCGAGTATGAACAATTACCATCATACCTACTTCACCCCTGTTTAACTCACTAGTGGAATTCTACAATGGTGAAATTGGCAAAGAGTCCCAAAAAGGCACAATGCACCATTTAAAATAGGAGGGTGGTATGAGAGGGTGGGGTCAGGAACCTATCTTAATAGAAAATAAAAAAAAATTCCTTCCAGTAGCACCTTAGAGACCAACTAAGTTTGTTCTTGGTATGAGCTTTCGTGTGCATGCACAATTCTTCAGATAGTACCTGTAACGATCTTAATAGAAACTGCACTGGCAGGGGTGTGGGAGGCAAAACTCCCTTTCTCTTAGAGAATGATCAATTCCTCAGTAAGTATGGCGAAAGAAAAATTCAAAAACGGGGCGGGGGGGGAGCTCCAATCCTTCAGGTAGCAAGGCCTGATTAATAGTTGCTAAAATAGGTTATGTTATGGTTTATTAATATCCTGCTTTTTGACCCAACGACCCCCAAAGCAGTGAATATATTAATACAAAATAAATATGCAATAAAAGTACAACACATATAGTAAATCAAAACAATGTACGACAGCAACATCACAAAATATCTGCCAGCCACACTGGGTATGAGTTTGTAAGCTGCATTCATGCTCTCACTACAGATATAGCTCCCCTGCATATCTTTCTCCCAGAAACCAAGTTAACCCGTAGCCCTCCCACCCCATGCCTCTGCTGCCACAACCTCTCACCTAGAAGCAAGCCCATCTACAACCAATCGCCCATGAAGGGTGCCCTCACTCTCACCATGCCACAAAAAAGTGGGGAAACCCTTTCGGTGTTTCACCCTTCCAGACCATCCCATTAGCGCTGGCCTGCCAGCAGTAACCCACCACCAACAGAGGCTTTCCCACTGGAAGCCAGTTACGGTTGTGGCAAAATTCATGCTCTTTACTGGCAGGTCTAGCTAGCCAAACTTTCTGTTTCCACTGACAGGCTGCAACAGAAAAGGGCTGGGGAGGCTAAGGCTGCTATCCTAGCCTACTAGCAAGCATCCGTCATGTTACGGCTACCTGCTTCCTCTCTGACCCAGTGGTGGCTGGGCTCAAGAGGGAATGGAAATCTTCATCAACCAATAGATCTTGGGAAGAAGTAGGCTCCTACTGGATGAGAAGAGACGCTACCCATTGTGGAGTGATGTCTGGTAAAAGCAGAAATTAATGTACACTGCAGTTACCCTTTCTGGCGTAGGTTGTCTTACAAACCTAGGTACATGGAGGTCTAACCCTGCAAAGCCTCTATGAAGAAGTGACAGTTTTTCAAATATTTGGTTCATTAAACCCAACTGGCATATTCCTACACTAAAAAAAGAACCATTGATTCCATTTATGTTAACACTCAATATTTTTCTTTCGCAGCAAGTATTATATCCCTGACTGCACAAGGAGACTTGTCTATTTATCAAAACCAGAATGCATCACTTATTCCTCATGATCTTTTTATTATGTACCGGCACCTAAGGATACATTGTCTTTATTCTATGGACACAGGAGAATAACTAGGACATATTATTCCATATCAGTGACAAACTCTTTTTCCAACCTGCTCTAAACCTCTGGCTGGGGCTAGTAGGATCAACATTCATCATTTCTGAATTAAGTACACCAACTGAATTCGGGGTGGGTGGGGTGTTATTTTTCATTCGATTTTTGTATTAATTTTCTGCTTCACATTTTGTAGGGTCTATTGATGTGTAATTCTCTTTTACTTGTACTATTAACTGACAACTGATCTTGGAAGCTGTACTTGATGTTTTTATAGTATTTTTTAAAGCAGATCTCAAAAAAATAATATCCTTATACAGTGGTACCTCAGGTTACAAATGCTTCAGGTTACAGACTCCGCTAACCCAGAAATAACGCTTGAGGTTAAGAACTTTGCTTCAGGATAAGAACAGAAATCGTGCTGTGGCGGCGCAGCGGCAGCGGGGGGTCCCATTAGCTAAAGTGGTGCTTCAGGTTAAGAACAGTTTCAGGTTAAGAACGGACCTCCGGAATGAATTAGGTTCTTAACCCGAGGTACCGCTGTATTTATTCTCTTAAGACTAGGCAAGAAAGCATTTATTTATTTATTTTGCATGAATATCCTACAGCGCTCTCACAGCCATCTTGGAATGAACTACTGAAGAAACCCTGTGGCAGACAAACTGCAATACAATCCCAAATGCACCATTACAAACCGGGGGGAAACCAAGCAAGGTGGCTTCTGCTGCATCTGGTCTAAAACTAATTCCTCTTCTCTTACCCTACATTTTTTCCCTCCCAATATTGCCTCAAGTATTTTTCTTAGTTGTGTTAAAATATTCAGAACAGGAATATTCCTTCTAGCGAAACACAAATTACTTATTTCTCAAACCTTTAATTAAAATGTGTTGTAAGAAAATAAGCATTTAAGTAAAGGGTGGGAGGACTGCATGAATAGCTCTGCCTCCCAGCATGGGATGGGAACACATGGGAGTCTTGGCTCTTCCAAATCCAATCTGTGTACAGTGCAAGTCTGTGTGGGGAACTCAGAAAAACACATGAACCCCCTAGCAGAACAAAGGATATTTTATTTGCGAAAAGTGATTGATTCAAAACGTTAATAAGCAAAGTTACAAGCATGGCGATCTCCTGGGGCTGTTGGAAACCAACACCCATCAGTCCCAGCCAGTGGTGAAGCTGCATACTCCAGCAGCAGTGACGGAGAGCAGGCGGGGGCATGGCACGTTGCCCGCAGGGGCATGGTGTGGGTCCTGGGGGCGTGGCGTGCCGCCCAGCACGGTAGGGGGTGCACAGCGTATGTCCGGGGGTGGTGGCCACGATGGTACCCCCCTCCCCAATGGTGCCGGTGGTGATTGTGGAGAGTATCAGAGCCTGAAGAGTTAAATGCTCTGCTGTGACGCACTGATCACTGTGTGGGCAGTTCACATACGGGCTTTTGTCTTTGTCTGTGTGAGCTGTATTTTTTGGTTTCGTTTTCACCGACCGGAGCAGTCATGGAACTGAGCACTCCGGGAGAAGATTTATTGTTTTGTAAATAAAGTTAGCTCGTTAAGAAGACAACGCTTCAGTGAGTTATTACTGGGCTGCCTTGGCAGTTACACACAAGCTTTCGCTGTGGCTTTGAACTCTGCTAATAGCCAGGGGTTGCCAGGCATTAAAAGCAAAGCAACGCAGTGATAGCGTGCCGGACCCTGGTATACGCTATAGATTGTGGAACACTCCATTTCACAATCCAGCAGGTTATGGATGTAATTAAAAGCACAGTGTTAGCTGCAAGGCGCCCACGCAGCCAGCTGGAGAAGCCTGTCTTGATGCAGTCGGCATAGGGCAGTGGAACTCGCTGGCAGAAGACGGACACAGAAGTGAAAGCAGCCATCGTTCCAGCCCAGGAAGGGAGCCAGGAGAGCTACTGAGTGAGTACGCTTGAGCCCCAAAGGAGCTGGGAGATGGATGGCAATAAGGACAGCTTTGCTCCACCTTTTGCACCCTTGAATGGCCATAACTGGGAGGAATGGCAACAAAGGGCAAGGTTTTGGCTATTGGGGAAGGACCTTTGGGATTGTGTATCAGCCCCCCCGGTGTCTGCCCCTGATGGAGCCACGCAGGAAGAGCTAAACACAGCTGCAGCAGCAAAACGCAAAGATCAGAGAGCGCTTTGTGCCATAGTCATGAGCTGTGATGTTTCTGTGTTACCCCACGTCCAGCAAGCTGCATGTGCACATGAGGCTTGGCAAAATTTAGTACGTGTGCACCAAAGAGAAACAGCTGGAGCAAAACTACATGCTATGAGGCATCTGTTTGAGCTGAAACTAAAGCCTGGGGAAAGCGTGAAAACCCACATAGCTAGCGTTTTGGCAGCATTTCATAGGCTGAGGCAACAAAAAATTGAGTTTGCAGAGGACGTTATGGTGTATATTCTGTTATCCAGCCTTGATAAAAGTTTTGAAAATTTATGTCTCTCATTTGAGGCTATGCCTACTGCTGACCTGACCCTGCACTATGTTTCGGGGAGACTTTCAGATGAAGAGCAAAGACGTCAGAAAGAAGCAGCAGTTTCTGTTTCTAAGAGTGGCTGTGCTAGCAAAGAATGCAGTTTACAGAGAAGCAGGGAGGATTCCTCCACTGTACAAGCTTATGCTGGAAGGAGATGTTATCGGTGCAACTCTCCCTCCCACGTAGCTCGAAAATGCACCTGGCAAGAAACTTCAAAGGCCAGCCAATTAAGTTCCCATGGCAACCAACCCAGAAGGGGGAGAGGAGGAAACCAGAGACGTGCCAGAGGCCGTGGCAAAGGCTTTGAAGGAGGCAAAGTTTTTCAGAACTTGTCTGCTGCCATGGCAACAGTCCGGGGAGGACAGAAAAGCAGTTTATCTTGGATCATCGACTCGGGAGCTTCAGACAATTTATGCCCCCCTGATGGCCAGTTGCAGAACTGCAAAGAAGTTGCTGAAAAGAAGCAAGTCAACCTGGCAGATGGAAGCACCAGGACACTTTCTTCTACTGGTTCTTATTTTATGCAGTGCTTGCATGCACAGCTAAATGTTTATGTGTTACCTGGCATGAAAAGTGGTTTGTTATCAGTACCTGCATTGCTAAGAGATGGCTTTAAGGTCTGTTTTGAAGGTGACACATGCTCTATCTCCAAAGAGGGGGTAGTGCTAGTTAGCGTGAAAAGCCGAAGCAAGGATGGGCTGTTTGTCCTAGATGGGAGGGGGCAAACAGACAGGAGTAGCCCAGATACAGCGCAAGCACAGTGTGTCAATGCTCCTGTGCATGATAGGTGTCAACATCTCTGGCATCGAAGAATGGGGCATGTATGCTGGAAATATGTGAGCAAAGTACCAGAATGTGCTCACGGGTGCAAGTTCAAGTCATGCTCTAAATTTCTCGATTGCAGAGCATGTAAACGTGCTAAAGTCAAGAAGTGTAGCTACCCAAGGTCAGAACGGGTAAGCACACGGTGTTTTGAGCTTATTCATATGGATCTGACCGGTCCAATGGCTACTGCCAGTCTTGGCGGATCCCATTATGCTCTAGTTCTTGTTGACGACCATTCTAGAATGTCGTGGTTGTTCCCTTTGAAAGACAAGAGGGAGGCGGCCTCAGTGATAAAGGACTGGGTCATTGAAATTGAGCTTCAATTTTCCCTAAAGGTGAAAAGCTTTCAGAGTGACCGAGGCGGGGAGTTCCTAGGGTCAGATCTGAGAAATTTCTTTCGGAAAAAGGGCATTAAACACAGATTAACCTGTCCTGACAGTCCACAGGAGAATGGTGTTGCAGAACGCCGCAACCGCACATTAGGGGAAGCTGCGGACGCTATGCTTTTTGACGCTAATTTGCCGCAACGCTTCTGGGCGGAAGCCTGGCGGACTGCCAATTTTTGTTTGAATAGGGCCTACAATTCTGTTGTGAGGGACACACCCTATTTCGTACTGTATGGCAAGAAGCCAAAAGTGCATTTCTTCCGAACCTTTGGTTGTGAAGCCTATGTTCTTTTTCCCAAATCTAAAAGAAGGAAGGGAAGCCCCAAATCAAGAAAGATGATTTTCTGTGGCTATGAGCCAAATTGTAAGGGCTGGAGGTTTGTGAATGCAGAAGGTGACCAATCACGTATCCACATTAGCAGAAGTGCTGAGTTCTGCGAACAAGATGGGTGGAGGCGTGTTCACGGGAATCCTGATATTCTCCTAGACAGTCTAGATGTGTCTGATGATGAGGAAGGAGAAGTACAGGAACCTGAAAGAGTACCTAGCCCGGTAACTCCAAGAGCAGTGAGACACGAAGTAAAGAGTGAGCCTACGTCACCCACATCTAGTCCCGAGGTGACACGGAGACGCAGTAAGTCACTGAGTGAGATCTCTGACACGAAGTCTGACTCTGATGTAGGGAAGTCAGAGGGGGTACCTGACGTTGTGCTAAGACGGTCAGCACGCACAACAAAAGGCAAACCACCCGAACGGTTCACAGCAACCAGTGTATGGGCTTGCATGGCTCAATGTGAGCCAGAAAGCTTTGAGGAGGTTCAGAGGTTACCTCCAGAGGAAGCTAGCAAATGGCAGGAAGCGATGGAGAAGGAATTGAACTCCATGAGATCGCTAGGAGTCTATAGCACCACACCACTGCCAGAGGGCAAGCGAGCTGTTGGCAGCCGGTGGGTATATAGACTCAAACCCACAATATCTGGTGAACCACAATATAAGGCAAGGCTAGTCGCAAGGGGTTTCACACAGCAGAAGGGGTTGCATTTTACAGAAGTTTATGCTCCCACTTCTCGCAGTGAATCTCTTCGCATGCTTCTAGCATCAGCTGCTCAAAGAGGTTTCACTGTGCAGCATTTTGATATAGATGTGGCCTATCTAAATGCAAATTTGGAAGAAGAGTTGTATATGTTGCCACCACCAGGTTTTGAAGAGGAAGGTACAAATCTAGTGTGGAAACTCCACAAGTCAATTTATGGTCTGCGACAATCGGCCAGAAATTGGAATTTGTATCTCAATAATGTCTTGGAAAAAATGGGTTTCCAGAAAAGCTTGGCGGATAGCTGCCTATATCTGAAGGGCTCTCAGGAGCAACAGGAGCTACTGTTAGTTTTTGTAGACGACATCATATTTCTGGCAAGGAGCCAGAAACAGGTGCAAAAAATTTGCTAAAGAGTTGGGCAAATACTTTAAACACAAAAACCTAGGACCTGTGAAAAATTACCTAGGAGTACAGATTGACAGGATTGAAGATGGTAGTTTCATGCTCAGCCAGGAAGGCAAAATTGAGCAGATACTAAGAAAATTTAGGATGTCTGACTGCAAGGGTACTAGAACACCCATGGAAGCAAGTTTCATAAAAGATTCCCAAATCGGGGATAAAGCTGTTTTTGAAAACCCCGAAGTCTTTCAGTCTGCTTTGGGAAGTTTGTTATACTTGTCCCAGTGGACTCGACCAGACATAGCTTTCGCAGTCAATTTGCTGAGCAGAGAAGCTTCAGAACCTAGTGTCCATGCCTGGAACGGTATAAAAAGAGTGTTAAGATACCTGCACGACACTAAAGATTTCTGCCTCAAGCTGTCAGCACAGGGTGAGCCAAAACTTACGTGCTACACAGACAGCGATTGGGCCAATCTAGAAGATCGGAAATCTGTATCTGGTTCAGTAGTAAAATTTGGAAATTCTCTGATCGGTTGGAGGTCGAAAAAACAGAGTCTAATCGCACTCTCCTCCACCGAAGCTGAGTTTAGTGCTCTATCCGATTTGTGCAGAGAGATAGAGTTCTATAAATGTTTAGTACAAGAAATCTACGGTGTTTGTGATTTACCCATTGTCATCTGGGAAGACAATCAACCTTGTCTAAAATTGGCGGAGTCAGCGCAATTTAAGGCCAGAACAAAGCATCTGGATATCAGGTTTAAAAATGTGTGCCAAAGTGTTCAATCAGGATTGGTGAAACTCAGTTATTGTCCGAGTATTGAAAATTTAGCTGATGGTTTCACAAAACCGTTAACCTTTCAAAGACATGAGGAGTTCTGTAAAGGGTTATCTCTTGTATAAGTTGATGTACTGTTGTTTTCCACAGTGAACCAGCGCGAGAGGGGGTGTGGAGAGTATCAGAGCCTGAAGAGTTAAATGCTCTGCTGTGACGCACTGATCACTGTGTGGGCAGTTCACATACGGGCTTTTGTCTTTGTCTGTGTGAGCTGTATTTTTTGGTTTCGTTTTCACCGACCGGAGCAGTCATGGAACTGAGCACTCCGGGAGAAGATTTATTGTTTTGTAAATAAAGTTAGCTCGTTAAGAAGACAACGCTTCAGTGAGTTATTACTGGGCTGCCTTGGCAGTTACACACAAGCTTTCGCTGTGGCTTTGAACTCTGCTAATAGCCAGGGGTTGCCAGGCATTAAAAGCAAAGCAACGCAGTGATAGCGTGCCGGACCCTGGTATACGCTATAGATTGTGGAACACTCCATTTCACAATCCAGCAGTGATGTGGCCCCTCCCCCCCGCCAGTGGTCCCAGCAATGCACAGGGATGATGGGAATTATAGGCCACCGAGGCCAGAAAGGCACCACATAGATTACTCTGATCTAGAGGGTAAGAACATTAAAATAAGACTTGGGGGGTCACACTGAAACATCCACACTTTGACTCCTTTAAAGTTAATGCATCTAAATTTGACTTAGTATATGAAAGAGCAGCTATATAATCTGTTACATCATGTGGGCAACAACACTGGAGAGAGCAGGGTGCTCATTGTTAATGAAGCCTCTTTCAGCAATGGGCTTTCATTAAGATCCAAACATTTCTACGTTTAGCTCAGTTCATATACATGTTGTCAGTTTTTTGGTCTTCTGAAATTACGCTTTTATGTGCTCCAACTATAACCACAAAGGGATTGTCTGCAGGTTGCTGTCTTTGTTTGTTTGTTTTTTGTCTTTTTTAACTATTTGTATATTTATGTGTTGCCCAATTAATTCAAGGGCAGCTTCTTAGTAATCAAAATATTTTTAATTTAATTAAATTAACTGGCTGATCAGTGAAAAGCTTTACAGGCGTAGAAAACGTACACTTGCATAATAATAGCAAGGCAACTTTAAAATATCAAGAAATAAGCGGAAAAACAAGATAGTTGTGAATCAGCATAATAGCATAATAATCCCCCTTCAGCCAGGCAACTCACTGGGGGGCCTTGGGCCAGTCACTATTTTTCAGCCTAATCTGCCTAACAGGATTGGGGGGGGGGGGCAGAGAAACTATGAATGCTGCCTTGAGCTCATCTTCAATGGAAGGTATAAATGCAGCAAACAAATTTGTAATTTTTAATCACTTTCCCCCCAAAGGCTATGCAAATAATAATAAAAAACATTGACCACATAGGTGAAAAACACCTTAACAAACCACTCATTACACAGACGTGTGCTTTTTACAACTTGTTATTTCTTTCATATGCAGTACACATATGAAAACCCTGCTATGAGAGGGCTACGTTGCCCCAGAATAACCATTAAAATGGCTTCAGATAAGTGCATTTTATTTTCTAAATTGAACAAACTCAACAGAATAGTGGGAATTTACCATCATAATGCAATTTTCCGTCTGAGATTAATCTTCTTCTTAGCGTCAAACGTCTCTTTCTAGAAAGAGAGAGAGAGAGAGAGAGAATGAGTAAGCCTATAGGTGTTTTTTTTAAAAAATACCGTATTTTCCGGCGTATAAGTCGACCCCCAACTTTTCCAGTTAAAAGAGTTTGAGATATACTCGACTGCAGATTCTCCACCCGGCGTATAAGATGACCCCCCGACTTTTGAGATTTTCCTGGATTAAAAAGTAGTCTTATACGCCAGAATATACAGTATTTCAGATAATTATAGCTTTCAGAGTGAATGCATTCCCCATTGCTTAGTTTCTCATTCTTGAACACTGGGTACACAAAAGGGGGTTATCATTATTAACTATCCCATGCACACAATACTTTTGCTGCAGCTTGGCTTCCCAAACTATGCACGTGAAACAACACTCAAATGTGTGTGCATTCTTCCCTGCAGGCAACTTATCTTTGTGTAAAACAACAACAACAACAACAAAACCCCTGAAGGGGTCCTAGATTCAGGCATGATATTGCTCAAATATTCTCAAACTATTATTTTTCCCATGGCTTGTGCACTGTAACCAACCACATAAATTACATTCATTAACAGGCTAAAGCATAATTTTTCTTTGTGGCCAGCAGTTTTCCTTGCCAGGTTTTTCTGATGCTGAAAGCATGGGAGTAGGCAAGAGGGGGGGGGTAGCTGCCCCCCCCCATTCATGTACACTGTAAATAAATAAAAATGCTTAACTAAGTGGCCAATTGTATCACAGATAACTCGGTTCTCACCGCCAAAACATAAAGACTGTCGTCCCGTCCCCGTCCCCCAAAAAAATCCTGGCTACGCCAATACACTTAAGTACCATATTTAGTTACTTTTTAACTAGGAATAACTTAGAAAATTTACTTAAGATGCCTACAACACAGATGAAATCCAGTGTAACTTTGGATTTTGCCCTCAAATGAAGCATCACCAATGTGTTTTATAGCCACCATTTTACTGTTATTTCTTACTGTGAATAATGACTTGGAAAGTATGTTGATAACTTCTAAAACAAACTAGTTCCCTCTGCCATCAAAAGCTGCGCAGTATGTGCACTAAGAAACAGCAACGGATACTGATATTATGGGTAATGTTATTTTTGGTCTCAGAGCATAATTGATTGCTATGTTAGGGATCAGGAAGGATTTTCCACGTTTTTCCGATCTGGTGGCTGACTCAGGCAAGAAAGGAAATGTTGACCTTTCTGTGCAGCATGAAGGATTGTTATATCTCTGCCTGAGTCATAGGAGAACCATTTTACTGTGCATACCTATCCTCCTAGCACCCAAAGCAATCAGTACTTTATGCTAATGTGACAAGCCCAATTAACAGGAAACAAATAGTAAGCCAACAGTATTATCATGCTACACAGCATGGGGCCCTCAACAGTCATTTGATCCAGCGGTACATAGAGAAACTGCTGTCCTTGCCACCATTACAAATCCACACCATGTTCCACAGAAAGATACAATATGATTTATTGGGAAATATAATGGGGAAAGTCCACATTTCATGGATTTAAATAAAAGACTGCAACTACACATGTGTTCCCCTGAGAACACACTACTAGCTTCCATATTTTGGAGCAGTGGCATCTAATACCACATGTCCTATGAGGAGTTGTTGTTGTTGTTGTTTAGTCGTGTCCGACTCTTCGTGACCCCATGGACCCCTATGAGTAGCGCAGGCATTAAGCACTCTCCTTTTCTGTCTTGAGTTACATTAACAATGCAATTCTAATCATGTCTACTTAGAAGAAAATCCTACTGAATTCAACAGTTAAGTGGAGTTAGGACTTGAAGCCTAATCTATCTCTTGACCGAGAGCTCTTGTATCATAAACCTAGCCAACCCAAGGAAATTTTGAAGTTAAATGTTAAAGAGTTAAATCTAACCCCTTTCAATGTTCAATCTACCCAATCCTAAAATTTGTGACCCAAGCTTTGGTACTGATTGTGAATATTCTCTATCTAGCCCAAGTCCATTATGTAATTTCAGTCATCTTTCATACTAACTCTCATTAGTTGGCACATTCTCCAGGGTATCTTGGGTCATGTGTTATATACCATTCCCTTTTCCATCTAATAAATTAAGGCACTTACTTATAAAAGCTAATACCACACACACACAAATCTGTATAGACCATGTAGCAGCATTCTGCCTATTTGTTGTGAATTAGAGATGGCTGGAGGTCTACAATTAGCTGATAGTAACACCATCCTTATTCCAAAATCAGTGGTAATACCATTTCCAACTTCCCAGTTTAGGGCCCTATACAAAGAAAGCAAGCCTTCCTCCCTTATGTTGATCTCTACAGTCCTAATAGGCGTGTTGGCCATTCCCATCAGGTACGCGGCATGGCAAAGCATCTTCACCCCAATGCACCCGTTTCATGAAGCTAAGGCAGCTGGCAGTGGGTGGGTGGTGGGCCAAGTCAGCCTGGCCAGGTTGGGGGTGGAGCGTGACATCATGCTCACACAATGCCCGCCCTCCCCCACTGGCGGAGGGAGTGCAGAGGAATAGGAGTGTGGGGGGAGCGCACTGCCCCCGGCAGCGCAATTCTGGTGGGGTGCCATCGTGGCTGCCCCCCGCCTGCGCTGGGTGTCATGTCCCTGCAGGCAGCGTGCCCCACCCCCAGGACACACGCCAGCCCCGCCCCGCCTGCTCTCCACCACCACCCGGTGCCGGAGCCACTGCGCCCCCCCCAATGTTGGAGGGACCTCTGCATATATCTGTTTACACTTCCATTCTTGCAATTGTCAATTAATCATAGAATAGTAGAGTTGGAGGGGGCCCAAAGGTCATCTAGTCCAACTCCCTGAAATGCAGGAATCTGACAGGTGGCCACCCAACATCTGCTTAAAAACCTCCAATGAAGGAGAGACCACCACCTCTCATAGGACTCTGTTCAACTGTCAAAGTTCTTCCTGTTTAGTCGGATCTCCTTTCTTGTAACTTGAATCCACTGGTCATCTGCATGTTTGATTAGCATTCCCTCAATATGTTCATCCAAGTTGTTTATAAATATATTGAACAGCGGCGAGCCCAGGGTAGAATCCTGCAGTACCCCACCTGTCACCTTCCCCCCAGGATGATGAGGAGCCATTAGTGAGTACTTTCTCTCAGGCAATTTATTATTTCTTTTTTCCTCACCTGTTTTGTGTTTCCTGTGTTTTCTGCAAGTATTTTGTTCTAGCTTTGCCTTTCTTAGCATTCCTCTCTCTCTCCTGAGTGTCAGTACAGTACAAGGTGAACTTTTCGTCACTGTTACAGTTAGTGCATTGTTTCTGTCTAATCAAGCATCATTTGACTTTCTAAGGTAAGACCAATAAGCTCACATTAACCTGCTATCCTCTGCATAAGAAATAATTTAAAATAGAAAGCAATTCCCTTTCCTTACGCAAGGACTGCGAGTTTCCTTTTGTTGTGATAAAAACCTAATATATAAAAATATTTCTCATTTCGCTGCAACCATCAGGATGTAGCACAAGTAATTTAATGTATTTGTATCTGTATATGAGCTGAATAATTATTTGATTGCTATTTGTTGTTGTTTAGTTGTTTAGTCGTGTCTGACTCTTCGTGACCCCATGGACCAGAGCACGCCAGGTACTCCTGTCTTCCGCTGCCTCCCGCAGTTTGGTCACACTCATGCTAGTCGCTTCGAGAACACTGTCCAACCATCTCATCCTCTGTCGTCCCCTTCTCCTTGTGCCCTCAATCTTTCCCAACATCAGGGTCTTTTCCAGGGAGTCTATACTAAATATAAAAAAAAACCTCACCCAAATATCAAGCCATAAAAAGCCAGCAAACCGGGTGGGGGGGGAGGTAACCTGACATTTCTCTGGGATACAATTATGTCGAAATTCAAAGCAGTCATCAGACAAAAAAATAATATAAACATTTTGAGTCACAGCGTTGGTCTGTGCTAACAGCTTCACCTTACGTATCTATCAGCCTGGGGGTCCTTGCAACAGGTATGTCACCAGGAATATCAACAGCTGTGAATACAGGTGTGGTGTTGCCACACAGGGAAATTGATCTGGTTCAAACAGGGTCAACATTTCCTTGCTTAAAACAAAGTACCGGTACTTCACACAGAGATGGAAATATAATTGTACCTGAAAGAATTCTCCATGAAATATTCCAGAAGTAGGATTCTAGCTCAAATGTTTGTTGTTGTTGTTGTTGTTAAAGGAATGGTTGCCTAAACTATGGGAAGCAACAACTGTCAATTTAGCAAGTGAATGGCCTATTTAAAAGTGAATATAAAGGGGTGCAAAAAAAGTTTGTTTTTTTAATTAAAAAAAACCAATGAACCTGGGCTTCCCTTGTCAGGTTTCTAAGGAACAATCCTTCATTTGGAATTCAAGACAAATACCTTTTTTAAAAAACACATTTTAAATTACAACCTTCTACTAACAGAAATCAGCCACTAGCAGTTATTTTGTAATTTGTGAAATAATAAACAGCAATTGGGAATTAGATAGTTTCATTTTCAGAGATTGGCAGGAAAGTCCAACATGTCGCATCTGATTTCATAAAAGGAAATTTCTCTAAAATGACAGGGCTAATAAAAAAAGAAGTTAAAAGGGAAAGTCAATGGATTCAAATCTCTCCAGAACACTGTGGGTGGCTTCAACTAAGTTGTTGTATGAGTAGAATGAGGTTTGCTTGTGCAATGGGACTTCCCCAGTCTCTCCCCCTCCCCCCCAAATCTGCTCTGCAGGGCTGGGGGGGGGGAACCCAGAATAGGTTCAGGGGGTTTGGGGTATGCATTCCACTTCTATATACTCCACTTAACACTATACTGAATTGCACCTTTGGGGGTTAATCAAAAACGCATTCAAAGAAGCTGAGCTGGAATGCGTATTACAGAACAGGAAGCATAATGCCAAGTCTAAGAGAACCCTAGTGTGGTTAACAAACAGAATCAAGAAAGCTATAAAAAGCCAGAAGGCTTCCTTTAGAAAATGGGAGTCTATCCAAATGAGAAAGAAAGAAAATGGAACCTTCTATTGTTTTAGTGATGAACTCCTCAAATTATCTTCAATAACCTTGGAGAGTTGGAAATTAAAGTGTCACATGAAGGGCTGGTTTTCATTAGAAGCATGACGGGGAAGGGGTTAAGCCTCTCCTCCTGTGCACCGTGGTCTGGATGAATATTGTCCTCCCTGAACCTAGGCTGAAGTCCAAGTTAGACAATATGTTAAATCATGTGGTTAGCAACCATGTACGGGGATTTCTAAAAAATACTAGGTGCAGGGGGAATAATAAAGTCCTAACTTTATGGATGCATCCTCTCTACAAGAAAAGCCCACAATTTCAAAACTTTTTAGTTCAGCAAAAGGGAAATTACAGGGGAACATGATCAACGTTTGTAAAAACCTTGCAAGGGTGTAGTCTAGGCAAAGCTTCTCTTTCCATCCCTCCCTCAATTTACTGAACTTCAGGCCATCCAATTATGTCAAAAAATGGGAGATTCAGAACAGACAAAATGGACTTCTTCGCATTGCGCAAAAACTATGAAATTAGGCAACACAAGATGTGGTGATGGCCACTACCCTGGGGGCCTCTGAAGGGGATTGGACAAATTCACATCAATGGCTTCTAGACACAATGGCTATCTGCTACCTCCAGGATCAGAAGGTGCCCCTTCTAATTTATTTGTTTGTTTGTTTGTTTGTTTATGATCAATTTTAGTTAAGGTTTTCCAACACACTATACAATAAGAAACTAACTAATCTAGAAAGAAATAATAGAGAACAATATATAAAAACGGAAAGAAAGCAGGAGAGAGGGGGGAAATAAAATAGTAACAACCACCATAATGGTACTGATTCTAATAAAACACAAAGTTATATATTTATGTACATAGGTCTCTCTTAATCTTCCATCTACATATAGAGTTTCCTCCTCCTAGCTCCCACCTGGGAGGCTTTCCCCCTTTCTCACTCTTACACCCGGAGAAAGACCACTTATTTGAATACAACCCTGTCTTGCCTAAAGCCACCCAGAGAGTGCCAAGTTTTAAAATGGAGAGGAGTACCCGTAGCTCAGCTGTGTTTTTTAAAACTAGAAGGGAACCCGCTGGATTTCATAGAATCATAAAGTTGGAAGGGACCCTAAGAATCATCTAGTTCAACGTCTGGAATGCAGGAATATGCAGCTGCCCTGTATTTGCAACCTTGGCATTATCAGCACCATGCTCTTATCAACTGAGCTACCAATCCTCATACTGCAGCCTTATGCAAACACAGTGTGGCAACTTGACCGCAGCAACAGTATGGGCACACCTGCTTGGCTGGAGATTATTGCTACTTGGTCAGCCACAAAAAGAGATAAATTGTTTTACTAATATATTGCATCTAGCCTATTGGATGGTAGAAACTCTTCATGTCAAATGGTGAAATTTTAGACACATATATTTCTATGCTTCTTAACTATGAATGAGAACGGTGGTCCAGTATATGGGATGTTGGACTTTTATTGAGGACCTTGCACTCAGACTCACCAAATAATACTCAATAGGGCTGTTGTGAAGATTAATGTTATATTACCCCTACCTGAGTTTAAGGTCGGCAATCTCTTTGAATAAATTAACCTGAATCCATCCATTTATCAGCAACAAGAGCAGAGTAGGGATATAGATTTCTACATGTGTGCAACTCTTAAGTGTTTGCTTTAGTTTTTTAGTCTTTCTTTATTTCTATGAGACAAAATAGCAGCCACATACTTGAAAAACACAGAAATGTCAAAGTTGAAGGGTCTTTTAAAAAAGGGAATCCTAATACAAATGAGTTCCAATCATCAATTCTGTAGTGGAGAACAAAAAATAAAATGAAAATGAAAATATATGCATCCACTACTAAAACTATTCATACTATTGCAGATAATGATGTTCCTAAATGGAAAGAACACTGCTAATTGCCTGCTGTCTGAAACCAGAATTTGATAAATAAGTTCAATTATTTTCCCTTGTAAATCCTTAATGCCACCTTGTTTGGCACAGGAAATTTATTCTTATTGAAGGTTTCCCAAACATGGCAGGTGCTATGAAACTTCCTTTACCTAGGCAATAGATTGTTAAAGCTGGGAGAATATTTATTTGAAGCATGTATCATATTTACCGTGCAATGTGATCTAGAAGAAAATAACGGTTTCTTGTTTGTTTTTAAAAGCCAGGCAATGAAATAACACCACTACAAAACATTCCCCAGATGGAAACAGTTTTACTTATAATATACACTTTCTCACTATGTTAGAAGTAGATGCAATATCCCATGTTCAAATAGTCAATTTAACTTAGAATCTTAACAGTTGGCTTTGAGATAACATCATTCCTCAGTCTACATCTACTTTGCAGGCTCACCGTGAGGCTAAGATGCTGCTCTAAGACCCATGGGGAAAGGGTTGGATGCAAATCAATCAAAACCAATAAAAATCTTTAAGATCCCACTGATTTCAACAGAACTCACTTTCAAAAAGAATGTGTAAACAACAGTTAAGTTCCAAAGAGCATCAAAGGCCAACACTAGGGGTAGTCAATGTGATGTGCTCTAGATGATGTTGGACTACAAATGTCATCATCCCTGCTTATTGGTCATGCTGCCTGGGGCTGCTGAGAGCTGAAGTTCAACAACATCTGGAAAGCACCATGTTGGCTAGACCTGGCCAACACATACTAAAGGCATACTTCTGAGTAGACATGGACAAAATAACTGTACATCCCAATGAGTTAAATGGAGCTTAGTCACAGGTATAGTAGGATTACAGCCTTGGGTGGTTTGTATTTACAGTGGTACCTCTAGTTACGAACACTTCAGGTTACGAGCTCCGCTAACCCGGAACTAGCTGCTCCTGGTTGTGAACTTTGCCCCAGGATGCGAATGGAAATCACGTGCTGGAGGCGCGCGCGCAGCGGGAGACCCCATAAGCGAAAACGTGCCTCAGGATAAGAACGGTTTCAGCTTAAGAACAGACCTCCGGAACGAATTAAGTTCGTAACCAGAGGTACCACTGTACTTGATTAAATGAACTGCTGTAGCTAGCTTCTTATATTTATTGGAAGCTGCTCCAGAAGCTCCTACAGCCCACTGGGTGCAAGAACATTTGGCCGCCCATCTCCCTCTGGACTCCAGCATAAGTAAATATGTACATAAGGGACTGAATGGCTATCAACATTTACATCCATTTAATACAAACTACATTGATTATCAGGTTTAACTGAGATAAAGAAGGGTGGGGAACCTGTGGCCCTCAGCTTAATTTAAGGAGGCGGTAGAGTCTACAAGCAGAGATGGAGGGTGGGAGGGAGAATACTAAAATGAATGGAGCAATGCAAAGAGAAAGAGAGAAAGCCCTATTCAAGCATGCAATTCTGATCTCAGACAACAGCAATCTCTTCCTTCCAAGGTAACCCACAGGGTGAGAAGAAAGATTGTATGTGAGGGAGACAAAGGGTAGCCTTACCCACTTTTTGCTCCAGCCCCACCACCCACTACTACTCATTTCCACCCTCCCCCACTGCCTGACTCATAGGCCCCAAGGGAATGCAGCCCTCAACAGAAAAAAAAAACACTTTCTCACCCCTGGGATAAAGCATAAATAAGTATTTCACAAAGAGAGAGTGTGTGTGTAACCTGGATATATCAATTAGAACAAAATGAATTTGAAAAATTGTATATTTGCTATTTTGCATAAATAATTTTTTTGCCAAACATTCATTCGGCAAAACAATATTAGGAAGCTATTTGGATCAGAAAGGCATCATTTATAGATAACTTAGGTAAAGGGAACCCTGACCATTAGGTCCAGTCACAGACGACTCTGGGGTTGCGACGCTCATCTCGCTTTACTGGCCGAGGGAGCAGGCGTACAGCTTCCGGGTCATGTGGCCAGCATGACTAAGCCGCTTCTGGCGAAACCAGAGCACTGAAACGCCATTTACCCTCCCGCTGGAATGGTACCTATTTATCTACTTGCACTTTGACGTGCTTTCGAACTGCTAGGTTGGCAGGAGATAGATAACTTAGACTAAATTTAAATTTAAGAATAATTCTAAGGAAGTGTAATTAAATGCCTTTGAAAGAATATACATATAAACAGAGGTGTCCATGTGGCAAATCCAGAGGGTGCTCCTGTACTGATTTACAACTGAAAGAAAATCTCATGCAATTAACATAAATGCATAAATTCGTTTTGAAAAACAATGATTGCCTCAAAATACTCCTTTGAATACTATTTTTTGGTCATAATTCCAACTCTTATATCACTTCCAGGAGACTTTTATAAAGGGCACTGATTAACATCTAGGGAAGGCTGTAAAACATCAAATTGTTCTACAATTATGGTGCTGCCTTCAAAAGTCTCTGTGTGGGTCAGCATTGTATAATGGTACTGATGGTGTCAGCAGGAGACCATCGTAGCACCATCACAGGTTACAATGAACTTTTGTACTCTATCTTGCAGCTTTTGAAAAATGCAGAATCCATGCAGCCTACAAGCTTTAAGCCAATTCTTCTCTATTTCAGCAAAACAATTTATTTGCAAGAATACATAGAGAGCAATCAAAAGCAGGAAGATCTGCCAACACTTTCCATTTACTAAGACAGAAAAGTGTCAATTACAGTATTAATTTATAGCACACTGAAAAGACAATCATTAACATCTGCCTAAATTATTCATAGCATTTTACTACAGAAAAAGGAGAGAAAAAGAGCAGCAAAGTTTGAATTCACAGGGTGCTGCTAGTCACTGCTGTTTCTAGGAGAAGAGAATGTGTTCCATTGTTAGTCTTTACATAAATGAAAAACTTGGCAGGAATTTTAAAGTCCCTCATGAAAAAGAGACCCAGGTTCCACAAAGATTTCTGCAGAACTGTCAAGCTAACATTATTCTAAAAACGTTGGAGACACAGAAAGCCTCTTTTCCAACTGAACAGCATTTGGACCCATATGCCCCCAAAAATCAGCATTAACAAACCCAGAATTAATAATGACTATATTTGGCCACCTCATGAGAAGAGACTTCCTGGAAAAGACCCTGATGTTGGGAAAGATTGAGAGCACAAGGAGAAGGGGACGACAGAGGACAAGATGGTTGGACAGTGTTCTCGAAGCTACTAACATGAGTTTGACCAAACTGCGGGAGGCAGTGAAAGACTGGAGTACCTGGCGTGCTCTGGTCCATGGGGTCATGAAGAGTCGGACACGACTAAACAACAATATTTTATTTTGTACAGACGTATTTAACACAAAAAATGTTAGCAGCAACCCAGGGAGGCAAATTGTGCTACTTGGAAGGAAACAGTCTTTTGCACATGCACTTCCAAATGTCAACCTTCACTGAACTAACTAAATCTTTTGCTGTATCGTATCCATATCTGCAGAGAGGACCACCAGTTGCTACATGCATCTTGATCAACTTCTTCTATTTTGCAGCTGAATTACTGTTTACAAAGTCTTTTCCAACTCTCTCTCTCTCTCTCTCTCTCTCTCTCTCTCTCTCTCTTTCATACACATTAATATTCTACAGTGGCACATTGGTTTCCGAATAGCGTCTGACGCAGTTTACGCAGCTTCCGATTGACTGGTTTTCAAACTATTTCGGGAGTCAAACGGACTCCAAGAACCGATTAAATTTGAGAACCAAGGTTCCACTGTAAAGGTAAAAATAAAGGTACCCCTGACCGTTAGGTCTAGTCGCTGATGACTCTGGGGTTACACGCTCATCTCGCCACTGCACAGCCTTTTAAATGTGATTGTGGATGTTTCTGCTTTAACTATTTATTTGTGCTTCCATATTGTGTAGAGAAATAGGTACCGCTCCAGCGGGAAGGTAAATGGCGTTTCTGTGCATTTTTCTGGTTCACCAGAAGTGGCTTAGTCATGCTGGCCACATGACCCAGAAGCTGTACACCGGCTCCCTCGGCCAGTAACGCAAGATGAGTGCCGCAACCCCAGAGTAGGACTCGACTGGACCTAATGGTCAGGGGTCCCTTTACCTTTTATTGTGTTTTTATCTTGTGAACCACCCTGAGATCTTTTGATGAAGAGTGGTATGTAAATCTAACAACAACAACAACAACAACAACAACAACAACAACAACAACAACAACCACCACCACAGAGAAAGAATATCAACCATACAAAAAAAATAGCAATAATCCTGTCTCTGCGCCCTGCCAGATAGGGTAAGGCTAATCTCTACTCAGGGTCTAAAGTAGGAATGGGGCAGGAAACTTAATTTTGACGCTTCTTGTATGTCAGGTGTACGGAAGTGTCAAAAGAAAAGACTGCTGTGGCAAAGACTGAGTGGACATTTTGTAGCAGACAAAGAATTCCTCAGCATCAACAAGCTACTGTTCTCCACGAGACAAAAGCGAACTCTAACTTCTGTAACTTAGTACATTTACTGAATTCTGAATTACACACATTACAAACCAAAAGGAAGAAGAGGGTTTTAGCTCAAATGCTTTGATTCCAGCATCTCCAATACGTATTTGTAGCTCCAGGTGTACAAAAGCACTGAATACAAACCTTTCTCTTCAAAAGAAGAGGGCAGAAATTGTTGTGCATATATGTCTTGTGTGTATTCCATTTATCTATAAAATGTGCTGTGAAAAAAATATTGCCTGCTTAATAAATGAGGGCCAACAAAATCATTTACGCTCGCTTGCTCCATCAATGGACACCCTTTCTTGATCAAATGTAAATTATTGCCAACTACCGGTAATTTTAAACTTTGATGTGCCTTACTTGATATTTGTGTGAAAACATGTTTGTATTTATAGCATGGAAAGGAAGCAGTTCTAGAAAAACAGCTCTATCATCTGAAGAACAAAACAAAACAAAAAAGTTCAAGAACAGCCCAAAATATTCTTAGAAGAGATCAAGTGTTCAGCAAACAATAGACATTTCCTTCAGGACCTAATGTACTTGCTATGGGACAGGGTGAGGGAAGCCGAGGGAGTAACTTGCCACACAGAACAACAAAAGTCCCAGCTCACTGAAAAAGGTCCACATTATGGATCTATTCCCCGTATTGTCTACAAACAACAACACTGACTATCTTGTTTTCTGGAAACACACACCTGCAAGGTCATAACAAAACCCGAGAGAGATATTGCTTCTATTTTGCTGTGGTTTTGTTCAACACATTCTCTTCTAATATATCACACGTGGGGCTTCCATTATCTTCCTCAATAAGGCAAGATTGGGAATATTATACTTGTAACATTCTAAGATACATTCTTTACACAATCATTGTCACTCCAGCTCTCAACGGCAATTTTCTTAAACTCTAAATGCTTGAATATGGGCGAAGCAAATTTGTTTGTCTTTTCAGCAGGATAACACTCCTGGCTGCCCAGCCTGGCATACACACAGAAACATGAAAGTTTTATAAAGCAGACAAAATTCCATTCAATCTGGAAAAAAGTCCTGGTAACAACCACAAACCTATTGGTTATTTTTAGTAAAATATATAACAGTAAGATTATATAATTGAATTTAGGTCTTATCAAGCCTTCTGTCTTTTATTTTGGGTGGGAAAAACTCCACTTTATATATGTCAACCTACTGACTTGTCTACGAGCATTCAATATCTTGTCCATAAGAGAAAGTTTAGCCATGTGCATGGCTTGGACCTTGAGCCAATCCTACTCTTCTTTTTAATAAAAGTACCCTGTCTCGTTACGTGCTGGTTTAGGTTTCAAAACTAGAATCAGCAATTATCTGCTTTCTAACAAGCGTGAGGAAGCAGCAACTCAATATGGTTTTATAGCAAAGCCCCAGGGACCATAACGAGACAACTGATCAACAAGACTGTGGGTGGAGACAAAGAAATGCAGACACAACAACACTGAATGCACTGTGAGTGACATGATCACTCCCCAGTACCTTCCTGGCTGCAGGAATCCCAGAAAGCTTCTTGATCTTCTGAGGAATTCTAGGCGATGAAATGGGCTGGATGGTTAGAGCACAGGTGGCACAAGTCTTGGGTGAATACAGCAGAGAATATGTGAAAGCATATAACCATGGCTACCATGTGGCGCTGTTGGCAGAGAGGAAAGTCTATTTATCTGCCTCTATTGCATCCTCAGAACAGTTGCTCTGGATGAACAGGCTGGTTAAACCCAATCTGAGGGGGGAGAAACTGCTAATCACTCAGAGGTGCGCTGGGATGGATGCATTTACTAAAGCACCAAGAACAAAGCTGCAGACATCTGTATCAAACTGGACACCACAGTTGAGGCAGGTCCTGCAGATCTGTGGGGTCAGTTTCAATTCCTGAGGCCTGAGAATAATAAACTGGACATTTGCAGGCAGTGTTAGAAACTCAGATATGTAAGCTAGGCACCAAATGGCTCCTTAAACCAGGGTTATGGAGACCAAAATGGAATGTCTAGTTGCCATTTGGGAGCCAGACAGCTCGAAAGTCGTATTTTTCAATATGCATTTTTGGTTCCTGAAATTTGTTCTGATTGTGCAGATAAAATATTACAGATAGAATTCTTGTTGCTTGCTTGGAAAAACAGGAAAGCTCCAAGGATCCCTAGGCATGCACCTCCAGATGGTGGAGACATCAGGTGCCATCCTGGCGCCCAGGCATCTTCACTTAGTGACAAGCCACATACAAAATGTGCCTGGCAAATTTCAAACACTGCTTTTAGGGGTTAGGCCCTGCACATGCTCTCACCCCATAGTTTAGAGGAGATCACAGTTTAAACCAGCCTTCCCTCACCTGGTGTCCTTCAGATATTGTTGGCCTCAAACTCCCAGTCTCAGCCAGCCTGCCAGTGGTCAGGGAAGACAGGAATTTTAGTCCAAAACACCTCGAGGGCACCAGGTTGAGGGAAACTGCTGTAACCAATATATTGTATCTTCAAAATAAGTTTTCACATCACATTTTAGTCTTCGGTTTCACTTCCAAATGATAAGAATCCCACCAATGGACTACTGTATATTCTGGCGTATAAGACTACTTTTTAATCCAGGAAAATCTTCTCAAAAGTCGGGGGGTCGTCTTATACGCCGGGTGGAGAATCTGAGGTCAAATGTATCTCAAACTCTATATTTTAACTGGAAAAGTTGGGGGTCGTCTTATACGCCCAGTCGTCTTATACGCCGGAAAATACGGTACCTTATTTCTGATGTTCTAAGTATTAAAGTTGTGCATAATCCACTAAAACTAGTTATTCTGCTGCAAATATGAAACATAAAAGAAAACATAAAAGAAAAACAGTGCAAAACCAGGGGTGTGATGGCCATTAATGAGCTAATTATCAGATTTCCAGAACCTGTAAATTGCTTTCTGTTGGGAAAAAACCCCTAAGAAGTGCATACTAATTGTATATGACTGGAACAGTCATGCAAAGGCACTGTTAATTAACTTTTAAGTTCAACTTGCTATGATAGTTATATTTTATTTACAATCTTGTATTTTTAGTCATAATTGTTCTGACAAGTGCAATATGAATGACAAATAGTTGTCGCTGATGCCCAACATGCTGATAGTGTTCAAAGCCTGTTCCCAGCTCCAGCTACTTATCCTTTACACATGCTTGCCATTTCTTTTAAGGAAGCCCCAAGGGTCAACTAGTCCAATCCTCTGCAATTGAAAAATCACTGCAAAAGAATCTCTGGCAGAAGTCCATCCAACCTCTGTTTAAAAACCTCTGATGATGGGGAGCACACCATCTTCCAAGATAATCTGTTCCACGGTCGAATAGCTCTTACTGGCCAAAGTTCTTCTTAATGTTCAGTTCGAATCTCCTTCCTTGTAACTTGAATCCATTGGTTCAGAGCCTACCCTCTGGAGCAGAAGAAAACAAGCTTGCTTCATTTTCCATGTGACAGCCTTTCAGTTATTTGAGGATGGCTATCATATCACATCTCAGTCTTCTCTTATATAAGCTGAACATGCCTAACTCCCTCAACCATTCCTCATAAGGCTTGGTTTCCAGATGCTTTATCATCTTGGCCGCCCTACTCTGCACACATCCTAGTTTGTCAATATCTTTCTTAAACTGTGGTGCCCAGATCTGAGCCCAGTCTCTTCCTGTAAAGTCTCTTCCCTTGCAAATGTAAAAGCAGCTTGGTAAGAAAATTTTCAACAGGAAAATGCCCAAAGGAAAGTGGTTTAACAATCTATATTAGTAACAGTTCTCAAACAACTTGGAAAGGGGCTACTTCTCCCTTGCTTCAATTCTCAATCTTTTTTCTCTCCCCCTCCCCCACTTTTGGCTACTTATAAGATGATCAAAAACAGTAAATATTTTAGCTTCAGCTAAAAGAGTTGCTTTTTAAAAATGTTATTTCATACTACTGCTTATTATTTTTCGACTGTAAGTTGCCCTGGACTTTTATGAAGGGGAGGATATAATTGTTTTAAGTAATAAATTGTCATCGAGTGGTTGGACACAGAGGAATAGTGGGGGGAACCAGCTGGGAAACCACCAAGGGAAGAAGGCTTAGAACCAGGGGAGTAGTGGTGGGACAACAACAACGACTGGTCAGAGGGAGAAGACTGGGAAAGGGAGGTGTTGGAAGCTGAAGATATAACACGGCTTAGTGAGCTAGGAGAGTCTGTGGCAGAGAGAAGTCCAGAATCAGAGGCAGAAGCCAAAGCCAGCGTGTGGATTGAGAAATGAGGGCAAGAGGCAGAAATGAGTCAGGATGGTGAAGAGTCATGGGTATCTCCCCCTCCTGCTATGACAAGCACCCCTCCTCCCCATATCCCAGAACCAGAAGGGGGCTGAAACGGGCGGAGCAGCGACAGGCTGCATGCAGGTGAAGTGTCTGATTGCTTGGGGAAAGCCATGGAAAGGAGAGTACTTAGACAACTCTGGGGAGGTGGGAACTTTCGGTCTCAGCAACTGATTCATGGGATAAGACCTACCAGGGATGAGGTGCGGTGCTCATTAGGCCTGACACTCTGCCAAGTCTGTGGAGATCATGTTTTTGCTAATAAAGAGTTAACACCCAACTTTGGTCTGATTTACTGCCAACTCGCTCTTTGACATAAATACACAAATAATAAATTTCTAGCATCCATTGTTAGGAAAAAGAGGTGTATGATTGATATTTAGAAGGCAAAAAGGAATTTCAAGTATGCTGTTTCTCACTCTCATCCAAACATGTTTGAGTTAGCAATTACAAGACTCCTGGGCATACTAGCTAAACAGAAGTATCAGCTGGTAAAAGAGACATCCCAAACAAAACCTCCCATAAGAAACTGTTGAAGTCATGCAGCTCATGTGAGAAAAAAATGTGAACACACGTATGCATGTTTCATCTGAATAAATAAAACAACTGATGTTCTCCTTCTTCCTGTCCCCCATTACTTGAAGTTGCTAACAACTCAAAGTACCAAATGCTAGAATAGATTTGGAAATATTACCAGAATTTCTCTGCTGAATTGCATATGGAGGACAATTGTTGCATGACTAACTGTCCAACTTTCTCATTTCCCCTAAATATCTTGGGGAAGGGGAAGGGAAACTTTTCTATCCTGTAGAGAAATGTTGTGCCTGGATGGAATGGCGTTTATTTAAGCAATGCAGTGCAATTGTATTGCCCAGCACAAGAAACACTGCCACATTCCAGGGACTCACATTATAAATCAAACTCCCTATCAACTTTTGCTTTCATTTGATAGCAAAACTGCTTCTTTGTTTAAGCTACATAATGGTATCCTTGTTATTATTGGGCTATCTTGCCCAAACAGCTGTGTACTGCACTTCTCACAGTAAGACATTGCAGTTTACTCAAGCCAAAAGGTAAGAGAGAGTTCTGCAGCAACTAATAACCAGATTTGCAATACATATTTCTCAAATTTCTTTCCTTTAATAGTTCCCAAATAATAGCCTTAGTCTTCTAACCTAATGATGACATACCTTGCCCTTTTTGGTTTGCCACAATAGGTCAAATTACTTTTCCTCTTCTCAATCCCTCAATACCTACCAACTTTTAAAACTAAATAGTTAATCCACCCAATGTGCTCTGGTCCATAAAACCTAATGCAGCAATAAAATTATTAAGTCTGTAAAGTATCCCAGAACTTTCCTCCTTTTTCTTGACTACCCAATCCCTATCCACCTATACATTTCAAGGTTGCAGTTGCCTTTTATTATATGCCTAAAAAGAGGAACCAGGGGCATTCCTAGCCCCTTGGCTGCCCGGGGCGGGAAGCCAAGAGGCACCCCTGGGGGCAGGGCATCGCGACATGTGCGTGCGTCATGAGGTCATGACGCACATTCACAGCGTGACGCCACACCCCCAGGAGAAAAAAAGAGAAGCATAGCGGGCGCTTAGGCGTGCCCGCTTTGCTTCCCCCCTTTCCCTTTCGCCCGCTTCTTTTGGCGCTGGCTGGGCTCCGCAGCCCAGCCAGCGCCGAAAGATGCGGCCGAAAGGGGAGAAAAAAGGAAGCAAAGTGGGCGCGTTCAAGCGCCCACTTTGCTTCCTTTTTTCTCCCCTTTCGGTCGCTTTTTTCAGCGCGAGGGGCAGGCCAGCGAGGAGGCGGCATCACGCTTGTCGCTGGCATGACACCCCCTCCTCACTGGCCCACCCCTCAGGCAGAAAAAAAGCGGCTGGAAGGGGGGAAAGGCGGCATGCCCCCGTTTGGGGCCTGCCTGGCAGGGCGGGGTGAGCGGCCAAAGTGTCACCCCCCTCCCCTGGAACCCGGGGCGGACCACACCCCGCCCCCCCTTGCTACGCCCCTGAGAGGAACACATAGTTTATGCTGTGAGAATTCCACTAAACCTGTAATCACATTACATTCTTCGTATTCTCAAATAATTCCCAAAAGGCCTTTATCGCTGTTGCTTTTTTGCTCCCTCTCTAAACTGAAAACTTGTCTGGTGTCTTCAAGAGATACAGAAAAGCTAGATATCAGTACTGACTGATCAATGTTGGTGTCAAACAAGGAATGACTCATTTCATTTCCTGTACATTACTGTAAGTTTACCAAGTACTAAAATCCGTTTGTCATTTCATAAGCTGGACATTTTATCTTGACAAAACTCAGGGTTTCACTTCCCATTTAAGTAGTACTCTGCTGAAGTGACTAAGCAGAACCTCCTGTAAGTACAAAATGAACAGTGGTATTTCCTTTGGTAGACCTTTGAGCAGTATTCCCCTAATGCGTCTCGTCGGTGCAAGGATTTTGACTTCTACAACAGGCCTTTCCTACCCTCTTCTCCACCCACACGTGCCCAGCACCTCCCTCAAATCTTCTCCAGATGGTTGAGGAAACCCCTGGAATAGATTTAGGGGCACAGGGAAGGAGAAGAGGATTAAGTTCTGTTGCACAAGCAGAAATCCTTATGCTGATGAATGGCTCTCCTTAATGCTATGCTGGATTCCACCCTTTGACTTTGAAACCAATTCCTTTCTTACTTGGATAGTTATGAGTGGATGCCAAATGTGAAAACCAAGGGAGTACAATCAGAGTTCATTTAATTAGACACCTGAAAGGTTGTTTTCTATTACGACAAGAAAGTATATTCTCCAGACACGAAGAAAGCAATATTGTTTTACATGCCCAATGGGTCTCCCCATTGGATTTTTTATTATTATTCTGTTATAAGCACTTGTTGTGCTACATTTTGGAACATTTATGTTGCATAACAATGATTTATCACATTTTTTAAAAGCGTAGGAAATACAGGTCTGTGCTACAGACAGAGTTCAAAGATTCATATTGCCCCTATTAGGAAGAAAAAAAACTGTACTTAATTTCCAACCTACATTTCAGAGTCCAAACACTGAAAAATGCTGTGGCACCATTGAAAAGGTCTAACTGCTTTGAGCCTCCTTAGGCTAGAGTCCAAGCATGTATCTTTACAATTCCTTTCAGTACACTGGTGGTAGTTCTGCAGAACATTTCACAATACTTACATTCTAATCTGTATATAAATAGGTCTCTTCTGGTTTAGCAGAGCAAGAGGAACTTCAATAGCATAGTGAGTTATTACTTTAAAGCAAATGAAGGATTGCATCAGAAGTTGACATAGTATGCCACGTCAGCAGAAGGTCAAAGGTTCATTACAAGAAAATTTCATGAACTTAAAGAGCAGTCTGAGATGGCAAGTGAGACAGTCTACCTAAAAGGGCACAATACTGTAGAGCAGGCATGTCCAATGTCCGTTTTGGGGGCTTAATCTGGCCCGCTGGTCAATTTAATCCTGCCCCCATGGCAGCATACCCGTATTTTTCGCTCCATAGGACGCACTGGACCATAGGGCGCACCTCGTTTCTAGAGGAGGAAACAAGATAAAAAATATTTTTTCTGGTTTTCCTCCTCTAAAAGCCCGGTTTTTTGAGGATCAGCTAAAGGTTTTGCAGCTTTTTTTGAACAGGGGGTAAATCAAAGTTCCTTTTGCAAAGGGGGAAAAGCAAAGAGGAAAAGCCCCGTTTTTATGGGGTTCATTTCTGCAGTTTCTAAAGGAAAGGGAGCCTTTTCTACAGTTTCCAGACAGATAATCTAATCAGCCAGTCACATGTTGCTGGGGAAACAAACAACCTCCCTCTGCAGCACATTCAACAATGGAGGCCTGGGCAAGGGGGCAGGGCTGAAAGGGAGCCGGAACTCTTATCTCTCTCCTGATCTCTTCTGATCAGCTGCTGAGCGGGGTCCTTTCAACACCCCCTTTTCTCTTTGTAAAATAAAAAGCACTATCTGCTTTTGGCCCCTGGGCAAATCGGTTCCAGGGACCACCATTCGCTCCATAAGACGCACAGATATTTCCCCTTAATTTTTAGGAGGAAAGAAGTGCATCTTATGGAGCGAAAAATATGGTATGTCCTGGGGTAAAATCCTTTTAAAAAGCTGAACAATTTTGGTTGGCCCTCACGCTTGTTCACTTCAGCAAATCTGGCCCTCTTTGAAAAAAGTTTGGGCACCCCTGCTGTAGAGGCAGAAGTCTGCTGCAGATGGTTGTCACAAACTTCAGTTGATTACATAGCTATTATATATAACACACACACACTCATGGCTCAACCCTATGTACGATTATTTCAGTCTTTCAGAAATGAGATGTACATGCATGGGTAGTCATGCCAGCATACTACCACAACTGACAGCACTCAAGTGATGACCAGAGTAGCCTCCAAAACTGATGCTACAGAAGTGGGCTGCCTACCCATTTTTGTCAGAAACCCAAGCCCCAGCCAGGATCTAGAGGTGGGGTTTATTGCTTTATTTTTACTGATAATGCTAGTGTTTCTGTCCCAATTTCAACCATTCACTTTACACTGCAGTACCTCCTGTGTACTAGGACGCGGGTGGCGCTGTGGTCTAAACCACAGAGCCTAGGGCTTGCTGATCAGAAGGTCGGTGATTCAAATCCCCGCAGCAGGGTGAGCACCCATTGTTCGGTCCCAGCTCTTGCCCACCTAAGCAGTTCGAAAGCACATCAAATGCAAGTAGATAAATAGGTACCGCTCCGGCGGGAAGATAAACGGCGTTTTTGTGCGCTACTCTGGTTTGCCAGAAGCGGCTTAGTCATGCTGGCCACATGACCCGGAAGCTGCCTGCAAACAAACGCCAGTTCCCTCAGCCAGTAAAGCGAGATGAGCGCTGCAACCCCAGAGACATCCGCAACTGGACCTAATGGTCAGGGGTACCTTTACCTTTACCTTTACCTACTGTGTAATGGAACCATGGCTTTTTTTTATCAATATACTGCCAAGTTGTGTTAAATTTTATATGGCAGGAAAGAACTGCATACTAAGATACCACCCAAAATTTCAACACATCATCAGAAGTGGCGCAACCATGTAAACCTGAGGAAAAGCACAACACAAATCTCTGTGGTTTTCCAAGCTAACAGGATTGCTAACCTTTTTTATCCAAAAATGGATAACATGAAATGAGCACTAGATTTCTGCTAGACTCCAAAGGATTACCAAATGTGATTTTTAAGTTGTCATCATCATCATCATCTCGTTGTTGCTGTTGTTGTTTATATGCCACCCATCTGACTGGGCTGCACTAGCTACTCTGCTCTGGGTGGCTCCCAACAAAAAATAGTAAAAGATCAGATAAAATGTGGAAATTAACAGGTAAGGAAACATCAGGAAGATGGGGGGGGTGCCATCTGAATGCAGTCATTGTGACAAGTGACTGCATTGTGTCCCTATGGATGAGGCATACAGCTTATATTAGTAGAGACTCATCAGCCACTGAAACCACACATATTTGGATCAGCAAACTTTCCTCACATTATTTGATAAGAGCACATGAATCATCATAGCATGGGAACCAAGTCAGTTGCGCCATAGTAGGCTTAATATAAAACCCTCAGGCGATAAAAGAGAAGTGAAATTCAGGAGTGCTTCTGTAATCACAAGACATTTTTCAATCTCTTTGCACAATCATCAGCTAACACGAGACCTCATGCAGCACCTTGTACAATATGTCAATATGCATGCTTGCGCTATGTTCCACATTTTGCTAACTCTTGTGCAACATTTTACAAAACAGTACCACTGCCAGAATTCTTTGCATTGTTAACATCGAGAGTATTAGAGAGGATACTACTTTTAGTATCCATTTTAAAAGTCTGAGTGCACAAAAACTGTAAATAGATTTCTTATTCCCACCCTCCTCAATACTATTGCAACCAGCCTCTACTTTAGATACAGAAGATATATATACTGTATGGATACCATTGCTATCTACAACATCTACTGAAAATAACCACAGAAGACAAGAAATGAAAAGTAACAAAAATGAATAATTTGCAGAAAGGGTTATGCAGTACTAAAAAAAAAAGTATTTTAAAGTGCTGTAATATATGTAGTACTGTTTATCTGAAAGACTTTATATACAGTCTACCTATATTGCTTTTTTATAAAAAGAAAACAATCAAGAAAGTACTCATTATTCAGTTTTAATGACAATGTTCTAGAGACACATTCTAGAGACTTGTTGATGTATTTTGCCGACCAACCATAAGTTTTACTTAAGAGAAATTCCTGATTTATAGGACTTATTTCCAAGTTAAAGTGTTCTTAGTACTGCAGTCTTAGCCACAACAAGCTACCTGGCATTCACAATTTCAGAAGAACGTGTTAAAGCCAACAACAAAATTAACCCACACGTTAAGTAGGAAGTGGCAGAGAAGGTACTAGAAACATCACTATGAAAGACTGCATTAATATTTGAAGCACTCGTTTAGGTGAACACTGCTGTGTGTCATTCCCTCGAACAGCTGCCAGATCTTAACAGTCAGGCTGATCCTATGCATACTTACACAAATGTAAGCTCTATGTCCAGTGAAGGTTACTTACAAGTAAGGAGCATGTTTTTTATCTTAGTAATACAACATACAGACCATACCACCTTCTATTAATAAATCACCCCTTCAAGAAAATAAAAGCCCTATAATGACAGACAGCACCCCCCTGCTTTTGACAACAATAATCATAAATTCACTTACAGCCTCATTCCTTTGGTTTTTCAGAATCCAAGCTTGTGGGTGCATTTCTTGCAAGAAGAAACATAAAATAGGAATAGAGAATATATATGAAGGGGTGCCCCATCCTAGCAGCTCTCCCCAAGTTGTTGGACTCCAACTCTCTTCAACCCCAGTCAACACTGTCAGAAATGACAGGAGCTGTACTCCAGCGCCATCTGGAAGAGTTTGGGGTTCCCTACTCCTGCCCCAGGTGGCGCTGTGGGCTAAACCACAGAGCCTATGGCTTGCTGATCAGAAGGTCAGCGGTTCGAATCCCTGCCACGGGGTGAGCTCCCGTTGCTCGGTCCCTGCTCCTGCCCACCTAGCAGTTCAAAAGCACGTCAAAGTGCAAGTAGATAAATAGGGACCACTCCAGCAGGAAGGTAAACAGCGTTTCTGTGTGCTGCTCTGGTTCACCAGAAGTGGCTTTGTCATGCTGACCACATGACCTGGAAGCTGTCTGCGGACAAATGCCGGCTCCCTCGGCCTATAGAGCGAGATGAGCGCTGCAACCCCAGAGTCGGACACGAATGGAGCTGATGGTCAGGGGTCTCTTTACCTTTACTCCTGTCCCATAATACGCTCTCCTGTTCTGCATTATTTATTAATGGAATAGATTTATATCATACTTTCTGCTATCTAGGTCTTTAAGATGGCTTACAAACATGTTGGTATAAAAATGTACCTTCTGAGCAGGGACAGGCCTTAATCTTCCATCCTGGAAGAGACTATCACCTGAGGCCTACTCAAATTCTGACTGTCTTAGGCTTGGTGGTAGAGCAAAGAGCAAGTCCTTCACAGAAGTATCTGCCCTTCCTAAACCTAAACGGAGAGTGGAGCACAGAACAATATTCAAATGAGAGCTGCTCCTGCCACACAACATTATCCATGGGCAATCTGGGAGACCAAAGTTTAAATCCCCACTGGCAATGAAGCTCACTGGGTGACCTTGGGACAGTCACTGCCTCTCAACCTAATCTAACCTACCTCACAGGGTTGTTGCAGAGATTAAATGAGATGGGGGGGGAGAACCATGTATTCCCCCTTGAGCTCCTTGCAGCAGGGGCAGAGGAAATGTGGAATATAAGTGCAACACTCTCTCTCTCTCTCTCTCTCTCTCTATATATATATATGGCACTCAGAATCACAAAATAGACAGCTGAAAGTTGCTTCTTCCCATGGTAATTCTACTATAAACTTTTGACACATATAGCTTATGGAAAAATGAAACCAGCTAGGAACCATTACTTTGCTAGGATCAGCTTAGGACAGAGGAGCCTCCTAAGCTCGCACTGCCCCCCTTCAATGTTTTAGGGATGTGGGGTGGAAGGAAAGAGTGGCAGGTATTTAGGGACATACAGTTTTCATTCTATGTCATATAGAAGTGTGTGTGCTGGAAATATGCCTTCTATTTTCCAGGTTATCTTCTGGCATTAAATCAGTTAAATATCAAAAACCTAAAGAAGAAAGGGAACTACTAATGAACTACAACACGCAAGTCCAAGTTTACAACTTATTTTGCGAGGAAGCTAAGCTAACACAAACTTATTTTTAGATGTCAAACTATTAACAAAATAAAACTATCAGATATATTATCTTGTGTGGCAAAGCTAAAGCAGAAACCTATGTGCAGCAGAGCACTGAATTAAGATATAAGACTCCAGTCCTTAGCACACTTGCAAGTGTGGTTCATTGAAATTGCCAGGAGTCTCTTTCAGGTAACCTCATTATAGTCAAGTTGTAAGAATCTTGATTATGAGTTGAATTCCCTGCTGTGCAGAGTTCACAGTGAAAACTCTCATGCCAGCTCTTCAGATCATCTTCTGTAACTGAAAATTGCATTATCTCACTTAGCTGTTATTAACCATTATTAATATTTCATACAAATCCACAGCTGGAACACAGTAAGCTCAGGAGTAATCTCAACTACAAAAGAGAAGAGGGTGTGGGAAGAAAAAGGACCTAATATTCTTTGACTGTTTGAAGCACTTTTCAAAGCAAAAACTCCACCCCTCCAAAAGAATTGTTTAAAGATCCTTTTTATTATTGTTTCCAAATGAAAGACAACAGCTTCTGAACACAACTTTATCTGATGAACAAGTGACTTGTACGTCACATCTGCAGTTCCTGTGTACAACATTTGGAACTGACGTGGGATGGGTAGAGAGACTTTATGGTACAATGGCATCTAGGACAAGTAGCAATGTTAAAGTTTCTAGTCTGTTCATGCAGAAACTTTCTTCCGTGAGCAATGAAGTTTCAATAGTTTGCAAAGCCTTAAATAAAGGGCAGCTAGCCACCCGGTTTTATAAGCAGCCAAATCAGTCAAACCACTGTCAATGCTAACACTGAAACTCGACTAAGCTGCTCTGTATTCTGTACAAATACCGGTAGTTGCTAGCTCAATGAGTGCTACTTGACCCAGAGGACTGAGGTAAGGCACATGCTCTGCTCCCACCATCATAGCAAACCTTCTGCTAGGCAGAAGTCCTACTATGCAAGAAGCATGGAAACATAGGAAACTGCCTTATAACTGGGTCAGACCAGTGGCCCATCTAGGTCATTACCTTCTTTGCTGACTGGCAACAGTTCTCCAGGACTGGATACAGCAATCTTTCCCAGGCTTAACAAGAGCTGCTATGGATTACGAGCTTGTTAGCTGCTACATTTATACTAGAGCAAGTAGAAGATAAACCAAAAATAATTAAATGCAAGCTCCTCCTACAATTCTTTTCAGCTTCCTAACTAGGCCCAAATCCCACTGTTACACAACGTAATAGCACCAACTGTCTTTCCAAGCTCCTTATCGCAATACTGTACACAAGTTCCCCAACTCTCATTGCCTACTGATCAAAAGAACTGACCAAGATTTTGTTACACTCTGTGGAAAGCTTTATTTACTGTTAATTATTTTTCTAGTCAGCAGAGAGTGGGGCATAGAGGAAAGGATTAACTCCACTTCTAGAAGGCAAGGTCAAAACGGTATTAAGTTTCCTGTGACCATCCAGAAGAGGAAGGGGTCAGTCCCCCAGTCCATAGACTTGGTCCTAGCAATAACAGTGTCTCCCACAGACAACCCTGGAACTGTGGCAAACCAGAACTAGGTAACTAGAAGAGAACAAGGAATCCAGAATAAATCTGAGATAGAATAGTGAAAGGAACAATGCAAAGTGCAGAAGACACAAAACAGAAATATCTCCCCACCTCATAATATTCCAGGTTGAACTCACAAGGCAGGGCTATATGCTCCAGAAGAACACTTCATGGTAAGTTCAACTTTCCATTGTCAGTCAGCAGAGGACTGGAGCACACAGGAAAAGTTTTAAGGAAGCAGTATTCCCAGGAGGATGGGAGAACTTCCAGTCACAGGACCTACTGAAGGACCCTCTTGCTAAAGGCCACTTCATCAAGGACATATTTGTCCCCCTTGTAGAGTCTCCCAAAGATGAAGCAATGGGCTCAGCAGCTGGATAAGATAGAATGGGTCACAGTGCCTAAGAGAAGAGGCTGAGACTTAGAATGGTAGATACATCAGTGCTATTCATTCCCTGACCAACCAGTTAATGGTTCCTCTAGACACTTTCTTTGCCCTGGGCTTCTGCCTTGTAAAACACAAATAGAGATTCTGTGCATTTCAGCTCTTTGGTACGTGACAAATAGATCCAGACTGCCCTCCGGACATCTACTTTATGCCATTTCTTTCCCTATGGATAGACTAGCTTTGAGGAGAAGTCAAGCAATATAGGCCCCAGGGACTGGTGAAAACTGGAGTTCACCTTGGGTAGGAAACTGAGATAATGATGCAAGGCAACCCACTTCAGGATAGATGCCACATAGTTCCTGACTGACTGATTGATAGCACCCACAATTTCCCCATCTGCTCATGGAAGCAACTGCCACCAGGAACACAAAGTTCCACATAAGCTCAAGTGGGATGGAACCCAATGGTTTGAAGGAAGACACCATGAAGATCCCAACCAGGAGATATGTGGATTACCAGTGAGGAAATTATGGAAGCCACTTACAGAAACTGAGATGCACTCTGGTACGCACATAATACTATCCAGGGCCACTGGCTAGTATTTAAAGTTGTTGGGAGCAAGGCCTTGCTTCAGATCTGCCTTCAAGAAATCAAAGACTACTGGGACTCTAGCCTCCAAATGGCAGACTGTGTCGCTTGCACCACCTCTGGAAAGCCTTCCATTAAAAATGTTGCAAAATGTGTTAGCAAAATGTGGAATGTAGCACAGCATGCATCTTGACATATTGTACAAGGTCTTGTGTTAGATGATGATTGTGCAAGAGACTGAAAAATGTATTGTGCTTACAGAAACACTCCTGAATTTCGTTTCTCTTTTATCGCCTGAAAGTTTTATATTAAGCCTACCACAGACCAACTGACTTGGTTCCCATGCAATGATGTTATCATGTGCTCTAATCAAATAATGTGAGGAAAGTTTACTGATCCAAGTATGTGTGGTTTCACTGGCTGAGGATTCTATACTAATATAAGCTGCACACATAGTGACACATAATCTCATATATCCAATTACTGGATACTTGTCCAGTGACTATGTTGAGGAATCCCTCTTCTAGCAATGTGTGTTGTTCAAACTCCCAATGCAGAGTTGGAGCTAGTGCATGTGTAGAACTGCCCTTGGAAAAGCAGTCCCAGGCATAATGGAAGTCACCATGCCAGAATGGAAATCTACCAAGTCCAAAAACCATGGTCCCCACAGTGCAGAGCCACCAGAAGGACCTGGGCCCAGAGAGCCCTAGTGTGGGTAGAAGAGTTGTATGCACTTTGGGGTCCCAGAATCTGAAGACAAAGAAGTCCATTTTCTTGTTGTTCATGGCAAATGGGTCAATCCTAGGAGGCCCACCTCTGTTCACGATGGATTGAAACACTACTGGATAGAGATACCACTCCCCTGATCAATCCCCATTCTGTTCAGCTAATCCACCTTGATGCTGTGGATGACCTCAATGTGTTCTACTGAGATAGAAGATGTTCTTCCTTGTAGGACAGTAATAAGTTGTTTCTGATTGATCAGATCCACAAAAGCTAGGAGGATTAAGTAGACAGCCCTCAACTCTAGCCAGCTGATGGGAGTGGGCTGCCTTCTCCACACACATTTGGACAAAGC